>NW_011494938.1:3516249-3543081 GCF_000754665.1 Bison bison bison
GGCCATGGGGACTGATGAATAGAGAGGCACAGGTCTGCCGAGGAGGTGGTGACCATCTGGCTGATGCTTTGAGGAGAGAAGTTTGGACAGGTGAACTGGAACCTGGAGGACCTTGACTTCTGTACTGTGGATGGAGACATCACTCTGAAGGCAATGGGGAACAGAGATCTCTGAACAGAGCCAGAGCATGTTGAAAGTGGCATATTAGGGGAAAAAACAAGCCCTGAGCCCTGTGGCAGCATGAGGAATGGATAACAGGCAGGAAGAAACTGGAGACAGGAAGATCAATGAAGAGGCTGTTTCAATAATCCAGGTGTGATGTGATGAGGACCTGAAGAGTGTCAGGGGCCCGAGGAAACAAAGGACGTGAGAGACTTTAGGAAGGACGATTCCATAGGATTAGGCTTCAGTAGGCTAGGATTCCACTGGATTAGGAGGGTTCTAGGAGATGGATGAGATTCAAAACAAAGTTGACTCGTTGGAAGTACTTCCAAAATGTCACTTTATTACTTATTCACAGATATTTATGACTTCTCCAGTGTCATTACCTAACTCATTTACAATCTGGAGACTCACACCCACTTTATCCATCATGCAGATTCACTCCTACCCTACATGTCTTCACAGACAGATTGGCCTGAATCCTTAAGAAAGATTTTGTATCATAAAAGTATATAGTAATTTTTAAAACAAGGCTTACAGAATTCCAGAACTCCAAAATACAGGATGAATGCCGAAGAGTTGATGCTTTTGAACTGTGCTGCTGGAGAAGACTCTTGAGGGTTCCTTGGACAGCAAGATCAAACCAGTCAATTCTCAAGGAAATTAACCTGAATATTCATTGGAAAGACTGATGCTGAAGCTCCAATACTTTGGCCACATGATGAGAAGAGCCAACTCATTGGAAAAGACTCTGATGCTGGGAAAGATTGAGGACAAGAGGAGAAGGGGACAATAGAGGATGAGATGGTTGGATGGTATCCCTGACTCAATGGACATGAGTTTGAGTAAACTCTGGAAGATAGTGAAGGACAGAGAAGCCTGGCATGCTGCCATTTATGGGGTCACAAAGAGTTGGACACGACTTAGCAACTGAACAATGACAACAAAAATACAGGTTTTGTCAAGAATTGTTAAAGATGCTTTGATCTGGTAACTAAACATTAACTTAGTTTTTCCAACTGGAGGACAGAGTACACTGCTCTGCCCACTGCAATCCAAGCTGTCCATGCATTACAAAGGAGGGTCAGATATGCCAGAAAAGAAGGCCATCCTGTCACTAAAGAAATGATTATTCTGGATGTACTTGAGTGGGTAAATGGAGCCCTTCCTAGAATTTTCCCCTGAGGTTCAACCAAGACATTTAGATTTCAGGTGTGAATTAAATAGATAACATTGTGTATAAATGTAAGGATGTATTAGGAAATAAACAATATAAATTATAATGAAAGAGATCCAGTGTTTGATCCAATCTGTGCATAGGGACAGAAGTTCTAATGCTTTGATGAAAGATATTCTTTTGTGCCATATGTGAGCAATAATGCTATGATCACATAGTCACTGCTATTTTCCCCCAGAGAATAAATTTCTTCACTAGGAATTATGACTATACCCTCAGAAGCAGAATTTCTATTTTAAGAACATAAAGCCACTGAAGATCAATGAGCAGCTGTTACTTCTCAGCCTGGTGAGTTTCCTACAAGCCTCCACACTTACCCCACAACACTGTGAACCCCTCTGGCAGACCCCGTCAATTCACAGACCTAGTTCTCAACCACCTGCCTCGACCCATGGTTTTCCCGCTCCCTGTCCTGCTTTTGAGTGTTCTGGTCATGAATTTCCTTCTCCCATTTCTGTCCTTCCTCCCATAGGACTCAATGCACGATGTTTGTTCCCTTCCAACATTGACCTGGGTGCCACTGGTTGACATTCTGATGCCCCATTCTGGCCATGTTTTCTATTTTTATGAGATTTTTAATTTATCCAAAATTAAAATAATAAATAATACATTGCCCTCCTCTTGATTTATAATTTTATTTATATATTTGTTTTTGGCTGTGCTGGGTCTTTGTTGCTGAGCAGACTTTTCTCTAGTCGTGAGAGTGGGGGCTACTCTCTAACTGTGGTGTGTGGGTTTCTCATTGAGATGACTTCTCTCGTTGCAGAGCATGGGCTCAGTAGCTGTGGCTCCCGGGCTCTAGAGCACAGGCTCAGTAGTTGTGGTGCACGGGCTTAGTTGCTCCTTGTGGGATCTTCCAGGGTCAAGAAGAGAACCTGTATCTGTTGCATTGGCGGGTGGATTCTTTACCACTGAGCCACCAGGGAAGTCCCCCTCCTCTTGATTTAAATGTATGCTTCTGGTGTGGTCCTAATATTGGGGTGATTTGTTTGTTTATTTAACAAACGTGTAGCCAGCGATTACTGAGTATCAGGCACTGGATTTACCACTGAGATATCAAAGTGAAAGTCATGTCCTCCTCCTCAAAGAGCTCTGAGGCTGCAAGAGACAGAAAATTGTAGCACACACACGCACACTAGCTACAAGCATCCCTGTCGATTTGAACAGGAATTTGCTGCTCTCAGTCCAATCCCCAAATAAAATACCTAAAGCCTATCAGAAGGATTTGCCAAGAGTAAAATCAGTTGCTGTGTGGTGGGGGTCAGGGATGGTTTATATTCTTGCTTAAAATGTCCTTTAATGATAAAACAATTACATATACTTAAATACAAAAATAAATTTTGTATAATGTCCACTGTGACCAGCAGCCCCACTATTAACCTGCCATATCTGGTCATGATGTCGGGCTGATGAGGTCAGACCTCCAAGCAGGAGCTGGGGACGTCATCTGTCACCCCCTGCCTGTGGGGTTGGACACCTACCTGCCCGAACTCGACTGCAAGAGCCCCCAGAACAGGCTCAAACTGGTGAGAGGCAAAAGATCTTTCTTTGGCTCTCCCCCAGCTCCCCCTGTCTTTAGCTCAGTCTCTGTCTTTGCACATTTGCTGCTTGTCTGCCCTTGAAAAGTGCAGCAGTGAGTTAAGCATCAGGGCGAATGCAAAGGAAACGAAATCCCTGCCTTCCAAGTTTGCCCTGAAGTGAGAATCCTGGCACAGCCATGGCTGTGAGAGGGTGGGAGAGGCAGAAAGAGTGGACAGAGACCAGGACCAGCAGAATGTCTACCAGTATAGAGCACGGACTTAGATGTCACTGCTTCAGTGAACTGGGAACGGGCTGGGCCCAGAACCTCATCTCCCACTCAGCGTAGGGCCTGGGAGGCTTCTGGAGGGGTTAATCGAGGTGCCTGTTATGTAACCAGGACCACTGCCTCTCGGGGAGTTCACAGCAGGACAGCCATGTACTGTCAGGGTTTGCTCTGTGGCAACTTCCAAATTAGGAAGCTCAACTAGCCTGGAAAGCCAGGAATGCAGGAGGAGAAAAAGTCTTGTTCCAAGGAGGGGGCTGAAATAATCCTGCCCCACAGCCTGAAAAGGAAGCGACACAGGTCCTCTCTGCTCAGAGCTCCGATCACCCCCTCCTCCAGGGCAGGGAGGACTTGTATTTCCTAAAACTCTTTCGGCTTAACTTTTGATAGTGAGTCCATTTATCTTTATTGAAAATATCAGGAAAGAACACTTGTAGCTCTGTTCATAGTCTGTGATAGAAGGTGATTCGCTTTTAGGTCATCATTGCCAATAAGCCAATAACAATGGGTGTGATTTTTCTCTGGTGTTAAGGACTCAGGCTCAGGCAATGTCAGTCAATGATTATCATTTATGGTAGAATTTAAAATGGAATTTTGATTCATGAATCCATTTTTAACTATTTGTTTTTAAAGAGTTCACCCACATAGTTTTTACATGAAGCCTCCAAGACAGACAGGTGCTTGGTTGAAGTTTTATGGTGACTAGTAGGTTAGGAGGGGTGAGGAGCAGAAAGGTAGGGCCCGCACTATCTGTCCTAAAGCCAGGTGGGAAAAGGTGCAGGTTGTTGGATCACAGGCCCCCAGACAAACATCTCTTCTGCTATCTTCCTGTCTTGCTCTGTTTCTCGGTACGCCCCCTGCTTTGGCCCCCAACCTCTGTGAGGGTGTTTGTGTAGGGCACGAGTCTGTTCTCTGTATCCTCGGGCCCCTGAGAAATGACAGATTGCTCCCCAGAGGTAAGAAGGACAACGTCTCCGAAGAATCTGGGGAAAATTCCCTGGTTCCTGTCCCCACTCTGCCAGGCTGTTTCCCAGCGTACACTTTCTCCCTCAATCAAACTGCTGCACACCCAGCCATGGGACCCTTGTGTCATGGAATGTAGCAGCTCAGATGGGCATGCAGAGCACAGAGTGTGGGGGCAGTCAGCAGCCAAGCCCACGCCAAAAGGGAGTCAACCATATAACATTGTACCTAGCGAACAACACTGTATTGTACATTTAAACCTTTGTTAAGAGGGTAGATCTCGAGTTTTTTTTTTCATACTGCAGCAAAATAAACATTTTAAAGAAAGAATTCAGTTGATCAAGCTGCCCTTGGTTGCTTTGGTTGCAGGAAGAGAATAGATAGTGAAACTGAGGGCGAGAGGGGCAGCAACCTGCCTAAAGTCCCACAGAGGGTGGTGGTAAGACTAGAATTCTGGTACCAGGTCCCAGAGCATCATCCCTGCCCCCAGTAATGCCTGGAGGAAGCCTTGGAGGGAGTGAAAAGCTGGCAAGGCAGATCTGAAGCATTTGTCCAAATTGTTTTCTAGGCCTTTTGTTAATTAATCAATTCAAAACTTCTTTCGTCTAATAAATATTTGTGGGCCATTTACGCACTGGCCCGATGGTAAAACAAAACAAAAAGAAAAGGTATAGTGTCTCGTGGAGCTTACTGTCCAGCTGAGAACAGAGATGAGCATCAGGCGATCGATCTGCATAGCAGTGAGCTAGGGCTCACAGTTCTGTTGGAGGGGCACCCAGCCTCACTTGGCTCAGGGAAGGATGGCGGAGAACAGACATGGAAGCCTGAGTAAGTGTTGATCAGACAACCTGCAGGTGTGGGACGAGAAGACGCTGGTGAGTGTGTTCTGAGCCCAAGGGCCAGCAAGCTTGCAGCCACCCCCTGCAGGTAGGAGGAAGTGGAGTGGATTCCGGGAGCTGGGGAGGTTAGGGGCCTGGAGCACAAGGTGGCAGACATGGAGAGAGACTGGAGAGAGACTGGAGAGAGCTAGGGGATTGATCGGGAGGTCTTCAAGGTCAGGCTGAGTCCGAGGGCCTTGGGGAACCATTGTAGGTTTCAACCAAGGAGCAATGTGACTTGATTTGGGTCTGGAAATGCTCCTTCTGGCTGCAGAACAGAGACTGGGTTAGGGGAGGGCGGGAATGGAGGCCGGCAGACTGGATGGAAGGGCGTGTAGCATCCGGAGGAGAGCACCGGTGAGGGGAACTGGGCTCCAGGCAGCTGCTCAGGCCTCTCACCTGACTTCTTCCTGCTTGCGTCTAGCTGGCCTCCTGGGTTTTCCACAGCCAACCATCACTCCCATTGTCAGGAGTGGTCAAATCACAGTAGGATGCTCTGTGACCGTCTCTGGGCCTGGATGGGATGGGGAGCTTGGAGCAAAGGAGGGGAAGTGAGAGAACAGGGCTGAGTGGAGAGGCAAGCAGAGCAGTTTCCCCAGGGGCTGTGCTCACCATGCTCTGGCAGATGGCCTGGTGGGCTAAGTGGGTGGCGAGGCTCTTGCCACTTGTTTTCCAGTTCCCGATTGCCCTCCTGAATGTCATTCTTAGGTCAGGAAATGAGTTTGAATTTCTTCAGATGCTCGGTGCCCAGGATGGCAGACCATCTTTGCTGTGTTGGGGAGGGCTGCTCTCTGACCCTGATGGCCCAGGGGACTGTCTGGATGGCCTGGTAGGCTCGGGCACTCCTTGGGCACAGTACCTTCACTGGCCAACTCATTGAACTTGCCTTCACCCTTTTCTCTTCCAGCGATGGTACAGACTTGTCTCTTAAGTTACCCCTAGAGCGTCCACGCAGAGAGGCGGTTCAAGGGCTTAGAGACTGCATGTCACCTGATGGGAACAGACAGGAGAAGTGAGAGGAAGGTGATCATTGAGGCCACAGTCAGGGGAAGGAAGGCTTTGCTGACCATTTGCCAGTGGCCGCACCTGACCTACCTCCCTCATCACTCTGTAGGCTTAAGACATCTGTAAACAGAGTGAACGAAACATAAAGATTCTTTTGTCCAGCAGGTTTGTCTTCCTGTTTCAGACTCTGAAGGAGGAAACACTTTTCCACCCCTGGCTCTGCCCTCCACTCTCCCTGGATCCAAGGTGACGGTTTCCCCTCTGAGGCTCCTGTCCTCAGCGAGGCTGCCCAGAACCCTAATGATGTGCAGCATCCTGGCTGTGTGGCAGGAGCCATGCGCTGGGCACCACAAGCTGGAACTGCAACACCTTTCCTGGCCCTGGGCTGCACTGCTCGGATGTGAACCAAAATTTCCTTTTATAAACAGTCTACCAGCATGGCTTGAGCAGGAAAAGCCTCCTTTGCAGAATGAAAGTTCAGGAGGAAATGATGGAAGTGGAAAAACAGCCTTGGGGTCCCAGGGAAGGACTGATTCCAGGAGCCCCTGCTACCTAGGGTGTGGCGTTCATGCTGCTTAGTCTCTTCAGTCATGTCTGACTCTTGGTCAGCCCATAGACTATAGCTCCTCTGTCCATGGGATTGTCCAGGCAATACTGGAGTGGGTTGCCATTTCCTTCTCCAGGGGATCTTCCCAGGGACTGAACCCACATCTTTGATGTCTCCTGCTTTGGTGGGAGGGTTCTTTACCCTTAGCACCACTTGAGAAGCACCTAAATCTGACTCAGCCTTAGGAGCCCTGTCACAGCTCCTGTCCCTGAACAACCCTGCAGCACCAATAATAGGCATCACTCCTGCCAAGGAGAGTTGGCCCAGATCCTGGTGGGCAACACCTGTGGCTCCCACTTCCCGGGCAGGAGGCACAGGGTGAATGAGAGCTCTGTAACCCACAACAAGCCCGTGACTCTCTTGGAGGTTTGCCTTACCCCAGGCACAAGACTTGCATGCTGACTTAGGTAGGTAAAGGCGCTGTAATCCAGTCCTACCTGTGTGGCATGGGCTGTAATGGTCAGAAGAACGCTGAGAAGAAGGTGACATAGGCTGTAATGCTCTGGGTCTCACGGGGTCTGGAGAGCTCGGCCTCTGTGGAGTCTGTGCATGAAGAGTTTGAAGTCTGTCCCCGAATGCTAATTTTTTTTTTCTTTTTTTCTCTTTAGAATCACCATTTCATAGGCTCTAAGGCAGGTGGTATTCACTGCCAAGCCATGGCCTATCCTTTTGGTCACTGAGCAGACGTTCATTGGTCACTAACTCTGTGCTCTGTCCTGGCCAGGTGATGGCGAAATACATGGATGGAGGGCAGAGTGCCTTCCCTCAAGGAGTTCCCCTTGAGGCTTGATTGAGACTCTGAGGTTCAGGGTCACTAGGGCTTGCCAAACTTTGGTCCTAGTGCACTTGCAGTCAACCAATCTTATGACCAAGGTTAACCCAACCAAAGTGTTCCAGTAACCCTTCACACAGTGAACAAGAGCTTTCAATAGACTTGGATAATACAAGAGTGACTCTCTCTCTCTTTTTTTTAAAAATAATCTGCTGACTTCTGGAGGCTCCTTCTGACATCTTTTCCACATGGAAGGCTCTCAAAGCCACTTTTATCCCTTCTAGCCCTTCCTCCCTGCTTCCATGTCACTTGACATGGGATAATTAAGAGGACTGTATGGCACCCCACTCCAGTACTCTTGCCTGGAAAATCCCATGGGCAGAGGAGCCTGGTGGGCTGCAGTCCATGGGGTCGCTAAGAGTCGGACACGACTGAGCGACTTCACTCTGTTTTCACTTTCATGCATTGGAGAAGGAAATGGCAACCCACTCCAGTGTTCTTGCCTGGAGAATCCCAGGGACAGTGGAGCCTGGTAGGCTGCTGTCTATGGGGTCCCACAGAGTCGGACACGACTGAAGCGACTTAGCAGCAGCAGCAGTACTGGAATTCTGGCACTGCCTCTTCCAGGCAGGTCACTCCTGTTCTGTGTCTCAATTCCACCAATCAGAGATCAAAGACAATAACAACAAAAATCCCAAACAGCAAAAATAAAATAAATACTGCAATAGCAAGGTATTAAGTAAGAGTAGTATCATAATGAAATGAAATAAAAATTAAATGAAATTAACTGAAAATTAAGTGAAATTAAAAGATGCTTGCTCCTCAGAAGGAAAGCTATGACAAAGCTAGACAAGTGTATTAAAAGCAGAGATGTCACTTTGCCAACAAACGTCCATACAGTCAAAGCTATGGTTTTTCCAGTAGTCATGTATGGATGTGAGAGCTGGACCATAAGGAAGGCTGAACACCAAAGAATTGATACTTTTGAACTGTGGTGTTGGAGAAGACTCTTGAGAGTCCCTGGTACTGCAAGGAGATCAAACCAGTCCATCCTAAAGGAAATTAGTCCTGAATATTCATTGGAAGGACTGATGCTGAAGCTGAAGTTCCAATATTTTGGCCACCTGATGCGACCTCACTGGAAAAGACCCTGATACTGGGAAAGATTGAGGGCAGGAGAAGAGGTGACAGAGGGTGAGTTGGTTGGATGGCATCACTTACTCAATGGACATGAGTTTGAGCAAACTTTAGGAGATAGGGAAGGACAGGAAAGCTTGGCATGCTGTAGTCCATAGAGTTACAAAGAGTCAGACACCACTTAGCAACCGAACAACAACAGTATCATAATATGGGATAGTCTCTATAGCAAAGTTGTGACACAGAGTTCCAGCCATGTCATAAATGCCTGAAGATGTTAGTTTCCTGTGTTCCCCAACCCAGCAGCTGCTCAATAAATTCACACAAAACCACCTTCAATGCTTAGATGGTGACTGGTTTTCCTTTAATGGGGACCATGGCTTGGTCCCAGGGAAGCAGACCCAGAGATGGAGTTTAGCATGCCGAATGCTTATTTGGGTGTTTGCTTTTGGAACAAACACCTGTTGAAGGGCGGAGAAGGAAGCGGGAGTGGTCAGAGCTATAGGATGCACTGTGGTAAGCAGGCCACACAGGCTTTGGAGCTCCAATGGCTCTTCAGATTACCCCACACCCAGCCCACAGGGTCAGGTCTTCACAACTCTGCATCCTCTTATTGTTTTATCCTTTGTGTTCTATTTTGCTTGCAACTGGAGAAACTAAAGCATAGAGCAGAGGTAAGATGCCCAAAATTAGAAGAGGGAGGGCCAAACCTCAAACTCAGACCTACTAACCTGCATCATGTGATGTGCTGAGAAGGAAGTTGGGGTTAATAAATAAAAGGGATCTGTGTGGCACAGGACCACAAAGTGCCTTCATCATTTCTTTATCTGCTCATTTATTCAATAAATATGTCATATGCTTAACTTTTTTACACACCATAGTGGTTAAAACTGGACTCACCACCCCTGTGTTTCACGAGCTCACATTCCCACTCTCTGTTACACTCACAGACTTATTCTTCTACGAGGTTTCTTTAGAGGATCTGCAAAATCAACGCATGCTTCTCATCCTTTAATAAGCTTGAGACTCTCCCAGGATCTTGTTAACAAGCAGACTCTGAGTCAGTAGGTCTGGGTAGGCCTGAGACTCTGCATCGGGAATGTGATGCTACTGGTTCTGGGCCTGTTTGAGTAGCTACGGTCTGCTCTTCAGAAGTTTCTACTGTGGTCTCTCTAAGTCAGTCCCACCACATTTTCTCCTCCTGGCTGAAACTTTAGTCCAGCTGCAGCATATCAGAGGCATTCCATCCACTGGACCTGTAGTGTGGTGGCTAAGAGTATTCATCTGGATGTCAAGTCAACTCAATCTTGAGTCCTGGTTTTGCTTCATGCATGGAATTTGGGGAATTTACTTACAACTCACTAAACTGCAGGTTTTTCACTGGTGATGGAAATGCTAGTATGAGTACCTACCTTATGGATTGCTGTAGAAATTAAATGTGCAAATGCATGGATAGGGCTTAGTACGGTTCCTCATGCCTAGGAAGAACCCTGTAAATTCTAAAAAACAATAAAAAGCCAATCTTTTTTGGCTGCCTTCAAGATGTGGCCTCTAAACTGATGGGTCTACTCATAGCCAAAGAGCAATTTAGATTGCTTGGAGGAGTTGCAGTATCATCTCCAAGGCCACAGAGTATTGTAATAGAGAAGCTGCTGCTGCTGCTAAGATGCGTCAGTCGTGTCCGACTCTGTGCGACCCCATAGACGGCAGCCCACCAGGCTCCCCCATCCCTGGGATTCTCCAGGCAAGAATACTAGAGTGGGTTACCATTTCCTTCTCCAATGCATGAAAGTGAAAAGTGAAAGTAAAGTCATTCAGTCATGTCTGACTCTTAGAGACCCCATGGACTGCAGCCTACCAGGCTCCTCCACCCATGGGGAGTAATAGAGAAGGGTCCTTGATAATCTTGGTCCTGACTGATGAAAAGAGCCAGAACAACTGCTGGCACTCTGAGTGGAACTTGTGGATTCTTCTGAAGGGACCTTTGCCAAGAGAAATGGCATTGTCTAATGAATGACCTTTTGCTGTCAGTACTTCTGAGGAAATATTGGGACCAAATAGGTTCTCTTGGGACTTCCCTGATAGCTCAGTTGGTAAAGAATCCTCCTGCAATGCAGGAGATCCCAGTTTGATTCCTGAGTTGGGAAGATCCGCTGGAGAAGGGATAGGCTACCCACTCCAGTATTCTTGGGCTTTCCTTGTGGCTCAGCTGGTAAAGAATCTGCCTGCAATGCAGGAGACCTGGTTGGAAGATCCCCTGGAGAAGGGAAAGACTACCCACTCCCATATTCTGGCCTGGAGAATTCCAAGGACTGTATAGTCCATGGGGTCGCAAAGAGTCAGACACGACTGAGTGACTTTCACTTTCACTTTCAGGGCCTCTTGGGAACTCAACCAGGAGCAAGTGTGGGGGTGGGTGCTTCTTGAGCCTTTTCTGTAGTTTCCAGGAGAGTGCTAGATGTTACTGCCTCTACTCTGACTGCAAAGAGTGGCTGTGACTTTCTGTCTGTGAAAAGGAAAATGATTGGAACTGGACCTGACCACTGAATTTGCCTCAAGATGGTAGAACTGGTTACACAGAGAGCCTCCCAATAGAATCCACTCAGCCTGCTGGGACAAGGGCAATAGGAAAAAGAGGAAGTTTTCCCAAATTAGTATACAGCTCTTTTCCAATGCTGTTGATATGACTGCCTTCTACTATGTTTAAATGCAATGTCTTTTTTTTTTTTAAGAACAGTGGCTCTTCTGCTGCTGCTGAATGATAGCTTGCGTGTGTGCATTTTCCCCCATGTATGCAGGTGACAAATGTGAGGCTAAGCTTACAGTCGATGTATTTCCAAGCACATTGAGGCTGATTTCAGGGAGGATGTGTGATACAGGGGAGTGGTTGGTGTTAATTCATAGATTTCTTCTGCTTCTCAGTAAGGAGGTAGATTGCCATAGTAACACGTTTTGGGGGTTTTATTTCATGGAGAAAGTTGAAAATTGCCTTGTGAGGATAGCTCCACCCAATAATTATTCACAGAGTTTCAGATGCTAAAACTCACCGTTTCTGTGCTTTATATGAATGGCTTTGATAAGTTAAGAAAATTAAAATATATTTCATTCTAGCAGCAGGAAGGACCAAACTAAGAAGATAATTTATTTCAGAGCCTTTAAATAGGAGAAAAGAGCTTTCAAACTCATGGCTCTTCAAACCTCAAGGAACAAGATTTAGCAAATTTAAGGACACAGGACACACAAGAGCAGAAAAGCAGAGAGGGGCTCTGACCTCAGGGAGTGTCTTGAGGGTGAGGATATAGATAAGGAATAACTTGGCAAATACGTTAATTAAATAATTTCACATCCTGATTAGGACTGTAGAGGCAACAACAGGAAATGTGCTGAAGAATAACCCAGGGCACCACCTACTTTGGTTATGGTGGTAAAGACAGAGCTTCCTGAAAAAGTGACATTTAAGCTGAGACTGTAGTATGAGAACGAACAAGGGCATGCTCTCTTTCTCTGGCAATTTAGTGAAAAGGGTAGAATAGATAACTTACTCTTCCTTGGTCAAGGCAGTTTCCCACGTACTTCTCAGTGCCAGGGAGCTAACTTTCAGTGGCTTTGTGCAAGCCCTGTGTGATGGGATGACCCCATCTTTAGCAGAGGGAAGCAGTTCTGGAAGTTAAGAAACTTGGCCAGGGTTGCACAGGGAGTGTAACAACCTTGGTTGAGGAGCACCGAATCAGGAAAATACAAGCATTGATTGCCTTTATTTTTCCAAGGATAACAGAGAACTTTTTTCTTTTTTTTTGACCAGGACTCACCTCGATCACACTACTGAAGCAGAAGGCAGGGTTGGGGGAGAGAACATAAGACAGGGTTTTAAAGGTATCTTCCCAGGTGGCACTGCATGTGCCATGACACTTCACATGTCGCCTGCCAATCAGGAGACATAAGAGACTCAAGTTCAACTCCTGGGTCAGGAAGATCCCCTGGAGGAGGCCATGACAACCCACTCCAGTTTCTCGCCTGGAGAATCCCATGGACAGAGGAGCCTGGCAGGCTATAGTCCAAAGAGTTGGACATGACTGAAGTGACTTAGCATGCATGCAAGTTGCTTGCATTAGCTTGACTCCACATTTAGTAGCCTGATCTGGCTATTATATTTTTGGCCTCATTTTCCTGTATTCTCTCTAGTCCTAGCCTTTGTGGAGGATAGAGCAGGACTGATAGGAAAGATCAAGAGGTCAGTTTTGGAGTAGATATGATAGATATGTCCCCTGGACACGCTTTTGGAGATGTTGACTGGTGAGTTTGACATAAGAATTTAGAATTTAGGAGAAAGATAAGCTAGAGGTGCATAGTCACAGTTGCCAGCATACAAATGGCATTTAAAGTCTTGAGATTGGAATGAGGTCATCCATAGACTGAATGTGGCTAGAAAAGAGACGTTCAAATACTGAACTCTGGGGTATTCCAAAGTTACTCTTTGGAAGGAAAATGAAGAATCAGCAAAGGAGGCTGAGAAATGCTGATGAGAAAAAAGAAAAACAAATAAAATGAGGAGTCCGGAACACTAAGAGATAAAAGATTTCCAGGAGAAGGGAATGATTTACCACATCAAATTCTGCTACTAGGTCAAGTAAGATGCTGACCGAGTATTGAATGAGCAATGTGGATGTCATTGGTGACCTTGAAGACAGTGGTTTTGGTGAAATATTGAGGACAAAGCCTTGGTTGGAATGATATGGAGAAGAGAAATTGGAGGAAGAAACTGTGAGAAGTTCTCTCTAAAGAGGGCAGAGCAGTGGGGCAGCAGTTGGACAGGAAGAGGACTGAGGTTTTTGCTGGTTTTTTTAAGATAGAAGAAATAACACCATATGTATGTTGATACGAATAGTCCAGGAAAAAGAGAAAGTGAGGGCAGGGGAGAGAGAGGAGAATTCCTGAAATGATGTTCTTGCATAAGTGAGAGGCATGGGAGCTGGAGCCCAAGTGGAGGGACTGGCCTTTTGGCACAAATGGTTCTTCCATGGTAACTGGAGAAAAAGTAGAGGGTAGTTGCTAATAGATATGTAGATGTGGAGTGGAAGTTTATGAGTGTTCTCTCTTATGTCTGCTTTAATTTTCAATACAGAGATACCTGGATGCCAAAAAAATAAAGAGAAAATGAAAACCCAGGAGGGCAGGCTTGTGTATATGTGCCACAGCCACGATGAGGAGGGCATGGTAATTGGTCAGGCACTGCCATAGGTTGGATTTTAATAACCATGAAGGGACAAAGATTCTCATATAAGGAGTTGAGATGTCTGTATGAAGTCCGGACTTTTAATGGATTCCAGTGAAAGTTTGGACTAGAAAACATTCTGCCCAGTGGCCCAAGGAGATCATCCAATTCAGTCTAGGCTCTGAGTGAGTGGAAGTGTTCAGGGAAATGGAGACCCCTGACCTGCACTCCTGGAAAATTAGTGGTTCAAATACAGACAACCCTCAGGGGCCAGAAGCCCCAAATCTATAGCTAGTGAGGCCTATGGGGCACCTGCGGAAGCAAATGAGAAGCAAGTTGCCCCCTACTCCCCTTCATACCCCTCTGGAGGGATGCTCCCACAATCAAGACTGCAGGCAAGTCTCACAGGAAAACAAGATTCCCACTAAGAATGAATCCACCAACAAGGTTAGAAATCATATAAGTTAAAAAAATCCAACATGAATAAGAAGATCTAGCTAATGAAAGGATTGGAGGCTCGAATACTTCAGATAATAGAGCAGTTTCCCAGGGACTTTAAAATAAATATATTTAAATAATTAAGAGCATAAAATAAGAAATCAGAAGCATAAGAAAAGAACAATACAATAAAAATGGAATTTATAGAGGTAAAAACATTAATATTAAAATATCAGTGAAGAAATAAAAGATTAGAAACAGATGAAGAGGGGATCAGAAAATTAGAAGATCTTTCTGAGGAGAATTAACAAAGAGAAATAAAGAAAATGAAACCATAAAATAGATGTGAAAAGCATGGAGGGAAAAAAAGACCAACCTATGCCTAATAGGAGTTTCAGAAGAGGAAAAGGACAGGAAATAAAAAGAAAGCAAATGTTTAAAGAAAACAAACAAACTCAGTGACTAGGAATTTCCATAATTGATGGCATAAGTCTTCAGAAATACAATAAGAAGTCCAATGCTCTAAAGAGGAGAAATAAAAAGTCAAATTCACATGCTAGATGCATCAGGGTGGAAATGCAGAACACTTATAGAAAAGAAAATTCTGAAAGGAACCCAAGTTAAGAGATAATTTATCTAAAAAGAAATATTTAGACTTAGACTTCTTAATAGTTGCAATAGAAACCAGATGACAATGGAGTAATACATCAATGTGCTGAGCAAAAATTAAAATCATACTAGAATTCTACAGCTAGCTAACTTATCACTCAGGAGTGGTGGTAAAATATGGACATTTTCAGATAAAAACTCAAAGAGTTTATTGCTAAAAGAACTACTAAATGATATGCTTCAGAAAGAAGGTGTAGAGTTTATCATATTTTTGTGTGTTTCTATTTTGATATGTTTCAAAAGTAAATTAAAATTCTTTATCTATTTATGTATCTAAATCTATCTAAAGCAGGATAGTTTATAGCTGCTGCCTTCATTGATCTTGAAAAAATCAAGTCCTACAGTTGGGTTAATTCTGGGGATGTTTTTCTTACTCCAAAGAAGGATGGGTCTTAATCAAAATGGCCTGAGAATAAATTTTTTAAAATAGAAAGAAAAGAAGGAAGAGGAAAAACAGACCCTGGGGTAGATCCCTAGAGAATTACTGTAGTCAAAGTTTGTGAGTTTCAAAACTTCACAAAGATATGTTTCCAGAGGCAACCTCTGGCTGAAAACCAAAGACCATTACCAAAAAATTATTGAAATTCTCCACAAGCAGGTGAATCATCCATTTAGAAAGCAGTCAAAGACTCAGGAGACCTTGCTAATGTGGATGAATTAGCTTAAAAGAATGCTAAGCCTTTGGTTCACATATTTTATTTCTCTGACTAGATACATCTCTGGGGGTAGAGAAAAGTACCTTTATGGGATAGTAAAAGTTTGTAAACATATGAAATTAATGCAATTTTCCTAAGGAAAATGTAAGAGAAAAAAATTTTGTGTGGAAAATGGGAAGAGGGGCTATAAAAATGATGGATGCTGGGAAACTGATGTTTAGAAAAAAACCTGTCAGGGAAATAAAGGTACCAATAAAGAGAACAGTACTATACTAGGAGAAGAAACGTGGCAATAAAAATCTCTATTGGAGAAAGGAGCTTTCCAGGGTGAGTCTGTAATTCTGTCATTTGGCATAGGCTGGAGCCCTCTTTTGGGTTGCCAGGAAAGATCTTAAATCACAATGTTTATAGTTTCCTTCGATGGAACTTCAGGAAAATGGCCAAATATGCATTATTGAATATGGATTCAAATCTGATGGACTGAGTCATGTGCTATATTGGGACTCGAATTCTCAAGTTGGCTCCTTCCTGAGGGTCTCGGGTCATCTTTCATTCAGAGAAGATGTACAGAGCCTGACTCCTTTCCAGGCAGTGCACAAGCAGTCCAGCAGTCCTGCTTCGGTTCTCTAGGTCATTAGTCTCCTCCGCCATTATTTCACAACTCTTCTCTTTCCCCAACCTTGCGATACTTTTTCTGTCCTCCCCTCTCAGCTAACAATCTCTTTCCTCCTTTCACTGAGAAAATAGGAGTTCCCAGAAGAGAATTTTGACAGTTGCTACCAAGTGGATCTACACCACCATACTCAGTCTGCCTGGGCTCCTACTTGGGGCTAAATCCTCTCTAGGGTCACTGGCTCCCTTCTCCTCTCAACAACTCCAGTCATTCTCCTCTTCGTTGCCCTGGGATCATTTCCAGCATCATCTGAGCACTCCCTGGAGTCCGTGTGCAGCCCCATCTCCCATGTCTCTGCTCTTCCTTTACTCCTACTGCTGCTGCTGCTGCTGCTACTACTCAATCTTCTAACAAGTTATCTGTGTTTATAGTTGCCACTTCCTCTTCTCCCATTCTCTCTCAAATTCTTCCAATCAGGCTCTCCTCTCCACAACTCTATGAAAACAGCTCTTGCCAAATTCACTGACAGCCCTCATGCTGCCAAGACTGATAATCATACCTCGGTTCTCATTATTTGACACGGTTGGTCACTCCTTCCCTTTTGAGACAATTTCTTTGCATAGCCCTCAGTTCCCCACTTCTCTTTATTCTCCTTGCTATCTCAAGGAATGTACCTTCTCAGTGAACTTTACTTTATAAGGCTCTTCTCATATTCCTGATCTCCAGCTGCTGGAATGCCCTAGGACTCAGTCCTGGGAACTCTTCTCTAAGTGGAGGTCCTTCCTAGATTACCTTACGCAGTCCCATGACTTTAAATACCATCTGTCCACTAATAATTTCCAAATTTGTATATCCGGCATGACCTGTCTCTTGACCATAGACTACCCAGTTTCCCACTTGACACCTCCACTTGAAAAACTGATATGGATGTCAAACTTCACACTTCCGAATACCGGCTCTTTATATGTACTCTCACCCCATCTGTTTCTCTTCCATCCTCTCTCCCTCGTTTAACGGTGGCTCCTTTCTGTTGATTGCTAGGTCAAAAATCTCGTGCTATTGTGCAGTGAAAAGAGTGGTCTGAGATTTAGGTGAAATGGTCTCTAGTCTGAGGTCCACCATGAAAGGCAATGTGCCATGGGCCTGTTGGTTGAATTCTCTGGGGAGAGGTCCCCTCCCCTCTCAGTTCCTTCTTCTGTAAAAGGAAGAGGTTCAGTAGGGATACTGCTGGGAAATCAACCTGATGTTCCGAGTTAGCACCACTTGCAATTAACTCTGTTCCATTCCATCTAATAAATAAATGTCAAACATCTTCCATGTCCACTATGTTAACAACAAGGAGAAACAAAAGGCACTCCTTACCCTCATGTTATACCTCACGAGGACTAGATCTTGCATATTAGAATGAAAATAAATCTATATTTTAAAATGATGTAGTATAGTTTTATACCTGATCTTCATCTTCAGATGAGGACACTGAGCTGATGTTCAGAAGATCATAAAACAGAAGCAATATTGCAACAAATTCAATAAAAATTTTAAAAATGATCCACATAAAAAAAAAAAAGCAATTTTACTATTTAAAATAATTGAAGTGACTTATTCATGCTGCTGCTACTTCATGCATGCTGCTTCATTAAGTCGCTTCAGTCGTGTCCGACTCTGTGCAACCCCATAGACGGGAGCCCACCAGGCTCCCCTGTCCCTGGGATTCTCCAGGCAAGAACACTGGAGTGGGTTGCCATTTCCTTCTCCAATGCATGAAAGTGAAAAGTGAAAGTGAAGACGCTCAGTCGTATCCGACTTTTAGCGTCCCCATGGACTGCAGCCTACCAGGCTCCTCTGTCCATGAGATCTTCCAGGTAAAAGTACTGGAGTGGGTGCCATTGCCTTCTCCGGACTTACTCATGAATGCATAGTTAATATTTAGTGGACTTGGGACTTTCCAAAAAGATCAAATTTGATTACTCCAAATACAGAATTCAGTTCATTTCACCATCATTAACCACTTTTTAAAAATCAGAGTATAGGTTCCAAAGCTGAAAGTTTCTGTTTTATTTTGATAACCTTTCAGAAGCAGTATAAGATGAGAGGTCTCATTGGGAAATGATACTTATATTTTTGCAGCTTGATAGTCTATCTATACCAATATGCAAGAGTAGGCAGGATTTAAATGCCTAAAGATGAATAGCCTGTCCACCTGTGTACACAGTCCAGTGTTTGGACAGGATGAGCTATGATTAATTTAAATCAATAACTTAAAAACAAAGCACTCCACCCATTCTATAAGAAAGGATCATGAAATTCACAAAGGGAACCTGAAACAGCCCATAAAAAACAGTCATGGTTAATGCCTGGGTCAATACTATCAAACTTTAGCTTCATTTATAAGAATGATGAGAGAGTCACAAGGGTCTCGACACACCCATCCTAACTATGAACTAATTTCTTCCAGACTATAAGGGAATCCTTTCCTAAGGAATTCAGTTCCTTGAACTTGACCTTGTCTTTAGAGTGAAGAAGAAAACAACTGCCAGATTGAGGGAGAAATCTTTTCTTCTTTGGCCAAACTCTGATCAGTGGAGAAATAAGATAACGATACCTGGTGAATAAGCACCCAGAGGAGCCTCTCCTCAACTACAACTGCTGGAAATGAGGGGTAGTCCTGTGGAGCAGTGGGGCTGCTGGAGGATTTGCAAGGCTGTTCTCTGTGAATAAGAACACTGCACTGTAAAATCTGAATTTGTCTTAGGCAAAAGGGACCTTTGTCATCACCTTTCAATCCCTTTGCTTCATAAGTATGTCCTTGAGCTTAAAAAGCCCTGGACCCAGCATTATTATATTCATCTGTAAAGTAGAGAAGCAGGTCGATGTTTCCATTTTAGATGAGACTATGAGCTCAGAAGATGTTCAGTGACTCACTCAAGGTCACACACAGCTAGTCTGTCAAGGAGCAAGAGCCTGAACCATGGTTCTATCCTCTGAGCTTGGTAACTGGCCACTGCTAATCTTACAAAGCAGGAGGCAAAGCTCATCAAGGTAAAGTCACTTTCCACAGTTATCTAGGAAATTTGTACAAAGGCAGAGATTTGAGCATAGGCCTCTGATTATTCAGCAGTATCAAAGGGAGTGGTCACTGCTTAGTACATAGATATGTGTCTCCCAGGGCAGCATCTTCCTTCCTTCCTCCTTCCTTCCTTCCTGCCCCTAAGGATCTGCCCATCTTCCCTTTTCTACTGTTACCCTCTGCCTCCCACTTGGATTCCACTGAAGAAGATGCCAGAAGATCCTGACGTGCACACAGTCCCTTCCTCCTCTTGACCCTGAGAATCAGGAAAGGCTTTTGTGGAGTTTTGTTTTATTTTCAAATTTAATAACCATGGGAAAAAAAGAAGACAAGTTAATGAGGTATCAAAGCTTCCAGTTACCAGAAAATTTAAAAATAATGGTGATAAGGACTTCCTTGGTAATCCAGTGGCTAAGACACCATACTCCCAATGCAGAGGGCCCTGGTTTGATCCCTGTTCAGGGAACTAGATCCCATATGCCACAGCTAAGAGTTTACATGCCACTGCTAAAAATCCCATGTTTGGCAATGAAGACCAGGCACAGCCAAATAAATAAATAAATAACAAAATTTTTGAAAATTAAAATTATGGTGATAGTTTCCCTAAAATAATAACTATAAGTGCTTAGCGTAGGACCCAACCTATTAAACGCTCAGTTGATCAATAGATATTTACTCATTATTATAATAATTACTCTTGGCCATTCAGTGAATTAGGCAGAACCTGTTTTCAGACTCCTTGCCTAGTGTTCTATCACAGTTGTTTCACTGGGTTTTGATGCTTGACTTAAAGAGCTCAGGTAAGACAGGGGTTGTGAACTTGTGGGGAGAGGGGTAAAAAGATGGGGCAAATTAGTTCATCAGTTACAAAGGGCCAGTCATCTAGGGAGGGTTCCTGCATTCATGCAGGGAATGCAGGGCTCAGACTAAAGGTGTATATTGCTTGGTTCCTTGTCAGGGATAAAAAAGCAGAAGGATGTATTTGGCTGGAGAGTTAAGGACTAATGAGAGAGAGGGGAAGAAATTATCTTCTGTCTGCCTGCTCGGCCAGTAGGTACAAACTGCGGACCCCTTCTAGACTATATCTAATCATACAGTGGCCAAGAAATCTCTGGATTTCCCCAGCATGTTCACTTCCCTTCTCCACTGAGCTCTGCCCCTCACCACACACTTATTCCCATCTCTGCCCCAAATGGCTCCAAAGTCTAATGATTCCAGGTTCCCCTCAGCTCCTCCCCAACAAGGCTTTTCCAAGACTCCCCTCCCTAAGGGACACCCCACCCTCCTCCAGGCTGGCCATGTGGAGTCTGTCTTTTTCCTCCCATCTCTTTACACTTGTGTATTTGGTCTTTGACGCAGGGGTTGACCCCACATGTTATATTATCGTGTGCAGAGCACATTCTGCCGGCAAATGACTTACAGCACATGCTTCATCTTCTGTTCTTTCTATTATGGGCGTGATTTAGAAGATGAATGTTTATAACATGACCCAAGGAATTTCATCCTCCTCTGGAAAACTGTGTAGGAGAGAATACTAATGGACGAAGAGTAATGTCTTCTGGGCTCCAGCCAAATGTTTGGTCTTGTTTTAAAAAGCCTTTTCACTCACCTTTTATTGTTTATGGTAAACTCTGTACTTTGCTATGGTCGCTAGCTCTTTCCAAGGGAGTGGTGATAAACAAGTGAGCAACTCATTTGTTTTCCCAGAGAAACAACTTGTAATTGCGGTGATGATGTGTTAATTCTGTATTAAGTGACTTATTGATCAAGCACCTTAAAAGGCTGCAAAGTTTTTCTCTCCTGCATTTCACTGCAGATGGGAGTGGGGAGCAAATGTGAAAGACAAATGAGATTGAAGCGCTGGGGACATCCAGCAGAATAGCAACTCCTTGTCAGTGGAGAACAACTCATCAGTGTCTGCTGCCTACAGGTCCTTGGGAGGAGTCTAACATGATGGAATATACAGGATTTGCTTTCAATCCTGGCTCAATCATTTGGGTAAGTAGCTACTCTGAACCTCAGTCTCCTCATCTGCAAATGGGGGACAGTACCCCTGAGTGTTATGGCAAGGATTAAATAAAATAACGTGTGAGGAGGCTAATGGGAACAGTTAATGCTTCCTGCTGTTTTCCTTTGACAGATCTCTTGCAGCATTATGACCCTGGGGAAGGAAGTGGGCGGATGCTGCTTCAGGAAAGAGAAGGCTATTATGCAGGAGAATCCCTTTAAGATTGGAAGCGGAAGCGAAACTCCAGAAAGGATTCTAAGAAGTAAAATAACTTTAAGGGAATCCCAGAGGAGAGAGGGTTCCCTGGGAAGACTGAGAAAATGTTAAGTCTTTTTAAAGAATTCCTGCTTAAACAGGACATTGCTTGAGTGGTAGATTGGAGAAGGTGAAGTGCTAGCATAATGATTGGGGACAGGCCGTAGATTTTCTCCAAAAATTAGGTGAAGATGTGTGAATTCCTAGGTTTCTTGGGGCCAAGAGAAGGTTGTACTGGCCCTAAGTGAAGCTGTCCGTGGGGGAAAAGAACCCCACACAGCGACTGTGGAGTAAACTCTGTCTGGGTGTAGGGGAGAACGAAGGTCATGGCTCCGGAGCACCAGGAAGGTAGCGGACATCTAGTTGGTTGTTCAAGACTGTGAACATGCTACCCCACAGAGCCAGCAATCAGATGCCACCAGTACCCCAAACCAGACCATTTAAGGGGACGAGAGCCAGCAGCAAACAGACCACGAGTTTCACCAGCCATGGACTTGCACCACAGATATCAGACAAGACAGGGTACAGACCTAGCCAACCACACTGGGTCAGAGACCCAGCTGGTGGATCCTTTTCCCCGTCACCATGGTGACACGGCTTCCCTCTTTAGCCAGATGCCATCTTGGTTGAGGGAGGTAGGAAACCTAAGTGATAAAACATTTCCCCAAAGATACATAGGTTACCCTAAAGCATCTATTTGAACTTTAAGAGATTGTTTCAAATCCAAAGACTCCTGTAAATAGAAAAGTTTCTGTCTTTTGTCTGCTTCTTCCTTCTCCCCATGCCTGGCCCAGTAGGATGAGGACTTATGAGATTAGTTGCAGAGAAATAAAGAGGTCTAACTTTCATGCATCGGAGAAGGAAATGGCAACCCACTCCAGTGTTCTTGCCTGGAGAATCCCAGGGATGGGGGAGCCTGGTGGGCTGCCGTCTATGGGGTCGCACAGAGTCGGACACGACTGAAGCAACTTAGCAGCAGCAACAGCAACAGGCCTTTATAAGCTATTATACTTTAACCCTATTCTGAATTTAATAGCAGCACAAATAGGAGACACTCAGTGCCTGTGAGTTCCCTTAAATGTAATCCAAAATATCAAGTTGGGTGGAATCCTTCTAAAGAAAAAGATACATTTCTTAACTAAAGTTACTTTCAAAGAAGCTCCTCTTTCCTGGTATGTTAAGTGCAACTACAGTCCCTGGGGTCGAAGAGTCAGAGGCAACTGAGCATCTGAGCACACAACACAGATTAGGAGGAAAGCTTGTATGTTTTTATTGGTCACAGACTGGTTTTATTTGTGATAACACTGAAAGAAAAGATAAATGGCAAGATTTCCTTATGTTTCAGTTCGTGTATTTTTTTACATTGAACATAGTTCAGATTTTTTCCTGCTGCTCCACAAGTATTAGGGGAGTGAAGACATCACAGCAAGTCCCCTTTTCTAGTGTGATGACATTTCACCACATGGGGTTCCTTGTCCCTCTCCTTCCCAGTGCTCCAGAGTGTGGGTCACTCATCTTAGCCAATACATTTTTGTTACTTACCCCTTCCAACATTATTCCAGACTTCTCCTAGTTATTTTGTCATCCATCTTCATTTAAACAGGCCGAGTGCCCTCTGTGAAAAATATTATTATCTCCATCTTGCAGATAAAGAAACAATGGACCAGCAGAGTTAAGATATTTCTAAATATTTATAGCACATAAAATAATGAGAGTTTGGTATGAACCCCAAATCCTTATTAAAATATGATTCTTGGAGAAGGCCTGACAGTCAGAAAATATCATCTGGGAGCCCAAAGTAGAGATTAGAGTGCCCTCGCTTGGCTTCTCCCCAGTGGACCCCCAGGAATTTGGCTGAGAAAGGAAATATGTTTGCCTACCCTGCCCCCTTCCTTCAGAAACTTCCACAGAGAAGATCACCAACCAAGGGACAGTATATAACCCAGTTTTAGATATCTGACTGTCATCTCTGAGTAAGAAAAATACATGAGAGTTCCCTTTCAGAAAGTAGAATAGATCCTTTTTCCCCCATCATCAAAACAGAAGAAGAGAACTAGAGTTCTCAAAGAACTCGCCTCAACCTGAAGCAAATCACAAATGGGGCCACTGCTTAGACAGTGTCGGTCAGATCCCCAGGCTTCCTCAAGATCTGATTCCACCTCCAGCTGGGTATGTGGCCAGGAGCGGGAAGGCTTGGCGAGAATGCGGATGGTGTGGTTGTTTTCCCTGGAGACCAGGACTACTGAGAGTTTTAAACATAGTAGGGCCAGATGTAGCGATTAAAAACCTTATCTCTTCAAATCCACTTCACCTTTAAATCTGTTGTATAAGAGGGAGCTTAGAAGTGATCGTATTCCCTTCCACTCTCAAGGGACCAGGGAGTGGTTCAACTGATGATTTTTAAACTTTTTTTTTTCTCCCAAAGGAGATATTACAGAGAAGTCCAACACACACAACAGTTAAAGGCCAACAGCTCAGAGTGAGATGGAGGGCTGAGGGCAGCCCCACCCTCTGTGCGGTCTTTTTCTGCCACTCCCACACATCCCCAGGACATCCCTGTGGAACCCCAGGGGCTCCACAGAGCGCAGTTTGAAAATCACTGCATGTGAAGAAACATGTGAGAGAGAAAACCACACGTGAAGAATTATCACTAAGGGCTCCCACAAGCGTCATGCTTGTACTTTGGAGAATTATGATTCATTAACCAAATAAGAAATTACCACCATTTTTTCCAGGGTTCTTTATCCCAAGAACGTTTAGGATACACACAGAATATATTTATTCCATTGCCTCGGTGGCCATTTTAAATTTAGCAAATATTGTTTTTCCTTTGTTTCTACTTAAGTTTTCAGATTAGATACATTTCACTGGGCTAGACTTAACAGGAGTCATTAAAATGTTCAAAACACAAACACATCTCAAGGAACTCCCAATATACACAATATGAAAAGACACAAATAAAAAGTGAAACAAATAAAAAGTGAGTGACAATTAAAAACAAATGAGATATTGCAAGATAATATGTGATTAAAGGCCAAAGTCATCATCCCGAAAATAATTGTTATAAGTACCAAGACTGCCTTTTTTCTCAGTGGTACCTTAATTATGAAAGTGACACAGCTCAGCTGTGTCCGACTCTTTGCGACCCCATGGACTATAACAGTCCATGGAATTCTCCAGGACAGAATACTGGAGTGGGTAGCCTTTCCCTTCTCCAGGGGATCTTCTCAACCCAGGGATTGAGCCCAGGTCTCCCGCATTGCAAGCAGATTCTTTACCAGCTGAGCCACAAGGGAAGCCCAAGAATACTGGAGTGGGTAGCCTATCCCTTCTCCAGCAGATCTTCCCGACCCAGGAATCAAACCGGGGTCTCCTGCATTGCAGGTGGATTCTTTACCAACTGGAAAAAGGAAGTTGGTATAATTAAGAGAAGCCTTAATTATAGTATCTAGCAAAACAAAGGAGGTCAATCTCCACTCTCTTTAGCCCTGGTCATGTCTCCCTTGGAATATGGACTTAATTCTAGGGGTCTCACTTTCGGAGGAGTGTGATCCAAGGGTAATGGTCTTTGATGTGAAATCGTGTTATGTGGACAAGTGTTAATAGAGTTGTAACTGCTTTGCCTGGAGAAGGAGGAACATTCTTATCCTTTTTTTCTTCTCCAGCATTTTCGTTAAAAAGGATATGGTCCATCTCTCTGCAGCCCTTCTTCCCCTCCATCCTTCCTATTCTCCTCTCCTGTAGGGCTGGCACCAGGGGGTGCCATTTACACAGACTGCAATGTAAAGGATATCCTTTAGGGCTGTGAGAGGCAGTAGCCCAGTCACTGCCATTATGAAAAGGGATTTGATTTTTAACAAGTGGCTCCAAAGGTTGATTCAAATGCAAAGATCAGAGGACAAGGTGAGTGAAATTTTGGTTTAGGATAAGGACATTCTCACAGTGGGAGAAGACAGAATGGACAGCTCTAGATGGAAGTATTTGGAAAGAGGTAGGGTGGAGGGAAGTCCATGCTTTGAAGATGGATAATAATAAATTAATTGTGCTTTTGTGGTGTGACTGACATAGTGGCATTTTAGGTTTTCACAAGTGTTCTCCTTCTTAGGCATTACAACAATACTCCTGGGTGGGAACTATAATTATCTTTATTTTCTAGATGGAGAACTGCAGCATGGATAAGTTGTTTTACTTTCTTTCCTAAGGTCACAACAGAAAGTCAGTCAAAGCAGGTATTTGAGCTCAGGTCTCTCTGATTTCAGAATGCAAACTCTTAACCATTATGTCACATGAAGCGGTTGACAAGGAGGTACAAGATTCCATCATTCTTAATGTGTTTGTCTGTTCAATTGTGGCTAACCTTGACCTACAAATGAAATTAGATCTTGACCTTGTACATCAGAGAGTTTCTGTGGAGTAAGGGTGGGTGAGCTGCATGTGCCTGGCTCTCCCTGCTCATTCATATCTCTACCTGGGACTCAGGAGTGAAACCGCACACCTGGGCTCCAGATGCCTTGGGGAAGCTGTCTTCCATGCAGCATAACCCGCCAGATCTGATTCCATCACTCAGACACCCAGCGTATGAAAGATGTGCAAAGACTCATGCTGGGTATTTTGTTTGGTTTTCCCAAATGCCCACTCCAAAAATAACACCTAAGGGAGGCAAGACACGGCCTTATGGGATATTGCAGTCGCTTGCTGGTGGGAGCTGGTGGGAACGGAGCCCATCAGAGCACACTCAGTGTCCACTGTCACTCAGGAAACATAAGATGAAAGGGAGAGACAAAACCATTCACAACGTGTGCCTCTGACAGCTGCGGCTCTCCCATCACTAGTGCTGGGCCTGCTCTGAAGACCACGGGGAGGCCTGCACCAAGGCTCTGTTAGTGCTAAAACAGATGTTCCTTCAGCGTGTACATCTTAGGTGGCCACTTTCACGGGGTAGAAAAGGATAATCTAAACCTTCCCGTTCTTGCCAAAATAACCATGTGTAGGTCTTTGTTCTGCAAGCCTCTGGAACACACAGATAGATTTCCAAGCAGTGGGAACCTCCTGTCTAATTCAGTCTTTGGACCAACTCTTGTTCTGTCCATTTCACCCCAGTTTCCTGAAACCCTGGCTGGAAGGCTCCATGGCTGGAGTCTGTGAGAGCCTCCTTTGTAAGGAGAGTGTTCACAGCCAAAGCCATCAAAACAGCAGTAAGGGACACTGGCCTCAAGTCAATGACAGCAGTGACAGGTATTGCCTTGGCTTCCCAGGCTTCCCCCACCCCCCCTCCGCCGCAGTTCTGTTCGCCTCATTTGGCTCCTTTCCAGGGAGCATGGCAGCAGTGTCACTGCCCGTGGGTTACAA
>NW_011494938.1:3543181-3606544 GCF_000754665.1 Bison bison bison
CAATTGGCACCGCCAGGCTGAGGGTGGGGATGGCAGAGAACCAAGCTGTGGCTGATTCAACTGCTTGGGGAAACGTTTGGGCCTTGAGTTGACACAGAAATAAGCTACGAAGCAAGAAAAAGAATTCTCCAAAGCGACCCAAACATGGCAGCCCCAGATTTATATTCAAACCTTTCCTCCATTTTCCTTCTCTGAATTTGGAACATTTGCATCACAAAGAGAAACTGGAAAGAGATGGATTTAGAAAAGAGAGGGGAGTAGGTTAGAGAGTCACAAAGAGAGGCAATGTGACAAAGTAAAAAAGAAAAATGGACTTGGAACAAGATCTCAGATTTGGGCCTTGTCGGTATGCCTGTGTGGCCCAAGGAAAGTCACCTTTCAGCTCCAAGATCTGGGTTACTTAGGTCCCTTTCTGCTATAAAATTAAGACCTAAGAGTTCTTGGTTATATAAACAGAATTCTTCCAAGACCATAATTATTCCCATAATCAAGAACTATTTGTGAAGTCATCAGTGTGTGATTTTCTGAAGATAAAAGCAAGAAGACTTGATCCTTACAGGCTGGATAGCTGTAATATGGACCAACAAGTAAGTTTTTGAGTGTCTAAAAATTTAACCAATATGAATTAATAATATAAATGTTATGAATGTATAAAACAAAAATGTTTATATCATGGGACAGTGAGTGATAGGGAAATTTTTCGACAGGGGAAACCCAGCTCCTGATTTTAGGATGACACCTTCCATTTCAGGTGTTCAGAGCCTAAGACCCACAGGGACTCGCTAGCATGGCAGAACTGTGTTCTATATTCTGTTGCCATTTGCAACAGATCTGAAGGGGTGATGGGTCAGACAGAAGGAGCCCTTCTGGGGTTAATGACCATAAAAGCTGAAGACCAAGGCTGCACAATGATACTCATTGGAGGGAGTTTCTTTTAATGGATGTCCTTGGTCACCTTAAAGAAACCTGAGTGTCAAAGAATTGATGCTTTTGAACTGTGGTGCTGGAAAAGACTCTTGAGAGTCCCTTGGACAGCAAGGAGATCAAACCAGTCAATCCTAAAGGACATTAGTCCTGAATATTCACTGGAAGGACTGATGCTGAAGCTGAAACTCCAATACTTTGGCCACCTGATGGGAAGCGCTGACTCACTGGGAAAGACCTTGATGCTGGGAAAGATTGAAGGAGGGAAGGAGGAGAAGAGGACATCAGAGGATGAGAAGGTTGGATGGCATCATCAACTCAACAGACATGAGATAACAAAGTCCAGGAGATAGTGAAGGACAGGGAAGCCTGGCATGCTGCCGTTTACGGGGTTGCGAAGAGTCAGACATGACTTAGCGACTGGACAGCAACATTGCTCACCTTGAAGAGACTAAGAATGTTTAAGTAACTTAGCCAACACTCAGTAAGGAAGGGAATCAGGATTCAAACTCAAACTGCCTGACTCCAGAGCAAACAGTTTTAACCACAAGTCTATACCGCCTACTTCAGAATTCTGCCAACCTGAGTGTCAGTAATTTCCAATCCTGACAAATGGAAGTCATCGACATTAGGGATTCTCTAACTAGACTTCATGTTAGAACCCCTTGGAGAGCTTTGTAAAAACCACCCATGCCAGGCTCATCCCCAGAGTTTCCAGTATTATTGGCTTGAGGGAAGACCTGGTTATCAGTTGTTTTTGAAAGCTCTCCCTAGGTGATTCTAAGTGAAGCTGGGGTGTGAATCACTAATGTTCATAATGAAAAATGTCAGACTCCAATGAAACTCAGGTCTGGGGCTGCCCTCGTGGGATGTATCCATGGCAGCTTTGAGCTGATGGTTTGAGTAGTGGCTTGTGGCAGGGGATACAAATCTTAGAATCGTTAAGCAGTAGATAAAGCTCTGGACCCATGAGAGCTCTGCTCTTGGTGAAAACTCCCCATGTACCACAGGCCTCTGCTGGAGAAACTACCCAGAGAGCACAAGAGGGATTTATTTGGCTGCAAATGAATGTTTGTATCAAGAAGACAGATTTAACCATTTAAGTTCCTATTAATGGGAGAACACTTTCTCACTCCTCTCTGGTTTCCAGGAATGGAGACTTCCCCTAAACGGCATTTTCTTACCTCATCACTAACATTCCAGGGAGGCTGTGCAAGTTGCCAGTGGGAACGAGTGGAAGGGAAAACAGGTGTCATCCAGGCCCTTTCTCTCTCCCTTCCTGGTAGAAGCCAGCTTCCCCGGAAAAGCTCACATTCTGCTCTGCTCTGTTTTTGTCTTTGGTCTCTCAGGGGAGACAAGTTTTCTAAGACTGCCCACGTGGCAATGCTTCCTAATCAGGGTGCAGAGCTAGCCATGCCATATATCTCAGCTGTCCTCATTAAGGTGATATCTTAACCACCCTCTGCCTTATTCCTTGTGTCTTACACAGTTTAGAACTTGGATGGGGGAAAGACAGTTGTTATATATTGACTTCATAAAAATGTCTCATCAGTTCCCTTTAAAATGCCATTTTCCACAAGTTAAACAAAAGACTCCAAAAAATACGACAAGTTCTCTCCCTATCCATACTGTCTCACCATTGTACTACAGCCCTCATTATAATGCTTTAGCTTTTTCTTGAAATAATAATAATCAAATCATTTGTAATCCATATGTTTCTACCCAAGACTGGCAACCAGAACTTTAGGATTAATTGCAAGAGCTCTAAAGAGGTTTTTGGACACTTGTCCCAAGAGCTTCCACAAATAGCACCAAGATGAGTAGCAAGCCCCGACTCAGAGATCCCCACTGCTTTGCCAGGTTATGATGCCTTCTTTCCTAAGTAGTGGCCAAGAGAAAAGGCTTTTCAGATCTTCTGGAGGGTGTATGACATGAAAAGCTCGTTCTGGTAAATGGAACCAGACCCCCTGTCATCTGACACCAACCATGTCCCTAGGCCTAGAGAGAACCAGAGGAGGATGAGCAGATAACCTGCAGCCTAAATAAGTACTGTCATCACTGCCCTGGAATCTCTCTGAAGCCTGCCCGGCTACAGCGTAGAATTCCACAGGGCACGTGGCACTCTTGGACTCCATCCAAAGGAGTAAGTTACCAGGAGGTCCTCATCCCAACATGTGCCTCTGGGACCGTGTTCCTCAGCAAGCTTCAGCACAGCGAGTGTTAATAAAATCCTGCTGCTAGTCAGCTGATCGCTACATGCATGTTGATTCAGTCAAGGCTCCGTTTAGAAGCAACAACCCACTTTGTCACTCACCCATTCCTCATTCCCTCATTGACCAGTGAGTTTGTTCATAAGGCAGGTCTGGGTGTTGGACAGAATGAGCCTCTGCTTACTGGCCTAATCCAGAGGGCTTTCCTATGATGTGTTGTTTTCTATTACCAGCACCTCTGCTTCATGCCATACTCTTGGCTAATTGAAGCTGCTGAAGGCAAGAGGATTCCACTAATGGACTCGGCTCTCCCTCAGGGGTCAGACGCCAAGACAATGTCACAGCAGTGGAAGGAAGAGCACAGATGGCCCGGCTCAGGTGGTGAAGGCCTTTAGAATCTGCCTTGAGGCTCTCAGTGGCTTTAGATCGAAAACCATCTTGGCCCCTTCCAGCAGCGTAAGGCATTTTATGACAGCCTGAAAGCACAGAGCTTAAACAGAATGATGATCACAGGGCAGGAATTTGGACTCCAGGAGAACTGCCTAAGCACAGATTATTTTTCTCCGGTATTTGATGAGAACAAACGAAGTAAGAATTTTCCTTTTGTTCGTCTGGCCTCTGGCATTGTTTACTTTCTTTTTATTATTCTCGAAGGCACTTAGAGCTCTGGCAGCGTTTCCGTCCTAAAATCTTATTGTCAGAGGTTTATTTTTCAGCTGTTTCAAATCATATCTGATAGAGTGAGTGCTTTGCCTGGGTTCATCGCTTTACCTCAAAAGAAATAAAGTTCACCCTTTAAATGACAATATTGATTGTCTACAGCTTTAAGTTTTCTACACTTAAGCTGCAGGCTTCATTTCAAAACCTGTTTTCCCTCATCACAGAGGAACGATGGTGGAAGTCTCACTCTGCTGGAGTCTGGGTAATGACCTAACACCATCGTTTGGACTATCACTGCGTTTTGTCAGATTTTCACTGCGCGTGGAGTAATTCTTTGTCAATGGTGGTTCTGTCAACTGTGGTTTGGAGGCAATGAGGTTTTATACTTCTGCCCGAAATTTCTTAAATATATAAGCTTTTAACGTTTGCGAAGTTGACTTCAGTCCTCTTTTAAAAGAAACCCAATATGCTGTTTTTCCTCTCCTCAATCAGGACGTGCGTCGGAGAGTCTGGACTTCACGTGCTGCTCTTCCAAAACAAGGACAGGATATCAACCCAGAGAAATGAGCCCTTCAGACCTGTGATGATCTGTGAAAAGCTCAGATGGACTTAGCAGGCATTTTCTTGACACCTGGGAAAAGTCAGCATGTGAGAGAGGGAGTAGCATTATGGTTACGAGGCTACGTTCTAGAGCTGGGCTGCCTGGTTGAATGCCAGCTACTCAGCTGTAGTGGGTTAAATGGTGTCCCCTGCAAAAAAAAAAAAGATAAGAGCACCTCCTAACCCCAGGAACCTGTGACTGTGGCCTTATTGGGGAAAAGGGTCTCAGCAGATGTAAATACATTAAGGATTTCTGAGATGAGATCCCCCTGCAGGATGAGTCCTGTATCCAATAAGGAGAAGACACAGATGTAGAAGAGAAGGTCATGTGAAGATGGAAGCAGAGACTGGAGTGATGCTGTCATAGGCCAGGGAACACCTGAAGCCACCAGAAGCTAGAAGAGGACAGAAGTGTTTCTCCTTAGAGACTCTGGAGGGAGTGTGGTCCTGCTGGCCCCTTGACTTTGGACTTCTGGACCCCAGAACTGTGAGAGAATACATTTCCGTTGTCTTAAGCCACCAGGTTTGTGGTTATTTGTTAGAGCAGCCCTAGGAAACAAACACGTCACTTACCAGCTGAGTGACCTTGGACACAATATTTGACCTCCACAAATCGGACCCCTTGAAATGCCTTCACACAGGTGAGTGTCTGCACCTGGTATGGTCATACACATGACTTTTTTTTTCTCTTGTGACAACAGGCAAATACAACAGAGCTGAGACTTCAACCCAGTAAGTGCTGGTCAAAAGAGTCACTATCTTGCAGATGTAGAGGGCAGACTTGTGGACACAGAGGGGAAAGGGAGGGTGGAACACAATGACACATATGCACTACCGTGTATAAAATAGCTGTCTAGTGGGAAGCTGCTGTATAGCACAGGGAGCTCAGCTCAGAGCTCTGTGATGACATAGAGGGGTGGGATATGGGGAGAGAGGGAGGCTAAAGAGGGAGGGAATATGTATACATACAGCTGATTCACTTCATTGTACAGTAGAAACGTGCTTGGCACGTAACATGTGCTCAATAGGGTATTCATCACTGTTTCACTTTTACTTACCCTACAGAGTTGTGATGAGAATCAAACGAAAGAGTGTATTTAGAAGAATGCAGTGTATTCAACTGGTAATTATGACCATGATCAAATGACTGGGTCTTTCCGCTCTCATGATCTGCCCTTGCATTTGCTTATAATTAGTGCTAACTAAGCATGTGTGAAGCAAGAAGCCAGGGGCAAAGAGTGTATACATAGAACAACACTGAGCTGGAAGCTTGGTTTTCTAGAGTCTCCTTAGGGCAGCTTCTACCCTGCTGCTGGTAAATCATTTAGGAGACTCCTGCTCTGGAGGATAGTCTTTGGAAGACCCTATGTCCCTACATGGAATGGTTGTTTGAATCCCCAGAGTATCCCTGTTCTGAGAATGGCCAATGCATGGTTTGTTCTCCAAGGGCCATGTGTGTGTGATGTAGCCCTTGCTGATCAGCTCTGTGGTGGGCCCTGCCTCGGTCTCCAGGATTTTTCAAACAGGATCTGAGGAAATAGAATGGGTCCTCTCTGGTGGTAGGAGAAGGCAATGGCAAGCCACTCCAGTACTCTTGCCTAGAAAATCCCATGGATGGAGGAGCCTGGTAGGCTGAAGTCCATGGGGTCGCTATAAGTTGGACTCGACTGAGCGACTTCACTTTCACTTTTCACTTTCACACAATGGAGAAGGCAATGGCAACTCACTCCAGTGTTCTTGCCTGGAGAATCCCAGGGATGGCAGAGCCTGGTGGGCTGCCGTCTATGGGGTTGCATAGAGTCGGACACGACTGAAGCAACTTAGCAGCAGCAGCAGCAGTCTCTGGTGGTGCAGCTGTAACACATGAGGTGGGGAATGTGCGGCAGCCCAGTTTGCTGCCCATCTGCCGTAAGAGAGAATGAGACTGATGTGCAGAGAGCACCCAAGTGAGCACGTAGTGTGGGCCCTAAGAACATTTGAAGCCACAGCACTCCTGCCCTTCCCAAGGTCACGACTAACCTTCCAATACATCCCCTTTTTACCTAAATGGTATTTCTGTTACTTGCAACCAAGAGAATTTTCCTCTCCCTTAAGAACCAGTCCAAAAATCTCCTGTTCTGCAAAAATTCTCCTGACCTCCTCCCCACGAGATCTAGTCTGGGCCATAGAATTTTGCACTTCCCTTCCCAGGGTGGGTTCTAGTCCCCCTGAATTACTAAGGGCTTCCCTGGTGGCTCAGACAGTAAAGAATCTGCCTGAAATGTGGGAGACCTGGGTTTGATCCCTGAGTTGGGAAGATTCCCTGGAGAAGGGAATGGCAACCCAGTCCAGTATTCTTGCCATGGACAGAGGAGCCTGGCAGGTTGCAGTCCATGGGGTCACAAAGAGTTGGACACAACTGAGCAACTAATACTTTCCCTTTCTGAAGTACAAAGCTTCTTAAGGACAGTGTTTAGGTCTGACTTGTCACCTGTCCCAGTGCTATGCACCAATGATAGACTGGCTTTGTTTTCCAATGAACATATGAATGACGTAGAATGTATGCACTCAGGTCAGATTACCTCTATGATCTTTTCCAAACTGGAGATTCTCTAATGGTGATCCTAAATTATTTGTAAAGGGGGGTTCTGAAGTTTCAGTGGATGGTTCCAGAATTCCAGAAGTGATAATTTCCATTTTATGTTTAATTTTACTTCTTTACCTCCATCTTTCCTTGACAAAGGTGTGTCTCTAGCACCACTCATGATTTGGAGTGATGAATTGCTGGCATCGTTCTTAGGTTCACAAATGGAGTGAGAAGGGATAAGGAAGGGAGAGAAGCTGCAAATGAGAGATAAAGAGCTACGAGAAAGCTCATGGTACGTATGTGTGTGAGAGAACTCTCCAGAAAGAGAAGTGAACTGAATTATGTGTGAAGGTCAGAGGGAGAGGAGTTGGTGCCTGCAGGAAACTTGTCTGATCAGTCATCACAGTGAAGCAACTAAACTGACAGAAGCCGTAAGAGGTTAGATTTCTCTGTTCCTGACATACAGGTGGCCAACAGGCACATGAAAAAATGTTCACCGTTGCTAATTATTAGAGAAATGCAAATCAAAAATACAGTAAGTACCACCTCTCTCTGGTCAGCATGGCCAAAATGTCTATAAATAACAATTGCTAGAGAGGGTGTGGAGAAAAAGGAACCATCCTACACTGTTGGTGGCAATGCAAATTGGTACAGCCACTATGGGGAACAGTATAGGGCTTCCTTAAAAAACTAAAACTACAATTGCCATATGATCTTTCAATCACACTCATGGGCATATCTCTAGAAAAAACTAATTTGTAAAGACATATGCACCCCAGTGTTCACTGCAGCACTGTTTACAATAGACAGGATATGGAAGCAACGTAAATGTATATTGACAGATGAGTGGATAAAGAAGATGTGGTGCATGTATACAATGGAATGTTACTCAGCCATAAAAAGGATGATACAAAAAAGGATGATGCAAATAATGCCATTTGCAGTAACATGGATGGACTGGAGATTATCATACAAAGTGAAATAAGCTAGACAACGAAAAATATCATATGATATCGCTTATATGGGAATCCAAAAAAAGATACAAATGAACTTATCTACCAAACAGAAATAGACTCACAGGCATAGAAAAGCTAATGGTTACCAAAGGGAAAAGGATGGGGAGGGATTAAATTAGGAGGTTGGGATGAACATATCCACTGCTACTGCTAAGTCACTTCAGTCATGTCCAACTCTGTGTGACCCCATAGATGGCAGCCCACCAGGATCCACCATCCCTGGGACTCTCCAGGCAAGAACACTAGAGTGGGCTGCCATTTCCTTCTCCAATGCATGAAAGTGAAAAGTGAAAGTGAAGTCGCTCAGTCGTGTTCAACTCTTAGCGACCCCATGGACTGCAGCCTACCAGCATTGCTCTATATAAAACAGATAAGCAACAAAGATGTATAGCACAGGGAACTATCTGAAAAAGAATATATATGTCTGAATTACTGTGCTATATACCTCAAACTAACACAATACTGTAAATCAACTATGCAATTTTTTTGTTAAGTTTTAAAGATTTCTCTGTTCCTGGCCACCTAAAATATTACTTTCATTTCCCAAAGTGTTTTCCAGAGAACAGTCTGGTAGGGGGAGAACCTGGCTGCAAAGAGGTCATGGAACACTGAGTCTACTTTCTTCATGAAGGGAGACAAACTATTTTGGGCCATTTCTTTGAAGTCCCTCTAGAGGCTTCTAAAGGTTGGGTAGTGGCATCTGGTCTTTAATCCCAGACTTCAAACTTGTTGATTTTTGCCCTGAACCATCTGCTTCTCAACTTTCAGAGAATCTTTTCCTTTGTGACCTGTAGGGAAAGAAATATTGCATTTTTATTTCTTTCTGTTTTGCCTTCCCCTCCCAGTCACAGCGTTAGAAAGGGGGGACTTACTTGTCAGATGGTGCGCTGAAAGACGCAAAGTGCTGACCTTGGCGTCTGCAGCACATCTCCTCAGCTGGATGCCTTTCCCTTTACTCTCTGATAGGAAGGGAGCGACGCTGAGTCTAGTCTTGGGACCGTCAATGTCAGCACACTGTTTCTACTACTTGCCGTCATCAAGATCACGAGGAGCATGGGCTCTGGGACCTGACTGCCTGTTTGAATTCCAGCGGAATAAGTACCTGGACATATCATCTCAGACCCAGTCTCCACGCCTCCAAGGTGACATAATGATAGCTGCTGGCTCGATGAGGCATTGTGAGGATTAAATGAGACAAAACACGGAAAACCTTCACTCAGTGTCTGGCGTTTTATAACTCCCATGAACATTAGTTGGGGTTTCCCAAGTGGCATTAGTGGCAAAGAACCTGCCTGCCAATGCAGGAGATATAAGAGAGGTGGATTCAATCCCTGGACTGGGAAGATCCCCTGGAAGAGGGCATGGCAACAGACCCCAGTATTCTTACCTGGAGAACCCCAGGGACAGAAGAGCCTGGAGGGCTACAGTCCATAGGGTCGCAGAGACTTGGACACGACTGAAGTGACTTAGTATGCATGAACACTAGCAATTATTACTATACTACTACATCTTTAATATAGTAATAGTATTTTCAATAATAAAGTGGGAGAAAGCTCTGCACTGGCCAGAGAACTTGCAGCAAGAGGGAAGCTTAAGTAGTCAAACAAGCCCTTCCTTGAGTTCATCCCACTCCAAAGAATTTGGTGTTGTTGTATATGGGATATGAAGTTCAGAAATGGCTGTTTCCAAACTGATGGCTTCCCCGAGGACCTTTTCTCCATTGTGGTTCATCTGATCATGCCCTCTGTTTCCAGCGGTAATGATCGTTTCAAACCAGCCGCAAGCTGAAAGAACATTGCTCTGTGGTAAGCCCAGTGCCACCCTAATTCCATCTTCTCCAGTTCTACAAACCCCAGGTGGTATGTGGGACAATTAATGTAGGCTTCCATGACAAACAGTTGCTGGGCATCGTAGAAACCCTCACTTCAAGAGGACTGCAGGTTCTGGTCCTCAGAATGATGACCATGATAATTGAGCTACCTTTCTGGACAAAATGGCAGCTCTCTCAGTGGAAAAGTTTAGGAGACTGATTTTTTCCCCCCCCCTGCAACTACTATTTGCTGCATGAGATTTCAGAAGATAATGAAAAAGAGCAAGTTTATAAGACACTATGAGGTTGTATAAATAAAATGAAGTCATATCTGGAAAAAATGTACCAAAGAACATTGAACCAAAAATATCTAACTTTGCAATCCATACTCGGCCAAAAGTCCCATTGAATTAAAGCACAGACAGTGTAACTATGTACACAAGATGCCTTTAAAGTTCCTCCATAAATTTAGAGAAAAAGGAATAGTCTGTTTAGAGGTACTAAGGCAAAATTCCTTACTGTGGATTTATAGGCCCTTGTACAAGTGGTCCCCAAACACCCTTTTTAATTTTTTTAATTATAAATAAGAAAGAACAGATTCTACCCTCATGACTTCCACTTTTGAACTTGTAATCACCAGCACAAAAAAACAGAATTCTTGGAAAAAAGGAAGGCTGAATTCCAGGCCTCTGAAAGGGAAGTTAGTCTGACTGAACATTGATTGTATTTTAAATCTACCACATTTCTCCTTTGAAACCCATGTATTTTTTAACATCTTAGTTGCTTTATGTTGAATTTGTTGAAGAAAATTTCTCAATGTTTTCAGGCCTTTATCCTAATGGTTTTTATTTCTTAATTTCCCCTTTTTTCATTTCTTTTTAAGAATTTCTTTTCTTTTCTTTGAATAAGTGAGAAAATCAAGCTGACTAAGCAATACTATATGAGTCATCCATTTATTAATAACATAGAAATTCTGGGAATTGTAGCTTTCTTTTGGTGCTCACCTTCATTGCATGTATTGAAATCAAGTAGTTTCTAGGCAAACCTAGGCAGTTTTTGCATGCGTGCTAAGTCACTTCATTTGTGTCCAACTCTGCAACCCTATGGACTGTAGCCAGCCAGTCTCCTCTGTCCATGGGATTCTTCAGGCAAGAATACTGGAGTGGGTTGCCATGCCCTCCTCCAGGGGATCTTCTGGAGCCAGAGATCAAACCTGCATCTCCTGCATTGCAGGCAGATTCTTTACTGCTAAGCCACTGGGGAAACTCCCGGCAGTTTTTAGGGGATGTCTAAAGGGGTGGTATCTTGGTTCTTACTGTAGAAGTGCCTGCAGCTGCTGTGACCCAAATTTAAGCAGTAAGTCAGGGGTGTGGCTGGCAAAGGAGGAGGAAGTGGCTATGAAGAGCTAACATTAACAAACAGATGACCAACCAAGGGGTGGTAAAAAATCTGCCTGCAATGCAGGATACCCTGATTGGATCCCTGGGTCAGAAAGATCCCCTGGAGTAGGAAATGACAACCCACTCCAGTATTCTTGCCTGGAGAATTTCATGGACAGAGGAGCCTGGTGGGATACAGTCCATGGGGTCGCTTAGAGTGGGACACAACTGAGCACCACACCACATAATCAACCAAGTCATCCCTCCCCCAACACCTACAATTACCAAGAGTGATAATGTGGAGATAGCTGTGCAATGGGCGGTGCATATGTTTGCTCTCTATGAGTATTCCTTTATTACAGCTCAGTGCTACTGAACTCTGATTATATGGTACAGAAATGTATGGGATGCAGGAGGACTGTGGGATTTACCCTCGATCCCACAGCCTTATCTCCATATAAAGTAACTATCAACTACACTGAGACCGCAGGATTTATATGAACATATCATATCATTGCATTTATTAAAAATATTCACAATCACCATTTCATACAATTTCCCCGCAACTCTACGATATAGGTAGGGAACATCATTTTCATTTTACCAAAGAAGTACTAAATATAGGAAAAGTGCTTGATCTGACTAACAATATAAGAAGTATGCATTATAACAGGAAAGCATACTTTGACTATCAAACTAACAAAGTCATGTAGATCATCAAATCAGCAATATTTTCAAATAACGTTTATGCTGGCAAGGTTGCATGAAGATGGAATTTCTCTTTCTACTAGTGGAAGCACACGCTGGTTAAACCTTTCTGAAGGGCAATTTGCAACATGTATCAGAACCTTTAAACGTATTTAAACCTTTGGATGCAGTGATTTCATATCTGAGAGTTCCTTCTAAGAAAGTAACAGGAAATGTGGACAAATATTATAAACAAAGATGTTTCTCACAATATTTTCGTTAAGGTGAAAACTTGGAAATAAGTGAAATATTTAACCACAGAAAACAGTCATGATACATCTACACAGTGGAGTACTATAAGGCTCCTGGAAGTGATATCTTTGAGGAACTTTTAATGATGTGAGAAAATGTTCAGAATACAAAGGTTAAGTGAAAAAGCAGGATGAAAGGCTTACCTAATAGCATGATCATAGTTATATAAAAACATGTACCTAAACCCATTTAAACTAGACTGGAGAAAATAAGACTATAGCTTCAGAGGTTTCTAGGTTATGTATAATTTTGGATTTTAAAAATACTTTTCTGCATGTTCCCTATTTTTTAGAAGGAGGCTATATTACTTTTATAGTCAGGGGGAAAAAAACCCCAACAAAGTTCTAAAAATAAAGTGGAAAAGTATGCTCAGAGAGATTAATTAACTTGCCCAAGGTCACACAGCTGCAAAGCAGAGGAGCCAGTACCTAAACCTGGTTCTGGCTCTAATTCCAGTGTCTCCTTCCCCATACCACAGTGTCTCTGAAAATAGTTAACTTCAGCAATGTATCACTGATGTTTGAGTTTTTAGAGAACAAACCATTTGTGGAATCATGCTAGAATCTTCATGACTTCTAGATTAGACTCAGATATACAAGCATTACTTTGTGGGTGGTGGTGGTTTAGTCGCTAACTCATGTCCAACTCTTTCGACCCCGTGGACTATAGCCTGACAGGCTCCTCTGTCCATGGGATTCTCCAGGCAAGAATATTGGAGTGGGTTGCCATTTCCTTCTCCAGGGGATCTTACCAACCCAGGGATTGAACTGGGTCTCCTGCGTTGCAGGCAGATTTTTTACCAGCTGAGCTACAAGGGAATTCTTTTGTAGTACTGCTTAAATTTCTGACTCCTACAAGCTTCTGACACCCAATTTGAGAACACACAAGTATGTTAAGCTCACTGCTGGGTATTACCTGCATGAGATGTGAAGCTCCCTTAACACAGAGAACCATGGAGATCCAACACAGAACACGACCTGGAAAGGTTATTTATTCCAGTGATTTCTAAAATGAACTAACGGCAAAATTACTGGGATGATTTTCCAGAAATACAGATCCAGGTCCACCCTAGAGATTCTATTTTAGTAAGTCTGTGGTGAAGCCCTTGTCTCTGTACCAAGACTGTCTTTAAACTACTCTAGCCAGTGGTGGAAATACGTCTGAGGAGCTCCCTGTATGCACAGTGAGTCACAGGTAGCGATTCCACTACTCAAGTTTAGAAAAACTCCCCCTCAAATATCAGGATTCACTTAGACCTCAAGTGTGCTGCCACTGAGTCCTGTGATGACTTGGCCTACCCTCTCAGTGGGTAATGGGGGAACCACCTTGTCGTGCAGTGCTGCCTGTGTTGGCTTTCTACTCCTGCTTAATAAACGACACCCCTCGCTCAAAAAAAATACTTGGTGTCTTCAAACTACAAACATCTATTACACTTTGTGTTGGTCAGAAATCTGGGCACAGCTTCACCGAGTGCCTCTGGGTCAAGGTCTCTCTGAGGTTGCAGGGGAGCTGTTGGCCAGGGCTGTGGTTTCATCTGAATGCCAGAGAGGGGACAAAAAAGGGGAGGGAATTTACTTTCATGCTCCCTGATGTAGTTACTGGCAAGTCTCTTTTCTTTTTTCTGCAGCCTAATTCACAGCATGGTTCCCACAGAAAGAATGATCAAAGAGAAAGAGAGAGAATGAGAGAAAGTGAGAACGTTTGCATTCAAGCTGGAAACCACAATCTTTTTCTGCTCTAATCTCAGAAATCACATCTCATCACTTTTCTGCATTTTCTAGATGCCAGTGAATAGCCAAGGGGAGGGAATTACACAAGGGTGTGAATACCAGGATTCAGAGGCCACTGGCTACCTTGGAGGATGCTTGCTATGCTGCCCCAGGCAAACAGCAGAGTTAAAGTTGTACACTAAACCACCTTCATCTCTATTCTACAACTTCTACTTGACAAATAGGCAGAGGTGGGACTGGAGTGAACTCTGCCTATTGGTGGTAATTGAGTCAATAGACCCAAAGTAGAAAGAAAACAAAACTTCACGTTTAATATAGGGCAGTACCTGAATTTTCACTCACAGCATAAGCCATGATACTTTAGGTATCAATGCTGCTGCTGCTGCTGCTAAGTCGCTTCAGTCGTGTCCGACTCTGTGCGACCCCATAGACGGCAGCCCACCAGGCTCCCCCGTCCCTGGGATTCTCCAGGTAAGAACACTGGAGTGGGTTGCCATTTCCTCCTCCAATGCATGAAAGTGAAAAGTGAAAGTGAAGTCACTCAGTCGTGTCCGACTCCTAGCGACCCCATGGACTGCAGCCTACCAGGCTCCTCTGTCCAATAGAGAGACTCAATTAGCCAATAGGTTCAATCACTCTACTTTGGTCTTTAAAGGAGGGAACATTTCAAATGAACTTGGGAACTATTATTTTCAACTCTGACACACTAGTGAAATATTCAGTTCTACTAGAAAGCATACTTGAACTTCAAGTCCTGACCTCAAATGCAACTTGCTCAGGGGTGGATATAATTATATTTTCCATCCTCTTTGGAAAATAGACAACAAATACTGAGTAAAAATAAATATATTTATTTATATTTTGTACATATGTGTATATATACATATATATGTATACATATCCATGTATATATTAAATATGTATATTTAATATGTGTGTGTATGTACACACCCCACACTCTTCATTGGGACCACCTAGGGTGCCTTTACTTACCCATGATCTCCAGCTCAGCCTTGGTAGCAGAGCCTTCTAGTAATGTTGACAAAGCTAGGCATCCAGACACAACCAGCTTATCCACTAGACCTGCCGTGTAGAGTTAATTTCAACCTGCCATCTGGTCGCCAGCTGACCACTGCTACACGCATTTCCAGCATCTCAACTTGCTATTGTCAGTGCCCCAAATTAAAGCAGTCAATACAGCTGCGCCGTGGCTGCTCTTAGTAGAGGGTGTTTTCTGACTCACTCTGTGAAATCACTGATGAGGAGGGAATCCCCACCGTCATTTCAGCTGCCAAGACATTTCACACCAACAAGCTGTGAAAGGAAGGCTGCTAACGACACGAAAGCCCTTTTTATGGCCAGGGCTGGGCCAAGGCCACCAGAAAGGCCATGCTTTCCCCATGCTGCTGGACCACTCAGAGGAGTTCTTAACAACCAAGACTGATCTGTCTGTTCACGGAAGGTAGGAGAAGGACAGGCCAATCCCCAAGCCATGCCCAAGGACCCTGAGAACACTGGCAGGATTCCTTATCCATATCCAATCCTTCCTTCACACCTCAACATTTTAGAAGGGAACTTAGGTTTAGAGGTAAAATAAAAGAGGTAATACTTTTGGCAGATCACCTAGGAAAACTAAAAGTGATTCCCAAGGTACCTGTTTGAGTTGCGGAAAGTCTCATAAATATTGCTACCCCATCAATGTCTCTCTCTGCCCCTAATTCAAGCCAGGTGATGGCCCAAACACTTGCACAAAGTAATTGCCAAGGGAAGCCCTTGTGGTGCAGTGGAAAGACCCCTGCTTTGGAGTCAGAGAACTTGCTTCCATGTTTCCCTTTTGTTACTTTCTTGCTGTGTGACCGTGTGTAAAAACTAGGACTTTCTGAATTTCATATTCTTATCTATTTATTATCAACAACTTCATATGATTGCTGTGAGATTAAGTGAATATTAAAATTATGTCTCTAGACATAGGAGGGAATATTAAAATAATGTCAGTATTTAAAAAAATGTTTTTAACCATTCTGTCCTTGTGACAGACTGGCATCAGAAATATGATTCTTTGGGATAAAACTCTGCTCTCTGGTGTGTGTGTGTGTGTGTGTGTGTGTGTGTGTGTGTGTATGTACTCCGGTATCTGATTCTTTGCGACCCCATGGACTGTGCCAGGCTCCTCTGTCTGTGGGATTTTCCAGGCAAGAATACTGGAGTGGGTTGCCATTTCCTCCTCCAGGGTGCCCTCTTTTAAAAGTAAACATCTTTGGAAAAAAAGGTAACAGAATCTAAGTGATCAGTCAAAAGATTGAACTTCCTCAGCAAATAGGTATTTTAAAGTACTCAAGGGATGAGGGTGCAAGAGAAAAGGGATTTGGGGGAGCTTAGGAATGGTGTCTTCAAAGAACAGAAATGCAGGTAGGTGTCTCTGGTCTCCATGTGACACAGGCTGGCTGGTGCAGGGACATTTTTTGAGAAGGAGAAGGGGACCCTGGAGGTGGGGCGACCGCTTGATTCCAGTCTGATATTTGAACTCTAAGTTCTTGTTTCTTGTTCACCAATGTTTTCCCCCACGGCTTATTACAGGGCTTGGCGTATGATAGTTGCTAAATGAATGTTTGTAGACTAAAAACTATGCTTTGCAGACTTTGCCCTTTTCCCAGGGTCAGTCCTCAATTAGCTGATTGACCCAGGTTTTGGGATACCTCTCCTGGACACACTTCTCTTCCTGCCCTCTGCCTTTCCCTCTGGTATTTCTGAGGTGGGGCAAATCTCCACCCCCGACCCTGAGGCATTACAACCCTGGCAATGGCTTCCCAAATGCCCATGAAGCCCCTCAACAGAGATCTGCGTGGTGGGGGCCCCTCCTACAAACAGGTCAGTTCCTCATCATTTAAGACTCAGAAGCAGAATGGGCGCTGATTCCAGGTGTGACACGCAGGTGTAGGTGACATCTCTAAGGCAGGGGCACCCAGCCCAGCAGAATAAGCATGAGTATCATAGAAGCCAAGGGGCTAGCAGGCTCATGGGTCAGGAACTGGCCTGATCTGACAAGACAATGCTCAGGCCTCCTGGTATTTTCGGATTCCTGTCTTTATCACAAGAGCCTCTCTGACCAGTTTTATGATTCTTCTATATGAAACTAAAGCACCATTACAGATCTTGATTAGAGGTAATTATAGGGCAGATATAGATTCAGGGGGAAAAAAAATCTGTTTCCCCAGTAACCAGGAGACTAAATTCAGGGGCTGAGAAAATTAGAAAGTGTCAAATAGAGAAGCATCAAATTGGTTTTCACCTGATTAAAATAACAGCTCAAAATTCCCTTTTTTCCCACACATTCACAGTAGATTTTTTAGAGTGTTCACTGCCTGAGTCTCAGTGAAGGTTGAAACCCTATCCTTGTGTTTTGCTGACACCAATGCAAAGACTCCTAAGGCTGGACCTGTAAGGGCCTGGGGAGGCCATGACCCCCACATGGTAAAGTGATGGCACTTCTTCTTGAGCAAACATTATCCTTCTTGGAGTTTCACCTGCTGATCCAGTATTAACATTCTGTCCCTTTCCTTCTCTAAAAACACGTGAATGGGAAAGCTATTCACTATTTATCCATCTGAGGCAGGTTTGCATTGTTAAAAATTAATACTTAGTCACAAACGAATCATTAATAGGCCAAGATTTAGGAGTGCAGCGGGGAATTTTATCAAATCAACCGAGTCTCCCTGAAGTCTCTCAGTTACTGTAGAAGCAATCTTTTACTCAGCATTTGTGGGAAGGCAGGATGGCTAGGGGAGTTCCAATGTTTTAAATAACTAAGAATGAGAATAGATGTCCTTTGGAAGAAATCCCTGTTGAATTCACTCGAGGTGAACTTTCGCTGTTGTTGTTCAGTGCTAAGTCATGTCCGTCATGTCCGACTCTTTGTGACCCCATGGACTGCAGCATGCCAGATTTCCCTGTCCTTCACTATCCTGGAGTTGTCCTTCCTTCCTGGAGTTTGCTCAAACTCATGTCCATTGAGCTATTTAACCATCTCATCCTCTGCTGCCCCCTCCTCCTTTGGCCTTCAATCTTTCCCAGCATCAGGGTATTTTCCAGTGAGTTGGCTCCTCACATCAGGTGGCCAAAGTACTGGACCTTCAGCTTCAGCATCAGTCCTTCCAATGAATATCCAGGATTGCTTTCCTTTAGGATTGATCTTCTTGCTTTCCAAGGAACTCTTAAGGGTCTTCTCGAGTACCACAATTTGAAAGCATCTGTTCTTCAGCATTCAGCTTTATTTTAGAGAAGGAAATGGCAGCCCACTCCAGTATCTTTTGCCTGGAAAATGCCATGGACAGAGGAGCCTGGCAGGTTACAGTCTATGGGGTTGCAAAGAGGCAGACATGATGGAGCATGCATATTCAGCTTTCTTTATGGCCCAACTCTCACATCCATATATGACTAGTGGTAAAACCATAGTTTTGACTAGATGAACTTTTGTTGGCAAAGTAATGTCTCTGCTTTTTAATATGCTGTCTAGGTTTATCATAACCTTCCTTCCAATGAGCAAGCATCAATCACCATCTGCAGTGATTCTGGTGCTCAAGAAAACAAAATCTGTCACTACTTCTACTTTTTTCCCTTCCATTTTCCATGAAGTGATGGGACTGGATGCCATGAGCTTAGTTTTTTGAATGTTGAGTTTTAAGCCAGCTTTTTCACTCTCCTCTTTCACTCCCATCAGGAGGCTCTTTAGTTCCTCTTCACTTTCTGCCATTAGAGCGGTATCATCTACATATCTGAGGTTGTTGGTATTTCTCCTGGTAATCTTGATTCCAGCTTGTAATTCATCCAGCCCTTTGCATGATGTACTCCACATGTAAGTTAAATAAGTAGGGTGACAATATATAGCCTTGACATACCCCTACCAGTGGTCATGTATGGATGTGACAGTTGGACTGTGAAGAAAGCTGAGTGCTGAAGAATTGGTGCTTTTGAACTGTGGTGTTGGAGAAGACTCTTGAGAGTCCCTTGGCCTGCAAGGAGATCCAAACTGTCCATTCTAAAGGAGATCAGACCTGGGTGTTCTTTGGAAGGAATGATGCTGAGGCTGAAACTCCAGTACTTTGGCCATCTCATGTGAAGAGTTGACTCATTGGAAAAGACTCTGATGCTGGGAGGGATTGAGGGCAGGAGGAAAAGGGGATGACAGAGGATGAGATGGCTGGATGGCATCACTGACTCGATGGACGTGAGTCTGAGTGAACTCTGGGAGACGGTGATGGACAGGGAGGCCTGGTGTGCTGCAATTCATGGGGTCACAAAGAGTCAGACACGACTGAGCAACTGAACTGAACTGAACTGAACTGAACTCCTATCCCACTTTTGAACCAGTTCGTTGTTCCAGGCCATGTGGGAAGCTTAATCCCAACACCAAAGCAACCCTGAAACCCAGGCTGTAGGAACCCAGCTACAGGACTCTACCCACTGTGTGATCCACCTTCTAGAGGTCCAGTTCAACCCTCTGCAAGAGGTCAACCTCACTTCAGTGAGTCCAGGACTCCCAACTCTTGTTACATGTCCAGTCTAGGCCTGTCTTAAAGCACTCATCATGACTGAGGGGTGCTTATGGCTGAGGAGATGGTGCCCAGGGCAGTCTGGGTGCAACACACTGAAGCAGGGCAGATGTCCAGGGCTCTGCTTTCCCAGAAGCCTGGACGTGAGGGTGCCAACTTGCCTCAAGCAGTTGGAATTCTTCGGGACCTGCCTGACTCACTTCCAACATTACATTCAGTGATGGCATCTCCCAATCTGTCTAGCCAAATCCCTTCTCATTAAATCTCTTCTGATAACCTTCACTCAGCACATGGTATCAATATGAGATTGCCCCAGGGAGATGGGGATGGAAGAGGCTTGGAATCATTTTCTCATGGGCACGGGCAGTGGAGAAACAACACCAGTGGAAACTGAGGACCATGGGAGGCAGAGCTCCACTTGGGACCCCCATCCCAGGGGTCCCTTCTCTGGCAGCTCCCTGGGTGCTGGCGTACAGAATGCTTTCACAAGAGTTTTCAAAGGAAGATGACCTCCATACACTCAGCTTAGAGGAATTTGCACTGTCAGTCTCCTGAGCCACAGTGGTCAGGTCACGGCTTCTAGCTTATCACACAGTCACACCTCAGGTGTGCTCCATGTGTGTGTGCGCACACGCGCATTCAGTCACTCAGTTTTGTACACAGCCCTGCAGATCCTTCCCCACACTGGGTCTCAGCACTGGGCCAGCCTCTGGCTCAATCACATCTTGAGCTAATTATGCCAGTGGCCCAGCATTTACATTCATAAGTGGCTTAGAAGTCTGTGCTCTTATCTCCATGTAGCAAAGGAAGAAATAAACTTCTATACAAATGATCGTTGGTTAGCAAGTGGTCAGCCAGGCAGGAGAGATAGTTCTGCTAAAGTCAGGGTCCACAATGTGTGTGTCAGGAACATATTGTTGAGAATATATGTGTCAGGAAGAACATACGGAAGAAGCATGTAGGTCATGGAAGAAAGGGCCTTGTTAATTCCATGCAGGTTATGTCATACTTCCCACTTGGGGTTTTGCTGCATGGAATCGGACCTTCCCAGAGACTTCACTTACCTAGTCCAGGAACTGACAAGAACTAGGCTGGCCTTGGAAACCATTCCCCGTGCAGAGAAATTTGTGCTTAAGAACAGGAGCTCGGCATTAGGTGTCTGGGTGACACAGCCTTGGGCAAATCACTGTTGTCTCTTGTGTCTCAGTCTTCTTGTCTGTAAAACACAGAAAATATCGGGTTCTTCCCTGAGTTCATTGTGAGAGTTAAATGTGACGATGTCTGTAAGAAGGTTAACTCTGCACTTACCATGTGGCAATAGATTCCACTCTTACTCAGATGGGCGTGTTTTCCTGACTTAACACTTCAGACAGAATAGAGACTTCTGGCAACTTTCAGGGACATACAGAAGGTTGAAATGAATCCTTCCCATGGGTTTCTAGAGCTTTCCCAGAGGAAGAGAGCAACTAGGAATCAGCATTGCCCCAATGAGATATTTGCACATGGATAAATGTTGTTTGCTTGAATCTCTAGGACAGATATGAAGCATCGCTCCAGATCTCTGGAAGTTTCTTTGTAAAAATATTCATACTGTACCCAGAGCAAGGTCTTTCTTCATCCAGGTGAAAAGAGATTACTCTATTAATATGGAGAATGATCTAAGGTGAATCATATATAAAGTATGGATTTTTTGTACTTGCTTCTGAGAGTGAACAACTCCTCAGCAGCTATACCCCTGGGATATTAATATTAAACATCCACACACCCTGCCCACAAAGACACCATCTAAACTTGCTATATAACACTTGAGATATTCTCCAGAGAGAGGACCCAGATCTGAGACTGCAGGACAGGAATGCCCCCTTCACCTATTACAGATCAAACTGTTACTCTCCCTCTTTACTCTCTCCCCAAAGTGCTGTAAGGTAGGTATATGCCTATATTTTTTAATGACTTGCTAAATCACTGAACTCTCAACCAGGAATGAGAACCGCTGTAGTTGATGATATCTGCAGATCTTATTCAGATTAATTTTGTTAGTCTCTCTTCACCATTTTTGGGGGGTAGTGGAGAAGATGGTCATTTTTATTGTGTTCATGACAGCTGATTACTTTCTGTGCTCATGCCAGCTTGGTTAACAATAAGCTTCCTCTGGCAGTCTGCATGGAAGTGAAGTCAATTGCCTGTATGTGGGTGAGTCTGTGTCCGTGTACTCAATTTCCTTGTATTAACTTTCTCACCTTGTTCTCTAGCTTTGCAGCCAAAATAAGTACAGGGCTCCTATTGATTTTTGTGACCTAGAGTTGGGTTGCTTTCAGTAGAAATGAAACATACTCAGATCTGTCCCATGGAGAATAGAGCAAGCAGAGAAATAAACCATAAATTCAGGTATACCCAAGTATAGGCTGTGGTTGGATTTCCTTCTTTCTTTGAGTGCAGACCAAATGCTACAGTTGGGCTTAAACTTTCTGTACAGGGCAGATTTTGGGAGTTTTTACTATGAAGTATAGTTTCCATTATTCATCCTATTCTCATGAGTTCTACTAGCTAAAGGAACCACCACTGTGGAATGTACAGAACTCAGCTTACCTAGAGTACTAGCTCCTTGAGACCAGGTAAATTTGAAGTGGGATAAAACATGAAAAAGGAGCAGTTCTCTGCCCTCCCGCTGTGTGTTTTCCATTGGCAAGTATGTTCAGTCACTTCAGTCATTCAGTCATGTCTGACTCTTTGGAACCCCATGGACTGCAGCATGCCAGGCTTCCTTGTCCATCAACAGTTCCCAGAGTTTACTCAAACTCATGTCCATTGAGTTGGTGATGCCATCCAACTATCTCATCCTCTGTTGTCCCCTTTCCTCCTGCCTTCAATCTTTCCCAGCATCAAAGTCTTTTCAAATAAGTCAGTTCTTTGCATCAGGTGGCCAAAGTATTGGAGTTTCAGCTTCAGCATCAGTCCCTCCAATGAATATTCAGGACTGATTTCTTTTAGGATGGACTGGTTGGATCTCCTTGCAGTCCAAGGGACTCTCAAGAGTCTTCTCCAAAAGTTCGAAAGCATCAATTCTTTGGCGCTCAGCTTTCTTCACAGTCCAACTCTCACATCCATACATGACCACTGGAAAAACCATAGCCTTGACTAGATGGACTTTTGTTGGCAAAGTAATAGCTCTGCTTTTGAATATGCTATCTAGGTTGGTCATAACTTTCCTTCCAAGGTAAGCGTCTTTTAATTTCATGGCTGCAGTCACCATCTGCAGTGATTTTGGAGCCCCCAAAAATAAAGTCTGACATTATTTCCACTGTTTCCCCATCTATTTCCCATGAAGTGATGGGACCAGATGCCATGATCTTAGTTTTCTGAATGTTGAGCTTTAAGCCAACTTTTTCATTCTGCTCTTTCACTTTCATCAAGAGGCTTTTAGTTCCTCTTCACTTTCTACCATAAGGGTGTCATCTGCATATCTGAGGTTATTGATATTTCTCCCAGCAATCTTGATTTCAGCCTGTGTTTCTTGCAGTCCAGCGTTTCTCATGATGTACTCTGCATATAAGTTAAATAAGCAGGGTGACAATATACAGCCTTGACGTACTCCTTCCCCTATTTGGAACCAGTCTGTTGTTCCAGATAAAATGTGTTTATACTTGATTCAATTCTGCAAATAGTGTAATTATATAATCTGATATGGTTTTGTGTTTTTTAAATATATATATATTGTATTGAAGTATAGTTGACTTAGAATGTTTCAGGTGCACAGAAAGGTGATTCAGTTACACAAAATACACATATATTATTTTTGAAATTATTTTCCATTATAGATTATTATAAGATACTGACTATAGTTCCCTATGCTATACAGTAAACTTTATTTGCTTGTTGCATATCTATTTTTTAATTAGAAATTTAGCATTTTATTCATAGTAAGTCAACCAAGTGGAATCAAGATGTCATAATTTTTTTAGTTAGGCAAAAATTCATAAGTTTTATAAAATATATATCATATATATATATGTATACAATAGTTTTTGTACTACACTTGATAAAGAGTTGAGAAAGAACATTAAAAACAAGTGGAGAAATTGGAGAACATAAACTAAATGAAATGGGAGCACTGAATATGAAATAGAAGAAGTGAAACAAACTAGATAAAAGTAAAAGATCATCATATAGTCCTACTGTTTTTAAACATGACTGCTCATTAGAAATGTATCTGTAGTTCTGTAGAAAAAAAGCAATACCTGGGCACTGTATTTTTCAAAAATTTCAAGATAGTTCTGATACACATCTGAATTTTAGAAAGTGATTACAGGTTTTTGTATTAGATACTAGTTTCGGTGATACAGAGTTCTATTGTTTTTCTGTTGACCAATCATGATACAATGGTGTTAAGTGAGTAATAGTTACATAATCACAATAGTAAAAGATGTTTATCAGTTTTCCCAATCAATAGCCAGACAAAAAGTAAAAGACAATTACAATTGCAAGCCATAATGGGAGCATGATTAACTTAACAATATAAAATAATTACATACAACTTGGGGGGTGGTCAAGGCGAGTGGCGTGGAAAGTGGAAGTGCATACATGCTCATGTTTTCATCCACCCAGTCTATGTCTTTTGGTTGATGCATTTAATCCATTTCCCTTTAAAGTAAGTATCAGTACGTACGATCCTATTACTGCTTTCTTAATTGTTTTGGGTTTACTTTCTGTAGGTCTTTTCCTTCTCTTATGTTTCCTGCCTAGAGAAGTTGCTTTAGCATTTGTTGTAAAGCTGGTTTTGCAGTGCTGCATTCTCTTAATTTTTGCTTGTCTGGAAAGCTTTTGATTTCTCCATCAAATCTGAAGGAGAGTCTTGCTGGGTAAAGTATTCTTGGTTGTAGGTTCTTCCCTTTCATCACTTTAAATATATCATGCCATTCCCTTCTGGCTTGTAGGGTTTCTGTTGAGAAATCAGCTGAAAGCCTGACGGGAGTTCCCTTGTATTTTGTTTGGTCATTTTTCCCTTGTTGCTTTTAATATTTTATCTCTGTCTTTAATTTTTGTCAGCTTGATTACTATGTGTCTTGGTGTGTTCCTCCTTGGGTTTATCCTTCCTGGGACTCTGGCTTCCCGGACTTGGCAGACTACTTCCTTTCCCATGTTTGGGAAGTTTTCAGCTATTATCTCTTCAAATATTTTCTCAGGTCCTTTCTCTCTCTCTTCTCCTTCTGACACCCCTCTAAAGCTAATATTGGTGTGTTTAATGTTGTCCCAGAGGTAGCTTTATGTTTTAAAGTCAATGGAAGTTAATAGCTTTGGTGTGGGATTGGAACTGTATTTCTGCTGTTTCTGTTAGGCAAACAAAACCAAATGCTTTCTTAACTCTCTCATTCGATTCTTGGACTTGGTATGCTTGTTAAAGCCCACCAAATTGAATCATTGTGTGTCAGGGATGGTGTTTCATGTAACGGCATTCTCACCTTTACACAGAGTGAGTGTCTGTCTCACCTAGAAGGAGAGAACCAGTCATGCCAACCCCTGAGGCTGTGGGCATTTGGACCTCCTGATTAATTTGTGAAATTAATTTCACAAAACTCTTTTTAAAAATGGATTCTTTTTTTTTTTTTTAATTTATTTGATTGTGCTTGGTCTTAGCTGCAGCATAGGGAATCTTTTAGTTGCGGCAAGTGGAATCTAGTTCCCTGACCAGGATCAAACCCGGGTACCCTGCATTGAGAGCACAGCATCTTAGCCATTGGACCACCAGGGAAGTCACAAAACTTTTTAACTTCAGAATTTCATATGTTGAAAAGATCAGAACCTGCAGAGGTCACTCATTTTAAATATTTTCCCTTTAATTATTTTTTTATTGATATAAAGAGATGCCTGGGTGATTGTCGTTTTTTAATGAAACTTCTGTGAGGAGAGTTAAGGTAGAATTTCCTCTCTGTATTTTGTTTGCTTCCTTTCTGCCCACTTCTCTTTGCTCATCTTGCCAAAACTAACGTTTCTCTATGGCTTTGGTATGCTTTATCCTCAAGATGGACTTTTGATCTTGAAAGATTTAAAGTTTGGAATAAGCATTGGTGGCCTCAAGTTTGGAAAAAAAAAAAAACTTCTTAATTTTCTTAATGTCTTACTTTTTTGAACTTGCCACTACTCAGGAATGTGGCTTCCCTTATGTAAGATCCAATTAATCAATTCAAAGGTATTGGGCAATTATCCAGTGAATGTGGGAAAATACAGCTGGGCTGAAGCAAGCTGCTGAGCAGTCATGAATTCACCAGATATGACTCTCACAACTCTGCTTAGCATGATTCATGTAGACCTAGCTGAGGAATCTAACTCGGGACTTGAAGTTGGAAAAACACTCATCCTTAGTTCTAGTTGGTAGTACTGGTCTAGCAACTTCTTAAATCTTTCCTTATTTTCAATTCCTTGATCATTCTCCCTCACAAAAAAAAAGAAGGTCTCATTTGCTGATTAATTGTACAGCATCTTAAACACAAAACCTGTAGGACCAGTAACTCTTTATCGTTAAGGAGTTTTATTAAAGATAGTAAGAAAGCTAGGGTAATTAAGTTTATCAGTCATTAGGCCATAAGTTCCTTAAATGATAATGTGAGACTTAACCCTCCTGTGAGGTCAAAGGCCCCCCCTCTAGCCATCAAGAGTTAGTCTTGAGCAATGTCCTCCATGCCCAGGGGTCCCCAGGCTCTCATCTGACATTCCTTGTAGCTGAGGCATTGGTGCCCTGCACCCACAGCTAGCCCATGACAGTATGCTCCCTTAATTGCTATAATTGCTATCAAAATGTTGCCAAACATCTTTCCTTTTTGATTCATATTGAAGTCAGCTTCTTTTGATTCATACTGAAGTCAGCTAAATTACTCTAGAAAAGGGAGTCCAGGGACTCTTTTGTGGAGCAATGTAATGGAATTGGCCCCCATGAGCATACACAATGAGAATTCAGATAAGCTGAAAATTGATGCAGAAAGGCAGAGACGGAAACAGAAGGGCAACATGATGCTCAGTTATTGTGTGAAAGAGAAGGGAAAGCCACCTTCCATAACTCCAAGCATAAGTCACAGATAGCCCTGCCCGAATAGGACTTGGGAGAAAACAAGTACAACCAGCTAAGAGAAACCAGAAGTAGCTGCAAATGCTTCTTGCAAAAGTTTTTAATGATGCTCCCCCAAACCTAGTGACTCACCTTCTTCTCCTGCTGCCATCAGAAACTCACTTGGTAGGAGTAGATGAGGCTCTAGGTTCTGGTGAGAAAGAATCATGTTATGTTACTAAAAGAGCTACAAATGGAGCCCATTTGAGAGGCTCTGTAGAGAGACGAATCTCCACAGAGAGGTGTGTTTAACTTCAGAAATTTGGAAGGAGAAATCTCAGGACAGACTGGAAGCACCCTTACCTTTTCCCCAGGGAGAGGATCAGAACTGCTCTCCTGCCTCCCTTCCCAAGAGCCCGCAGTCACTGGAAGGAAAGCCCAGGAGATTCGAGAATGCCTGGCACCGCCAATGCTGCATTGCCAGAAGAGTCTTGGGGCAGGGAGCCAAGTTATTCCTGGAGCAGGAAAGGGCTCCCAGGAGAAAATGGGGCACGTAGAGGCCTGAGGAAGGCAAAGAGGTAAAGAGCTGAGGCCAGAAAAAAGGGAAGAGAAGGAAGGGATTATTAAGAATAGAAATTACATCCCCAAGACACTCCCTCAGAAGCCCTCGGCAGTGAGGTCTCTCCTTCCGGGCGATGTGTCTACACAACACCTGACTTCCTCTCCTAAGCTGAGTACAGCTTTGAGAATGAGGTAGAAACCCTCCATGGAAATAGACTTAACTCTTCATCCAGATTCAGGATATTCTTCATTTGGGGAAGCAGGGAAAAGAATGCTGGTATGAATCAGTTTCTTCAAGAGATGGTATAAGATGGGCTGAAGGAGCAGGATTGGCAGAAAGAATCTGAGAAGCAGGAATCAGTAGTTCCAAGTCACCAGATCAAAAATGCATTAAACATGTGGTTGAAGAACAGGCCCAGATCGGAATGCCTCATGACGTCGGCGTTAGCTGTTACAAAGCAAACTGAATACATAAGCATCCTTTTGACTCTGCAGGTCAAAGTGCCCCAGAAAGTTTGCAGGGAGCAAGACAGAGTAGATGGAAATTAATTTTCACTAATGCAATACTCATAAATATGACTATAGCTTCTTTGTTTAATGTTCTGCCTTTACTGACTTATTTTAATGAATGTAAAAATGTATAATAAATTTTATAGATTTACACATGACCTCAGCTTCCCTAATCCTGTTTTTCTTATAAGGTTACATGTTTCTCAACTGGAAATTCCTCCCCCACAAAGGGCTTCACAAACCTAATATCTGCAGTTGGTCATGAATTAAATGTAATGCTATCAAACTGTACAGCACTGCCATTAACTGACAATAAGTTTGAGATGTGGCAGATATTATAGGAAGATAAAAATAATGGCCATTATACTGCCATTTGCAGCAACACGGATGGGCCTAGGGACTGTCATGCTGAGTGAAGTAAATCAGAGAAGGAGAAATGTCATGTGACATCCCTTATATGCAGAATCTAGAAGGAAATGATACAAATGAACTTATTTACAAAACAGAAACAGACCCACAGACTTAGAGAACAAACCTAAGGTTGCCAGGGGCAAGAAAGGAAGGAAGAGATCGTTCGGGAGCTGGATGACCATGTGCACATTGCTATATTTAAAATGGATAACCAACAAGGTCCTACTATATAGCACAGGGGACTCTGCTCAATGTTATGTGGCAACCTAAAATGGGAGGGGACTTTGTGGGAGAAGAGATACATGCATATGTATGGTTGAGTCCCTTTGCTGTCCACCTGAAGCTATGACAACATTGTTAGCCAGCTATACTTCAACATAAAATTAAAAGTGTTTTTTTTTTTAATTAAAAAAATTACTGATCTTTGTTTATTGATTGGTTACTACTTACCAGCCACCATGCTCTACGTTTCATCTCATTTGATCCTCCTGACAACACGGTCCGGTGGTATTATCCTACTTGACATACTTTACAAATATGGAATCTGAGGCAAAGAAAATATGAGGGATTTGTTCCACATGCTACAACTATTGTAACAAGTAGCAGAGAGGGGGATTCAAACCCCAGACTATCTTATCCCAACGTTTGCAGGTGCTGCCTGTCTATGGGAAAGCAAGGTAACAGAGGGGTTGTGATGGCCCTTGAAGAATGAGTGAAAATTGGACATAGAAAGACGAAAAGGAGAAGTTCAAACTGAGGTTGGGGCAGAGGAGCAAAGACAGATGGAGAGTAGGGAAGACCCGTCTGCTTGCTGTTCAAGTTCACACTGGGACCTAGCAAGAGCTGAGGATGGAAAGCCCAATGGGACCAAATGGGGATGCCCTTGAAATAAAGGCTGAGGACTTTCCACATGATTCATCATGGGAGAGAGAGTTCGTGGGGGTTCCCTCAGTCTTAGTTTGAGTGATGCAACCAGCTCATTTCATTTAACAATCCTTTAGGCCATTTTTGAAGTGATTATTTTTGGCAGCAATGATGTAGGCAGGAAGTAAGGAGGTATAAGTGTGGCAGGAGAGAGCATAAAGAAGAGGTTGTTGAGAGGGTACGGTAGGAATATCTGCCAGGCTGATGGGAAATATTTTGACTGACTTATTCACTCATGTAAACTGGTTTGTCTAATTTGCTTCTTCTGGTACAATGTCAGGCCCTATAAATACAGAAAAAAGAAAAAGGAGAAGGAAATGAATTCTTTAACTCCTGCAGAAAGCTGTAGCTTAGGTTCTCCAGGGGCAGATGGCAGCTGATACTTCTGTCAAGCTGAGTGGTCTCCAGCCTAAGCTTAGACCTTCCTGGCTGGTCATTGCAGCTGATTTCTATTGACAAATCGGCTGTCCCACTGTTGGGGAAGCGAGTCCTCCTAAGTAGACCTACTAGTTTTGAGTCTTATTTCAGACAAGCATTTGGTTAGGGGAGTAAGGACTGGTGGATTTTACTAATGTAAACTGGTGGGTTTTATTAATATAAACGTTTATATTGGCTTGGTCAAAAAGTTGGTTCGAGTTTTCCATAAGATGTTGCAGAAAAACCCAAATGACTTTTTGGCCAACCTAGTATGTGTTATGTCATTTGATTCCCCCAGTAACCCTGAGAAGTGATTATTCCTCAACTACAGCTGTGGAAATAGGCTGAGCGAAGGCACTGTGAGTCATATAGTAAGAAAGCAGAGAAGAAGCCTGGTTCTTTCTACCTCCAAGCTTAACGCTCTATCTCCCCCATTACTGTGGGTTTAGGTTAAAAACAAACTAAGCAGCAGAGCCAGGGAGGAGTGGGTGAAGGAACTACAATAAGGGAGTAGAAGGAAAAAATCTGAGAGGTTTGCCTTGATGTTTGAATGCAAATTGAGGTTTGGACCTGCCACTTGGGATCCCAATGGACTTTTAGCCAAGGGCCGCTGAAAGCTCTCCTCTCCCCCAGCTTTTGAGTTTTCTAGAAGGAATCTCTCTTTCAATCTCTTTGCCAGAAAATGAATGTGAAGGAGTCCTCACAAAGAGATGAGCTGGATTTCAGAGATTTATGTCTGTGATTTCACTGTGAAAACAGAACTATTTTCCTCGATCTGTTGGGGGGCCACAGTAAGAAGAAGCAAGTGAGGTTTACTTTTGAAGCATGTGGTTCATAGCAGAGGTGATTTGTAGGTAAAATACAGAGGATTAAAAAGAAAAAGTATAAAGAAAATATAACAGAATTCCAGTTACCCCGCTCCAGGACAAGGAAACAAAGGGTCAGTTTTGGGAATATAATTTGATATATTTTTGTACATTTTTTCAGCATTAAGATGCAAGTCATTCTGCACTTAGAAGTTGGTTTTGTATCAGTTCACATAGGATGGATCTATTTTTCCCTGTTGTTATAAAAACAGCTCAAGACACGCATGACAAGTCTTCTGAAAAATGCCATGATTTCTGAGCCACTGCAGATAATTGCACATTAATATGAATCGACAAAGACTAGTTTGCATCCAGGTCTATGACTGGTAGGGTAATAGGGGGTCCAACTGATACGTCAACTGGGTGTAATGACTTCAGGCAATGTTAAGGCCCTTCAGTGTAAAATCAATGGGATAATAGTAGCAGTAAAGCCACATCCTAAAAAATTTAGCCCTTTGGAAGTGGTAGTCCTAACAGTGGTAGCCCAGACCCAGGCAGGAAGTGGACTCAGTTTAAGTCACTTGATCTGAACTATCATGTGATGTGAAGGAGCCCAGAGACAGTCCCAAAATAAAGGAGAGCTCCCTGGAAACTAGTGGGTTTTTCTAGACCTGGGACTATTTGCCCCTTAAGAATAGTGGTCATGGTTTATACACCAGTCCATCCCGCCAAAACTGACCACAGATGTTTACTCTAGAACAATGCACATCAAGGTCTGGTTAAACATGTGAACTTTTTAGCCACTGTTTACACACCAGACATCATGTCTATGAGGCCTAACTGGAAAAGAAATCACAATGAGGAAAAGAAGTCCCCTAAACGCTGCTTCCCAAGGTGGCGCTAGTGGTAAGGACCCGCCTGCCAGTGCAGGAGGAGAGATGCTGACACCATCTTTCAGTTGGGAAGATCCCCTGGAGGAGGGCATGGCAATCCACTCCAGTATTCTTGCCTGAAGAATTCCATGGACAGAGGAGTCTGGCAGGCTACAGTCCATAGGGTCGCAAAAAGTCGGACAGCACACACAGCCGGTCTAGGTGGAAATATTGTCTCTGAGCCCATGAACATTTTGCTTCCATGGCTGAAAGCAGCATGGCTTTTTCCACCTGGAGTTGAGGTCCAGTTTGTTTGGGCTGGAATTGGTACTCCATTTTCTAATAATGGACTGCTTTTGGTTCGCATGTGCTCTCTGTTGCCAAGTCTGGTGGGACTCTTTGCTACCCCATGGACTATAGCTTGCCAGGCTTCTCTGTCCATGGGATTTTCCAGGCAAGAATACCGGAGTGGGTTGCCATTTCCTTCTCCAAGAGATTTTCCAGACCCAAGGATCAAACCTGCATCTTCAGTGTCTCCTGCATTGGCAGGTGAGTTCTTTACCACTGAGCCACCTGGGAAGTGCTTTGGGTCCCAGTTTGTCTAAATTTAGTAACTGAGACTGTGACCTCTTTTTCAACAGAAAATTTTCTGCTCTAGAAATGATTGTGTGTGTGTGTGTGTTACTCGCTCAGTCATGTCTGACTATTTGCAACCCCATGGACTGTAGCTCTCCATGTTCCTCTGTCCATGGGATTCTCCAGGCAAGAATATAGGAGCAGATTGCCATTTCCTTCTCCAGGGGATCTTCCAGACCCAGGGATTGAACTTGGGTCACCCACATTACAGGAAGATTTTTTTTTAACCACTGAGCTGCCAGGGAAGCAAAGATGTTTACTAATCACTTACTTAACCTATTGCAACCTATTTTGGGAGCCTACCTGAGTAACACACATGCTCATGTCAGTGTGGTATGAAATAGATTGGCAGGGCCCCTTCCAGGGGTAAAACAGACACCTAAATCATTGTGTATTTTTGCCCTTCTTTCCCTGAGCTTCTCTACCATTCACATGCACTTCCATTACTCTTTATCATGTATTATTTTAATTATTCTATTCTATTACTGTGAACTCTACATAGGTAGAGGCCAAGCATAGTACCTGGTACAGAGTAGAACATCAATTTAAAAAATTGCTGATGATGAATTTAAAAAGAATAATGTGTTGGGACTTCGCAGTTTGCTCAAACTCATGTCCTTTGAGTCAATGATGCCATCCAACCATCTCATCCTGTGTTGCCCCTTCTCCTCCTACCCTCAATCTTTTCCAATGAGGCAGCTCTTGGCCTCAGGTGGCCAAAGTATTGGAACATCAACCTCAGCATCAGTCCCTCCAATGAACATTCAGGACTGAGTTCCTTTAGGATTGACTGGTTTGATCCGATTTGTATCACAGTGTAAAGACATTCCCTGCCCAAAACGACTTTCTCCTTCTTTAGTTTTCACAGACATTACTCCCAGTCAATCTCTTACACTCCTGTCCCCATCACAGTGTCTGCTTCCTAGAGGACCTAAAGTGACACACCTACACACCACCTCATCAGAGTTCTTTTCTTCCTTAAACACGGTGGAGAGATGTTACTAACTTGAATGTATAGTGTTTCCCCACCTAACTGTAGCTTTGTTGAAGTGTCCCTCCTCACCCCAAGGAAAATCTTTAACATTACAACAAATTCTATTCCAAATTGTGCTTTGGAGCCTCCTATTTTTTGCACAAAAATGCCATCTCCTTGGGGTGGCTGAACTTGAGAATGGGGCATTCTAAGACACCACATATGAGTTCTTTGACAAAACTTTGCAAGCTTGGATCACAGCCTGAAAGAAACCTGAGTGCCCCTCTGGGGATTCACGGGGGCCCTGAACATATTGGGAGGTGATAATGAGCGTAATCATGTTTGAATGGGTTTGTGAGGGCTCTTGGATGGGGCCCTTGAGAAGTTGAGTGCTTTTCTTCCACTTGGCATTTTGCATTTTTGGCACAAGATATGTTAAAGCTTGGAATGAGGTTATCACAAGCTATTATTTTGCCAAAAAGCAACTACTGCTTCAAGTCTTATGTTCTCTCCTTTCTTGTTTGCTTCTGCCTTGCCAGAGAGACTGCTCTCATGTGGCTCCTGGTAGCCCCACGAGGAGCTGACAGTGAAACTGGGGGAAGTGGGGTGAAAAACGTAACCAAGAAAACCAAACAGCCCAAGTCCTATTATTTCTCCACTTGCTGCTCACAATCTGGCATTCCTGCACTCTCGGAGCCCCTCTCCCCATTATGAGGCATATCAGCTACACAGCAGACACATACTTCTCCTATTACATAATGCCTCAATACTAGGCATTGAAAATATCAGTTCCTTCAGCTATGACTTTGTGTGTTCAACTACATTTAAAAAGAAAAAAAGAAAGTACTAAAAAGCATCAATTCAAGCAGGCTTTACTGTAATGCAGCAAGAAGATCGTTGGTGCACTCTTTTAAGGAACAGAATGTAAAACGTTGATATAGTTGACTGCTTCCTCCAGGGAGCCTTCCCTGACCTCTCCTTGGCTCCAGCCACTTCATTCATTCATCAGTTATTCATCAATCGCATAGGCCCCTGGGTATGTGACTGTGTAACTGTGGTTGGTTTGTTTGTATGCCCTTTCTGGGAGTTGAAAGGAATGGGACATACAGAACCTATATGACGTATAAGACATATAGAACAACCTCTAACTGAAGCCAGGAAGTCCCTCTCATAAAGAGTAGACATGTCGTAAGCAAGCATCAAGTTCCAAAGACAGTATGTATGGTCAAGTCAGGTGTTGTTAGCATTAGCTTTGAAAATCCCTGAATGAGAGGCACATGGGAGCTGAGGCAATATGGGACAGAGTGGGGCAGGCCCATGTCTTTGGTATCACTTTTACCCCAGGGAGGAAACAACTTTATAAGTGGGATGGCATGGAGAATCATCTACACTATTCAATCATTTTCCCATGTGCATTTTTATCAAAGTTATAAATGTCATATTTTATTGAATCAAACTATTCTACCAGATTTGTTAAAGAAATGAACAGTTCCCATATCTTCTTTTTTTTTTTTTCCCCCCATTGGGAATGATTTCCAACTCTAATGATAGCATCTCCATATTTAATTCTAAATAACACACTCATATTGCTACTTATTGTTTTTTCAGTTTTAGACATTATCTGTTGACTTTCTATAATGGAAAACAGAGAATTTAATTCTTTTTTATTTCCCTTCACTTTCACATGCCCATCTAATTTCCTCATCCTCCCATTGCAATTATATTATAATCTTGCTTAGCTCAATATCTAGTGTTTACATTTTTATGTCTATGTAAATTGTATCCACAGCTAAGCCGTGTAAATGTATTAGTTTCCTTTCTTGAACAACTTTCTATTTTCCCTGAAACTAATAATTTTTTTTTATTCATCTGCTTTTTTATGCACTTTCACTACCACAACCTCAAACTCTCCATCAGTTGCCCCAGTCTCCTGCCAGTATATCCAAATACATCACAAGGGTAATTGATTTTATCTTGGAGAAATCTTCTGGAGCCTTCTGACCCATCCCTATATGGTCCAGTGACCCTTCCTAGAAGGGTCACAGCTGTCACCCTGAGTCATGCTTCCACACTATCCTGGGAATGCCATCAGCTTTTCTCCCACGTTGGGTCCCCTCTTTCCTGAATCCCATGGTTCCCTCTTCTTCAGCTCAAATTAGGGTGAGTGTAACTTACCAAAACTTCTTGAGAAAGGGTGAAGAGAACACTTTTCAAAAACCTTGAATGTCGAAATAGGCCTTATTTTATCCTCAGACTTCACTGATGTTTTTAAAAATGTTTTTGTTTGTTTATTTGACTATGCGAAGTCTTAGTCGTGGCATGCAGGATTTTCAATCTTTAGTTGTGGCACGCGAACTCTTAGCTGTGGCACGTGAGATTTTAGTTCCTCAACCAGGGATTGAACCCGGGCCCCCTGAACTGGGAGGGTAGAGTCTTAACCACTGGACCATCGGGGAAGTTCAGACTTTACTGAGGCTTTGAGTGTAGAATTCTGGGTTAGAAGTTATTTTCTTTCAGAATTATGAAGGCATGATTCCTCTGTTCTACCATCTAACATTGCAACTAAGAAGAATGATATCATTCTAAGCTGTTTCTTTAAGTGTGCTTCTCTGTGAAAGCTTGTAGGATCTCATCCTTGTCTCAAGCATTCTGAAACTTCACAATGATTTCCACTGATATGAGTCTATTTTTATTTACTGGCCCTGGCACTTGATGGATCCTTTCAATATGAAAACTCGTATCTTCCAACTGAGGAAAATCTTCTCAAATTATTTTTTTACTGATTTTTCTCCCTTTATTTTGCCTCTTTTCTTTTTTCTGTGACTCTTGTTTGCATATTGGACTCCTTAGAATAGTCTTTCTTAACTTTTAAAAACTTTTCTATTTTCTATCTCTATTTTCTATAGAAATTATAGAGAAATTACAGAGAATATTTCTATTCTCTATTTTCTATCTCTTTTTGCTTTACTTGCTAGAAAATTTCTTCAACTTTATCTTTCAACTCCTCTATTGAGTTCTCCATTTTTGCTGTCATATTTTTAATTTCTGAGAGCTTCCCTCCCCCCCAGGAATGTCTCTTTTTAATAAAGCATCTTGATCTTATTTCATAGTTGCAGAATCTTATCCCACTAAAGCTACTGATGTACAGTTGGGATTCACACACACACACACACACACACAGAGGGACATGCATTTTCTTCTCCCTTACAAAGTCTCCACTTCCTCTAAACTGGTTTAATTTTTAAAAATTTGTTTTCCTTTCCATCTTCCATATGAGGTTTTCCTCATATGTCTCATGATCCTTGATTACGTTTACTATTTTTTGTCGTTGTTTGGTAGCCAAGTCACATCTGACTCTTTGCAACCCCATGGACTGCAGCATGTCAGGCCTCCCAGTCCCTCATCATCTCTTGGAGTTCGCCCAAGTTCATGTCCATTGAATCGGTGATGCCATCCAGCCATCTCATCCTCTGTTGCCCTCTTCTCCTTCTGCCTTCAATCTTTCCCAGCATCAGGGTCTTTTCCAGTGAGTCAGCTGTTAATATCAGGTGGCCAAAGTATTGAAGCTTCAGCTTCGACATCAGTCCTTCCACTGAATATTCAGGATTGATTTCCTTTAATATTGACTGGTTTGACCTCCTTGCTTTCCAAGGGATTCTCAAGAGTCTACTCCAGGACCATGGTTTGAAAACATCAATTCTTCTGTGCTCTGCCTTCTTTATGGTCCAGCTCTCTCATCTGTACATGACCACAAAAGACCATAGCCTTGACTATACGGACCTTTGTCAGCAAGGTGATGTCTTTGCTTTTTAACACACTGTCTAGGTTTGTCATAGATTTCTTGCCAAGAAGCAATTGTCTTCCAATTTCATGGCTGCAGTCACCATCTGCAGTGATTTTAGAGCCCAAGAACAGGAAATCTGTCACTGCTTCCACCTTTTCCCCTCCTATTGGCCACGAAGTGATGGGACTGGAAACCATGATCTTCGTTTTTCTAATATTGAGTTTTAAGCTGGCTTTTTTATTCTCCTCCTTTACCCTCATCAACAGACTCTTTAGTTCCTCTTCACTTTCTGTCATTAGAGTGGTATCATCTGCCTATTTGAGATTGATATTTCTCCTGGCAATCTCGATTCCAGTTTATAACTCATCCACCCTGGCATTTTGCATCATGTGTTCTGTGTATAAGTTAAAAAAACAGGGTGACAATAAACAGCCTTTAATATTTAAGGCACTAAAAAACTGATTGGAAGCTTCAAAGCATTGATGGCTCTTGTTAAGTATTAGCTTCTTTGTAGGGTGATCTGGATGGAACCCCCAATGTCAGTCTCTTGAGGTGTTTCCTCTTGACTTGGTCAGGTTTCCCAGAGAAGACACATCCAATCTTCCATCTGGAGGGTGAAGACCCATCAGTTGGTGTTCCAATAGCTGACTGTTTCAGAAACTTTGTAAGGTAAATTGAGCTCCCTTTTTCATAGTTGCCTGAGAATTCAGCTGTCTTGGGTTTACTGTCATGCCTCCAACATGTTGCTGTCATTGTTTCTTTTCCCATTTTCTTCACCCTTGTTAGTTTGCTGTGCTGTGCTAAGTTGCTTCAGTCACGTCCAACTCTTTGTGACTCTATGGGCCATAGCCCACCATGCTCCTCTGGCCATGGGGATTCACCAGGCAAGAATACTGGAGTGGGTTGCCATGCTCTCCTCCAGGGGACCTTTGCGACCCAGGGATCAAACCCACATCTCTTGCGGCTCTCCCATTGTAGGCAAATTCTTTACCACTGATCCACCTGGGAAGCTTGTTAGTTTATGCCTATTTTTTTTTTAAAAAGTTCAGGTTTGGAGAGGGAGTGAAAATAGATACATGTACTCAATTCACCATCTTAACCAGAATCCATTATTTAATTGTCTTCTTTCTTCATTTATAGTTTCACAAGCAAAAATTTGGATTTGTGTAAGTTATATGCTCATAGGCTTTGTCTTCCCAGGGATTATGGTAATATTTGATGAGTATCTTATAATTTATAATTATTTTCTCACTCCTGATCTCATTTGGTTTTCACTATGACCTAGTAAGGACTCGGGTTTGATCCTTGGGTCAGGAAGATCCACTGGAGCAGGAAATGGCAACCCACTCCAATATTCTTCCCTGGGAAATCCCATGGGCAGAGGAATCTGATGGTCTACAGTCCATAGGGTCACAAGAATCGGACATGACTTAGCAACTAAACCACCAGTGAGGTAGAAACTATTATTCTTTATTTTTAAGTATGAGAAAACTAAGGTTGAAATAGGTTGAGTCCTACCCAAGTTCCATTAGTTGGTAAGGCTGAGACAAGACTCAAAACTAGATTTCCTGACTCCAGGCTTTTTTGGTGAACATTCTATAATCAATCAGTAAAGAAGCCTGTCTCACTAGTGGACAGCTCTGCTAGGAGATCTCTCCTTTAATAGCTGAAATCTGCCTCTTCTAACACTTTCCCACAAATTCTGGTTCTGCCATCTTTAGCTACATGGCATAGATCTAATTTTATTTCCCAATATGAGGCCTTTAACTCTTTATATTCAGCAATCATTGGGATGCAGATGAAAGGCAGTGGAGTCATGAAATTTAAAATCTGAGTCTAGGATGTTGGATGAGTGTCACAGTTGCCTTTGGTTGCAGGTAGGGTGTGAATGAAATGCCAGAATTCTCAAAGAATGATGGTAATGACTGATGGGAGGGTAGCAGATGACAGCAACAGGGTGCATCTGAATAGCTTAAAACTCAAAGGAGGAGGAGACTTTGCCTGTGAGTGCCTGATAGAGGTGCAAGGAGAAGATTGCAGAAGGTCATCCCTGCCTCCTAGGCATAGAATTAGGTTGTAAACAATCCAGATAAGACAAGGAGGTAGAAGAAACAATGGTCTTATAGATTGAAAATGTAGAAGTGTTCATTACAAGGAAATGAGGTTTCAGCAAGATGAAGTGAAAATAATTGGGATGAGGTAGTGAAAGGTGTGGAGAAGGAAATGGCAACCCACTCCAGTATTCTTGCCTGGAGAATCCTGTGGACAGAGGAGCCTAGTGGGCTGCCGTCTATGGGGTCACACAGAGTCGGACATGACTGAAGCGAGTTAGCATGCATGCATGCATTGGAGAAGGAACTGGCAACCCACTCCAGTATTCTTGCCTGGAGAATCCTAGGGACAGAGAAGCCTGGTGGGCTGCCGTCTATGGGGTCGCACAAAGTCGGACACGACTGAAGCGACTTAGCAGCAGCAGTGAAAGTTGCCTCAGCTGGTATAGAATCTGCCTGCAGTATGGGAGACCTGAGCTTGATCCCTGGGCTGGGAAGATCTCCAGGAGAAGGGAGTGACTACCCATTCCAGTATTCTGATCTGGAGAATTCCATGGACAGTATAGTTTACGGAGTCTCAAAGAGTTGGACATGACTGAGCGACTTATACCTACAGTGAAAAGCAGAGTTGGGAAAAAGTAAGCTCAATGCAATTCAAGGATGTACCTGTGGGACTTTCTTGGTGGTCCAGTGGCTAAGAATCCATACTCCCAATGCAGGGGGCCTGGGTTTGATCCCTGATCAGGGAGCTAGATCTCCCATGTTGCAAGTAAGAGTTCACACACCACTACTAAAAGATCCCTGCATGTCAAAACTAAGACCTGGTGTGTATTAACTATAATTATAATATTTGTAACATTATGAAAGTTTATTTGATTTATTTAAATAATTCTGTACCCCTGACCTGCTGCTGAGTCAGTTGAGGACAGTACCAAGACAGCCAGAGTCTTGCTTCGGTCTCTCCCTTCTTCCAATGGGAACATGCCAGTGGGGAAAGCCCGTGTTCTCACCTGTAACGTGTCCTGGCTTGCCACCTGGCCCACAGTGTTTTTTCCTGTCCATCACTGCCAAAGGCACTGGGTAAAGGATTTGGCCTGAAGCCAAAGCAAATAGCAGCTGAGAGACACCCAACAGTTGGCATCTGGCTCAGATGGCTCTGGTGCCTTCCTAGAGAAGGCCCCTTCCCCCCAAGAAGTCTGCCTGACTTGATGAAAACTACAGCTAACATATGTTCAGGGCTTTGGGGCTTACAGGCATTTCCATGTATAATATCTCATTACATCCTCCCAAACTATGTTGGTTGTAAGTTTTGACTCCCATTATATAGATGAAAGTGAAAGTCAGTCGTGTCTAACTCTTTGCAACCCCATGGACTATACAGTCCATGGAATTCTCCAGGCCAGAATACTGGAGTGGGCGGCCTTTCCCTTCTCCAGGGGATCTTCCCAACCCAGGGATCGAACCCAGGGCTCCTGTATTGCAGGCGGATTCTTTACCAGCTGAGCCACAAGGGAAGCCTCTGTCCTGGTGGCTCAGATGAACCTCTGACCTGGTGGTTCAGAGGGTAAAGTGTCTGCCTACAATGTGGGAGACCTGGGTTCAATCCCTGGGTCGGGAAGATCCCCTGGAGAAGGAAATGGCAACCCACTCCAGTACTCTTGCCTAGAAAATTCCATGGATGGAGGAGCCTGGTAGGCTACAGTCCATGGGGTTGCAAAGAGTCAGACACGACTGAGCAACTTCACCACCACATAGATGAAGAAACTTCCTTCTCCATCCCTTAGAAACGAGTGACACCAATCCCTTCTCCCCACCAACCATGAGTTCATTTTCTAAGTCTGTGAGTTTCTTTCTCACAGAGGTTTCTTTCTTACTTACTTATATTATATTATAAGTAAGTTCATTTGTATGGAAGTGATAGTTAAGGACTTTAGGAAGGTCATGTACACATTGCTATATTTAAAATGGATAAACAACAAAAACCTACTGTATAGCACATGGAACTCTGCTCAATGTTACATGCCAGCCTGAACGGGAGGGGGTTTGGGGGAGAATGGATACGTGTGTATGTATTGCTGAGTCCCTTTACTGCTCACCTGAAACTATCATAACATTGTTAATCACTATACTCAATACAAAATGTTTTTGGTGTTTAAAATAAAAAATTTTTTTTAAAAAAGAAAGAAATGAATGACACTGAGTCATTAACTCTCTCTGAACATCAGCTTTTTTAGAAATAAAATAGGATTAAGACTTTCCCAGGTGGGGCTAGTGGTAAAGAACCCACCTGCCACTCTAGGAAACATAGGAGATGTGGGTTCGATCCCTGGGTTTGGAAGATCCCCTAGAGATGTGGCATGGCAATCCACTCCAGTATTCTTACCTGGAGAATGCCATGGATAGAGGAGCTTGGTGGGCTACAGTCCGTAAGACTGCAAAGAGTCAGACATGACTAAAAACACACACATGCATACATGCACTCACAGTTCAGGATCTTTCATACAAAGCTCAAGCTCAGAGTCTCATTGACTCTTACCTCATCTTTATGACCAGTAAAGAATCAGACCATTTATTCCTGATAGAAGATCCCGGAATATTCCTAACATCATGCTGGGAGTCCACAGTCAAGGTTGTGACCAAATCTCTCAGTCCTTGACCCCCGTCACTCTCTTTGGCCATGTGGAGGGAGCACAGTTCCCTCATCACATCTAATCGGTTTTCCAGAGACCTCTAAGTTGTTCTGGAGCAAATAATGCTGAGAAAGGGGGATACAGAAGCTGGAAGGATGGAAACAAGATATTTCAGGGTATGCTGAACTGATTATTTCAGACCTGATCCTGTCTGAATCAGCATTTCAGAACTGTGGTCTGAAGGGGCTGAGGCAATCCCTGAGGAACTTCATGATGAAAGTGAAATGTCCAAGGCAACCCTTTCTCTGAGCAGAGAGATCCAACGGGTACTTCCCAGACCCCTGCCAGTTCTGACCTTGGACTTGCTCATGGGCGGGAGAGAAGACTGAAGTGATTTCATGCAGTGGAGACCAGACCACCTTCTCCCTGCAGACTTTAGAGAAATTAATCCCTGGGCCAATGGGAAAATGCTAGTAAATTATTCACATGTATATCTGCTTGTCATTTAGTAAAGTGAGATTAATAACATGGGTCATAAGTCACTTGTGAAGCATAAGGGGTGTGGGTTGCTGTGTAGATTTTAAGCTTCCTCTCAGTGGCTAAAGTTGGTTTTTGTTGGGTCTGTCTTACTCCCCTCCTGTTCTCTCCACCAACAACAGAGATAAGGACAGCAGGAAATAGTTTGGATTCTGAGCTCTGTTCTCTCTGTACAACCCCTGTGCCCATGAGGGCAGGCAGGAGGAAGAGAAGGGCCACAGACTGGGGGCCTCCACCGCTCAGAGCTGTGGTGTGCAGCACCTCCCACCCCCCAGCCCACAACATTTATGGGGACTCCTAGGAGACTCTTGAAGAAAGGACACCAGGAATAAGGCAGTCCGGCTCCAGAACTGCCATATGTGACACACAGTATTATTACTAAGATGAAGAAGCTGAGGTTTAGAGAGGTCAAGCAATTTGTCCAAAGGCTTACAGCAAGCAGAACCAGAATCTGCTGCCTCCAACTCCTTCTGCTTCTCCCACCACCACTTGAACCTTAACTTCACTGAGTTGGAGTCTCATCATCACTGAAATGATGACAATTTTACTGGGCACTCTCTCTGTGTGAGGTAAGCACACTACTCCTGTTAACTCATTTAATCCTTAAAATAACCTATGGGCAGGAGCTATTTTTATCCCTGTTTACAGATGAGAGAACTGAGGCTTAGAGAGATCAGAAATCCACCCTAACCAAAGCTCATGTTCTAATCCACCTTGCTGCATAAATTCCCATGTGCAATTGGAATGATTTTCCCCACCCTCTGACCTCACCAGGTAACACTGAAAACAAAATTAGATGATAGATGTTAAAATGCTTTGTGAAAGTTAAATGTGTGTGGCATAAAATAAAGACAAATTAAAATCTCAACTCCTGCAGATCTTATACTATAATAAAGCCCAAACTAACTCCCGCAAAACTGACACAACCACAAGTCCTTGCTCACGTAAAGTGGTAGAGAGAGAGAAAAAATAGCACAAGCAAAACCGTAGAAGGCCTATTTAACATGGTGTATGTGTGCTAAGTCGCTTCAGTTGTGTCCGACTCTTCACAACCCCACGGACCATAGCCAATCAGGCTCCTCTGTCCAAGGGATTCTCCAGGCAAGAATACTGGAGTGGGTAGCCGTTCTCTTCTCCAGGGGATCTTTCTGACCCAGGATTGAACTCATGTCTCTTATGTCTCCTGCATTGGCAGATGGTTCTTTACCAGTAGTGCAGTAGCTGACTGCAAAAAGAAGTTGCAAAGGGAGAGTGCAGGAGCTAAGGAGACCCAGTCCTGGCCAGCGGGGCCAGGCTGCTCTGTCCACTGGGGCCAGGCTGCCCTGTCCCTGGGAAGGAAAGCAGGAGTTCAGGCAAGAATAGAGATTCTGATGAAAGTGAGTGGAAGGGGGCTATACTCTTGATGCCACAGCGATGTGTGTGTGTGTGTGTGTGCACACACGCGTGAGACAGGCAGGGCCACTCACCCACCCTCTGCAGTATCATGCACAGTAGGTTCCACCTTTTCTTAAACACAGACCCCACTCATCTTCCACCTAGTGCTTCTTGATGCCACAGCCCCTGATCCCCTACAGAATCAAAATACACTCTGCTCTTGGCGCAGACTCTTGCTCTCACTGCGGGCCTCTTCCATGGACTTTTATGTCTCTGTTTACTTTGTGAGCTTCTTGAGTGGCTCATGCCTTTAAAGGAAATGCTCCAACCCTGGCCTGTCATTACGGCCCTTTGCTGGCCACTGGCTGTGCTCACCCCACTCCTGGGACGGGTGAGCCTGGGCTTTTAATTTGCTGTGACAGGAGATAATTGTTGCTTGGGTTTTGACCTCTGAAAATAAACCAGGGTGGTGCTTCCCAGCTGGGACTCCACAGAGGCAAGCTCACCCCTGTGGCCTGTGCCAGGGGAGGCTTAGCCAGGGTTGAAATGGCTGGTCTCAATGTCCCTCACCCCCTTTCCTTTTCTGGATCGCAAAATGTACAATTAGTGTTTTCTTTAAGAGCTCAAGATGGCAAAGTTAAGAAAGTTCAGGGATACTTTCTGATATTGTATGCAAGGATTCCAGAGGAGGGATTCTGTGAAATCTCAGTCTCTAGGGATATTAACCCCTCCTCCACTCAGGCCTAACCCCAGTTACAGTTCTGTTTAAGTTCAAGTACATCACAGGCAGCCCACCAGGGCTATACTCTGTGTCTTTTTCTTCTTTTTTAAAATACAACATCATGCATAGAAGTATCTAGGCAAGGTCTCACCAATCGAAACACATGGAATTGCAAATCAGGTTATTGGGTTTTGATTGATGGGCAAGACACTTCTCACTCTAAAATGAGATAGCTGGAGAGATGTTCTAAGTTTCCTTCCAGCACAGGGATCCGTTTATCTTGAACTCCATTGCCTGGCTTGTTTCACCATACCAGAACTGTGAGAAGTATTGTGAAGCCTGAGTCAGCCATACAAGTTCAGACAGTATTAAGATGTCTAACTGTCCATTTCAACTCTGGCTTGGGACTAAGATAACACAGAAGGAGAAGCAAGGGCAGGGAAGCTCAGAGTGGGTGAGAAGAATGAATTCATGAGGACCCTGGCCCCATGTGCTCAGGGCCCTGTAAAAGGTCCTGCTTGAGCCCCAGGTCTCTGTTCAAATCTGTCCCTTTACCTCCAGTAGTCATGTATGGATGTGAGAGTTGGACTGTAAAGAAAGCTGAGAGCCGAAGAATTGATGCTTTTGAACTGTGGTGTTGGACAAGACTCGAGAGTCCCTTGGACTGCAAGGAGATCAAACCAGTCAATCCTAAAGGAAATCAGCCTGAATATTCATTGGAAGGACTGATGTTGAAGATAAAGTTCCAATACTTGGCCACCTGATGCAAATAACTGACTCATTTGAAAAGACCCTGATGCTGGGAAAGATTGAAGGCAGGAGGAGAAGGGGATGACAGAGGATGAGATGATTGGATGGCATTACCAACTAGGTGGACATGAGTTTAAGCAAGCTCCGGGAGTTGGTAATGGACAGGGAATCCTGGCGTGCTATAGTCTATGGGGTCACAAAGAGTCAGACATGACTGAGTGACTGAACCGAACTGAACTCATTAGCTATGTGACCCTGGGAGAGTTATCTAGCTTCTCTTAGTGTCCCCAGCTACAATGTGGGAAACCTAGCAGACACCTCACTGAGCTGAGGTTTAAGATAGATCTCCTGAGGTCTAAGACAGATCCAGTAAGTGTGGTAGTTATTTGTGCATCACTAACAATGCTCACTTTCCTCCTTTTGGGTACATGGTCAAACAACATTTCCTTCATCCCTTGAAGTTGAACTTATTAACGTGGCTTGTTGTGGCCAATGAAATGAGAGCAGTATTCTGTATTGCTCTATGCAGAAGCATTTAATAGTCAGTGTGAGACACTGCTGTGCTCCTTTTTTGCCTTGGCAACCTGTGATGCCATAGAAGGAACAGGTAGAAGCCCTTTTACTCCAGGTCAGCATATGGAGAAATGTGGAGCAGAGCACCTAGCCAACCTTCACTGGACATTTAATGAGATTGCAAAGTAGACTTTATTTGCTCCTGAGGTCTGGGGAATACTTGTTACCACTGCACAAACTAGCTTACCCTGACCATAACAATATTGATGAAGCACCTACCAAAGCTCTTATAACAATTATTATCTCATAATAAATGATAGTTCCCATCTTGATTCATGCAAGAAGGCTAGGACTACTGTCTTTGGAAGCAACCACAGACTCTGTCTGTGAAAGTTCTGTCACTTTCCTAGTGACAAAGGGTGAGTTTAAACTCAATGGAGGCTCTCAGTTCCCAGGTCAACACTGTATCCAAGAAAAAGGAAACTCCTTCCAGGAATCAGAAATGAGTATCACTATTTGCCCCAGGTGTACAGTCAAGGCATCTTGTACCTGGGTTTTCACCAACCAGAAGGTAGGTGGTAGAGCAATTGGTTTCTTCAATGAATAACTTCAGTGAAGTTATTTCTCAGGCATAAGCCTAACACATCCTCTGCTCAGAGTAACAGATAATAGCTGGTTACCTGATTCCAATATTTGGTTTTGATTATCAGTGCAGACACCAAAATCTTTGTTCTTATTAACACATCCTAGGAATGTTTTTCTTATTAAACTCACTAAGTTATAAAACTATAGGAATCTCATTTACATTTGAGTAAAGGGAACCACAGAACCTGGTCATTCTTTTCGGGGAGTTGCTGGTGTCAAAGCAAGGTTTCACCAGTGTAGAAGAAGCAACACAGGTGAAAGTTAAGAGCATGACATCAGGTGCCCCTGAGACATACGTTTGCATCCCAATTTCTTCACTTAACTGTAAATAGTATGTGTTCAAGAACTTAGAACTGGTTTTGATCCATAGACAATAGTCAATAAACATGTCTTTTCATATACAATGGGCTAGTTGATAATTTTTCACATTTTTATTATTGCTTTAGTCATTTATTCATTCAAAAGATATTTGCTTCAAATGTTATTGGTGACATGACTTCATTTCATCTTCCCAGAAACTCTATGAGGTCGGTAATAATGTTCTCATTTTTTTTTTTTAAACTGAGTCATGCAGGTTGTGGAATCTTAGTTTCTTGACCAGGGATTGAACCCGGGACCTCAGTGGAGAGAGTGCAGAGTCCTAACCACTGGACCACCAGGAAATTCCCTTGTTCTTATTTATAAGTGATTAAATTGAGGCATAGAGACAATAAGAATCTTGAGACAACGTAGCTAGTTAAGTGAAAGAGCTGGTTAAGCGAAAACCAGATCTTAAATAAAGAAGTCTCTCATACTCATAGCCATAGAGAAGTAGATCTTGTGAGTAAACTCCAAATCTACACAGCTCCTGGAAGAAGAGAAAAGGTTCTTTTAATATCCCCCAACTCACTCTGAAGCCCAGTGAGTTTGAACTTGACAGGGATATTTATTATAGAAAGGCATGCTGACCAGAAATGGGTCATCTGAGCATAAATACAACCTGTGCAAAGAATGTGTGGTTAAAGAGGAAAAATGACCCCCCTACACACACACCACAACCCAGGAGGCTATGCAGTCTCAACACAGCAGCCGAGGACCAGCATCCATTGTCCTCTGGCCAAGAGGTCTCCAGAAGGGGGACAGGGACCTGGGTCTCTAAGGCAATCCTTGAGCACAAGTTTAAAGCTTATCCACTAAATTAAACACAATCTCAGGCATCTTACCTTCTCATAAGGTACCCTGGTGACCACTGAGATACTGACTGTACTCAGGAACAAGTGTGCACATCCTCTGACCAAGCTCTTGGAGGAAGGAAGCTGGAGCTCTAGGACAGCGCTTGCCTCCAGCCACCCAGTGCCGCACCTCTCAGGTCTCTGCCAGATGTCACCTCTGCATTCTCCAGAAAGTGGGGAGCCTGCCCTTCTCTCCCCCTCCTGAGTGGAGTACCTTCGGCTTTTGACTTAGTCCGTGATTTCTGTGGAGAGAGAAGAGCCAAGTCTGGGTCCCTTTCCTTGGCCTCACTCCAGCCCACCCACCTAAGCACAGCCTCATCCTTTAAAAAGAAAAAAAACTGATTTGGCTGTACCAGGTCTTAGTTGTAGCCTACGGAATTTTAGCTGTGGCATGTGGAATCTAGTTCCCTAATGAGGGATCAAACCTGGGCCCCCTGCGCTGGGAGCGCTCAGTCTTAGCCACTAGACCACCAAGGAAGTCACCATCCTCATTCAAATAAAAGGGCCTGTGCACATCAATGCCTTCCAATAATGACTGGGACTGGGGAGATGAACTCTCAGTGTGGTTCCATGATGCATCATCCAACCCAGGAAATGGTGGAGAGCGCAAAGGTAGACGGTGCTCCGTCGCTTCCGTGGTGTCCAACTCTTTGTAACCCTGTGAACTGTAGCCTGCCAGGCTCCTCTTCTCCAGGCAAGAATAATGGAGTAGGTTGCCATGCCCTCCTCCAGCGGATCTTCCCAACCCAGGAATCAAACACATGTCTCCTGTATCTCCTGCATTGCAGGTGGATTCTTTACCCACTGAGCCACCTGGGAAGGCTAGGTGAGGCTCTAGAACAACAGGACAATTCCAGGAAGACTGGGGGCCTCTGTCCATGCTTGTTCCCCATCCAACGAGTCTCTGAGTGCCTTGCTGCAAATTCTGGGGACTCTACCCTTGGCTAATGCTGCGTTTACACTTACTGGCCAAAAGGTGTGAAAGAGAACCATGGGCAAATTTCAGCTGCCTGCCTGGAAATATAAGACAAGTGCTCAGAGATTTAAATGAAGAAGTAGGTTTAGGGGTTTAATTTCTACCAAATCAACCCAACCATCATGGAATCCAGAGCCCCCAGTTTAGGAGACAGCTGCCTGCAGCCCATTTGGGGTGGCATTTTGGGGAGCACAAGAGGGCTGCTTGTCTTCATTTGCACTGATTTGCTGCTGCCAGTTAAAGGGCTCTTATTTAAGACTAGAGTCATTTGTTTCCTCTTTACGCCTTGAACAAGATTCCTCCCTCGGCTAGAGAATAAGTACAATGTTTGTAAACAGCTGTCTTTAGGCTGGCACAGCAGCCTTCCCCTTATGCAACTGAGTTTTCTCTGAAAAGACAGCTGTTAAAAGCCCAGCCTGACACTTACTGACTTGACTGTGCTGTATCCATGGGGAAATCAGAGTCACCGGATTGAATGGGCTAATCAAGTCCTATGAATCACTGTCTGCATGAATAGCTGCTTTTCCAGAGACTAAAGCCACATGGCTGGGAAGAACAACTTTCAGCTGCTTTTCTTGCATCCAATCAAAATGACTTATCACTTGAATGTCGTAATCATTGCAAGGTCTTTTTTACTTCCATGTTTTATACCAGACTGTTGAGTATTGGATGACTTAGCAATTTCAGTCCATTAAGCTTTTATAAGTTTAATCTGTGATTTAAAAAAATCCTTCTCTTTGAGCATCTGTGAAAGGGGAAGAGTTAAGAACTATAAAAATCAAGCAATTGGCAGGAGGCCAATAAGCCTGGTCCATCCACCTGAAAGATAGAACTTCATGGAAGCTAGGGGTGGAGATGTGTTAAAACTAATGTTTTTTGAATCTTCTGAAAAGGTTATAAGCAGACTTACTCTGCAGAGTCTGATAAATGCCAAAGATTGAAAGGGGTCTCAGGGTGGTGTAATAGTCTATCATAGGGTTGTAATACGGCCCATGTGTCCTTAACTGTTCTAAAAGCTAATTCTCAAGCAGTCCAGGAAAGTACCTGGCAATGGTAGGGACTCAGGAAATAGTCATTGATGAAATGACCTGGTGTTGTCCCAGCTTCCAGGGTACCTGGTGGAGCAACTTCGTCTTCCCAGAGGCTAAGATAGATCCCAGCCATGAGTCTAACCTACTGAGGCAGCCCCTCCACTTCAGCCATCCATGGCCCACGTGGGCGGGAAGAGAGAAACTCTGAACGGTCACTTAACTGTGTTTGCTGTTAAAAAGAGCAAACCCTAGATGCTTGCTCAGAAGCTATTTCCCTCCTTGTGGACAAGTGAGCTCTGCATAGGGGAGCAAGCCAGAGGATTGGTAGTGGGGCTTCTAGAGGAGGTGATATTTTACAGCAACTCCAAAATGATCAGAAATGCCCCCAGGCTCTCTCAGGTGTGGAGCCTCATCCAAACGGATGGCTCAGAGTGAGTTTGTTGACACCCATGCTGTATGAGCACCCAGCAGCTGGAGGAGCCTGGGGCAGCAAGTGCAGACACACCTGGCGGAAGCCATATTGACAGATGAGCTGGGTCTTGAGTGAGGGCAACCCAAGGTAATGCTGTGGAGCCTCAGGCCAACTGGAAATCCCTACCTCCTGCCCCCAGCCCAGCCGCTCAACTTGACCCACAAGGCATCTCCAGGGACTCTTACCAGCCTTTTCCAGAGATGATATTTGCCACACTGGCATTTCCTACACTTCTCCCGGCAACCGCATCTCTGGGGGCTGCTGGGAGTTCACTGACGGAGCTACTCAGGATGGTGGGTCAGCAGGCTGGCATCCTTAAGAAGGTGGTGTTTAGCTCTGAATTGGGAGCTTCTGGGACTCAATATCCCCTCTCCCCTGCCATACCCAAACCCCAAGGTCACCTTTCCTAAGAAAGAACTCCTTCAGAACATTCCAGCCTTAGCTCCTTCTGATGTCCCTGCCATGCAGACAGCCCCTGAGTGACAGCATCCCCTTTATGTGCAGTGTCACTGGGCTGACTGCAGAAAGGTCACTCAAGGAGCGTGATGAGAATCCAGGCTCGTGAGCCTCACCCACAACACTTCCAGCATGGAGGAAGGATGAGGGGAACAGCATCCGGTATGCAGACACGTCTCCAGGTGCTCCTGAAACAGCGCTGGGGCTGGGAAGCGCTAACAATTGGAACTTCAAAAGTGTATTTAAATAGTCCTTACTTTGTTAAACCTGTGAAACAGTAAATTTGACCCCCAGCTTTAGAAGAAGCTTCCTGACAGCTTTAGAAGAAGCAGTTCCCTCTTTTACTCAAACAAGGCTGCTCTCTGGGTTCTTAACACTCTGAACCAGCAAGAATCTTTGAGCAGCTCCAGTGCAGCATGGGCTGCAAACCGCCTCCCTGAGCATTCCAGACTCCCACAGATGCGGCTCCTAGCCGCTCCCAAACTGATGCAGTTGAGTGAGGCCGTGGGCTTTCCTGCAGGGCTCACCAGATCCCAAAAGCTACTAGGAGGGGTTTTTCCTTGGGTATGGAGCATTTACAGCTCAGGAAGAAGTCAAACTTGACCCGCATTGCAGAATGAAGCCCTGGAAACAGCTAAATTGCCATATTGTGTGAAGGGCAGCAATGTGTCTTAAAAAAAAAAAAAATGAGCAAAGCCAGAAGGCTCGTTGCTAACAACATTCTGAATTAAGTACCAAGAAAGACTGCTTGTTGCTAGTGCTGAGGCAGGAAATAACTCCTTTTCCTTTAACTAATCTCTTTGTTTACTTTATTTCCTTTGTTCCATAGGACTGGCTCAGAGAAGGCCTGATTTTTGTTTGTTTGTTTTGCTTTGTTTTATAGTTCCCGATGGGTAGGATTTGGTAAAGTTGAGCCTCAGTCCAGGGAGTCCCATGGCTGAAGCCACTCACTCACAGCAGACTCGCTGCAGGACAAAGGGTGCAGGCAGCCACGGCCAGCAACACATGTGCTCCTCAGTTGGGAGACCACCTGCCTTGTCCACCATCACGGTCCCTGCCCAAGGCTGCCGGCTGAGCCAGGCAAGGCTGACCTGCATGTTGGGTGGGAGTGGGTGGAGGGGGAGGCTTGTCAGACTTTCTCATATTTGTGGTCAGGTGTTTGGCACTATGCTTACTGAATGCAGAACACAAGAATGAGAGATGAGGAAACAACAGATTTCCAAAGAGGGCTAGACAGATTTCTCTGTCTCAGTTTCTGCTCACACTTACTCACAGATGCATTCAAAGTAGAGGAAAAGGGAGGATGGGAAGGAAAGAAGGAGAAGGAGGAAGAGGGGCGGGGGAGGAGTGAGGGGGAAGGAGGGAGAATGGAGTGGGGGAGAGGGAATGATAAACCACAGGTTCCTCCATGGGCTGAACTAGGCTGCCTCGGAGGTGACGGGAGAGCCCATGCCCCACCACCATGGCTCCGCAATGTCAAGCACATCACCTGCCCGCTTCACCCATTCCTTACAGTGTGGAGAGCTAAGAATAGGCCATGGAGCATGGTTCTAGACCAGCAAGGTGGTGCGTGCCTGCATGGCTCCTCACCCATGGTCTCTGGTGCCAGAGCACCCCTGGGGAACTGTGTAAATGTCCTGCTCTTTTTACAAAGTTGCTTCTTTTTAATTTAAAGAACCCACTGGTCTGATCTCTAGTTTGTCCACATTGTGACATCTGGAGACACGAGGGGTCTCTACCTCCGCTCTGCCCTGTCAGTCAAGGATGAGGAGAGAAGACCCAGGAGCCAGTGTCCATGGGGAACCAGGGGGAGGGGCAGTGCCCAACACATTTAACCCCTTTCTTCCCACACTGTTCTCTTCCTGGTAGAGACGTGTCACGACAACACCCAAGCTCAGTCCACCTGAACATTCATGGCTCTTGGCACCGCAGACGTCCCGGATGAAGAAATGGGTGCATAATGTGTCCAATGGCGAGATCCTACTTAAATACACTTTCCTGCCTTCCAATAACAGAAGGAAATCACTGTTCTTTTGGCTCAAGCAAAAATAAAGCTGTTTTTTGAAAGCGCTATTTAAAGGGCTTATTATCTCACAGGCTGCTAACTACGTACTCCACACCACACTCAATAAAACTTCATATGACTGTCTTTGAAATTAACAGCCACCTCTTATGCTGCTCAAGTTATTAAAGACGTTGGTATGGCAGAGAGACTGTAAACTTTCTATACTGGTGATTAGTCAGCGAGACTACAGCCCACCAAATCTCCCAGAGCGTTCCCAACAAAAAGTTCCTTGTGACCCAGGCACCAATTTTTCTTTCTTGTCTGTTCATTCTAATTCCGCTCAATTACTCCTGAGCAAGCTGTTTTATTCCTGTCAACTCATGTTATTTACTGGAGCCTGTCAGGAGGCCCAAAGTGGAGGCTGATATTATGTAGGATGTTTTGAGACTCATTAAAACACTTTAAAACAATCACCTATTGTGATATTCACAGCCGTAAATGGGGTGGCCGTGCCTGGACCATTTGGAGCCTGGATCACTTTATTTACTTGCTATTAAAAGTTTCAGGTTAGAAATGCTTTGACTTGCTACACAAATTTTGGACCTGGAAACCCAGGACCTGGTCTGGGCTCCTGGTGGATTCTGAGTAAGGATCTGAAAGTAAACGGATTAAGTGTGTGTCGGTGGTGGGGGGTGGGGCGTATCCAGGAACAGCTCTGCGTCTGCCTGCTGGGCTGGGAGGGATGGGGGTCAGCAGGCAGCCTCCAGTAGCCATAGGTCTGCATCCCAGCAGAGAGGAAGATTTCCCCAGGAGAGTTTAAGAACCGTTTTCCTCTGAAAATGGAGCGGTCCCCCGCTGTCACATTTAGTTCACCATTATTCCATCGTTATTCGTATGTACAATACCTGAACAGTGTGTAGGAGAGAGGCACCAGGCTAGATTCCCCAGGTTGTAAAGCATGAAACGCTGTAGTTCTTGCATCATCAGATGAAGGGTCCATTTTACTGATGGCATGTGGAGTGTCAGGTTCAGCTGGAGCTCTGAGCCAGGGAGGAACCAAAGCAGCCTCAACCTGTCCGCCTACCCTCCCAGCTGCCCTTCACTTCCTCTCTGATCATCCAGATGCCCACGGTTCCCTCTGCTATGAGCATCTACTCCTGACTGACCATTCCCAGGAGCTCAGCCTAGGCAGCCTCTGGATTTGGAGGCTGACTTCTGTGCTAGAGCACAGAATCCAACAAAAAAACCATAATCAACCTGGGGTAGAAATAGAGGATTCTTGGTTTCCAAGTTCCAAGATCTGAAATTTCATCTGGGGGAAAAAATGAGTTCTGCTTTCTTCAGTGATTCTAAGATCTCTGCGATTCCAGTGGCTGCCATGGTCTCACAGGCAATGCTCAGAATAAGGTCAGGTCACCTCACACGCTGTCAAAGCATGGTGTTCCCACAAGTGCCACATCTGTTTGCGGCCTGCCATCCTCCCCCCATGGTGGTGGTTGTCATGTCCGACTCTTTGCGACTCCATGGACTGTAGCACACTGGGCCTCCCTGTCTTTCACTATATCCCTGAGTTTGCTCAAACTTAGGTCCTTTGAGTCGGTGATGCCATCCAATCATCTCATCCTCTGTTGTCTCCTTCTTCCTACCATGGTGGTAGTAGGAATCAGCCAGGAGTATCCCAGGCAGGAGAAAGTGAGGCTGGAGATCCAGAGCCGTGTGCCGTCAGATGGTCACTTCTCCTTTCTTCAGTAGCATAAAGAGGAGGTTGAACTAATCAGTTTTTACCGTGCTGTGTCCTTCAGGCAGGGAGATAGTGAGATGTTAATCTACACTCCAAGAGAAGTTGGTTCCCAGTCATGTCCTGGGGTAAACGCTGCCCATGACATTCCCAGGTCTTAAACCAGCTTCTTCCTCCCATGAGTTTAAAAAGTGCTGCATTAGGACTTCCCTGGTGGTCCAGTGGTTAAGAATCCACCTGCCAGTGCAGGGAACATGGGTTCAATCCCTGGTCCGGGAAGATTCTACATGCCACGGGCAACAAAGCCCATATGCTCCACTGCGAGAGAAGCCATTGAGACTAGATAAAGCCCACATGCATCAGTGCAGCCCCAGCCAGCCAAAAATAAATAAAAAATACAAGTGCTGCATTAACTGATCTTCCAGATCCCTCTAACTCTAGAAATTCTAGGATGCAAAAGACAGGGAACGTAAATGCAAAAAGTTCTAAGGCATTTGCCCGAGGCAGTGATTTTCCATCCTGACTGTGTATCATAATCACCTGGGGAGCATATATTGAAAAATAAAACTCACAAGCCTATCTCTCAACCTGGAGGTTATGGTTCACTGAGTCTAGGATGAACCCCAGCATCTGCATTTCTAACTCGCTGGTTCACGTTGATATATGGCAGACATCATAGCTGATAAGTTGGGGTCAAGTTGAGAACCAGACACGTTCATGAGGCAATGAAATGAGAGAAGAGCTAAAGCAGGCTTTTAGTTCTCACTTCTGTTCATGGGATTATTGGGCCCATGGGTGATTGTGTCTGCTATATTTTTAGAAGATACTTTACCAGAAGTCAACAATTTAAGATGCAGTGAGGAAGAATTAGTTTTGTTTTGTTTTAAACCACTGACTGACCCTGAAACCACATCCCAAGGGCAAACATCTTACAGCTTAATTGATAGGTAGCCATTGCCTGGAACTAGAGGGAAAGAGAAGCTGCTAGCTGCCCACCCCAGAAGTGATGGAGAAGGGTCCCTGTGAAAGGCGGCCTCTTTCACAGAGGAAATTTATTCGCTGCCGCTGGCTGCAGGCAGAGCTGCCCCAGGCTTCTGTCCAGGGGCTCAGAGCTTCAGGATGAGAAAACAGAAAGTCAGAAAGAGCCAGATCGGCTTCCCAGGTCAGTGAGGCTAGTGCTTGTGAACAGGGCAAGTTTCTGAGTGAGGAAACCACCTTGACCCCTGCATCGCTGGTCCGAATATACACACACATAAGAGAGAAGCCGGGCTGCTGGCCAGGCTGCCTACTGACTGAGGGAGTCTGGTCCTGCCAGGAGGACAAGCCAAAAGTGATGGATTCCTACATCAACTGAAGTTCAAGGTGAGGTGCCAACCCAGAAAATAAGCCTTCTTCCTAATACTCCCTCTCATACATCTGACAATCCAGACAAGCCAAATGACTCACTATTTAGACAGATTCTGTTCTTTTTCCCCACTTTGAGCATTCCTTCTGTTCTTTGGCTCCATACCCCTGTCTGTTGGGCTCCTACACATACTTCAAGGCCTATGTCAGATGCCTCCTCCACTGATATGCCCATTAGATTCAGTGATAACACGCCCCTCTGGAGTTGCCAGAGTTTACTATTTGTATCTATCATCTGGAATTTTCACACAGTCATATTTCATAGCTTCTTCCTCTGTAAGCCCCTGGAGAGTGGAGACTGGGTCTTATGTCTCCCTCTCATCCCATTATCTTCAGCATTGTGCTTTGTACACAACAGGTACCCAGGGAATGGAATGGAAGATGTTCATTGTAAACAGTAATTGTGAAGTGTCATGGCCGTCAGTACTTATCAGTGGGCAACCATTGGCACACCTCCCTCTCTGCAGCATCCCTCCATTTCTGCAGCAAGACATTGAGAGATGGCTAGCCCTCCTGAGCAGAACCAAGGTTTTGATTGGCAGGTCTTGACTTTTTTGAGTTTCAGTTCCTACATGGTGTTGATATTCCAGGCTGCATTGCTTTGGGAATCCTCTTCCAGAAATAATTTTTAAAAGGAAATTTATTTCACTGGGAATAAAACTTGGGTGTGTATACAGACCAGATTTTGCCACAGATGAGTAAATTATCTGATTAAAGAATTGATCATTTGTCATAATGTAAGACAGTATTTTTATATAGCCCATCTTTATTATTTGGAGTTTTCATGATTATCAGTCTTACCTCCTTAAGAATGATCACGCTTCTTAAAAACAGAATCAGCAATTTATACAATGGTAGAAAATTCATGAGTATTGGAGTCAGATCTGAATTTGAATCTTGGTTTCATCACCTCATAGCCAGGTATCTTGGGCAGGTCACTGCATTGCTTTGAACTAGTTTCCAAATTTATAAACTTAAAGCAATAATGCCTATCACTCGTTACACATAACCCTGCAAAATTTATGGCAGTTTACCTGTCACCAAGCAGGCATTCCATGCCTGCCCTCCCCTCTCTCCAACTTCTTTCCTCCTCCTTTAAAACATGCAGGTTCACCAAGATTTCTCCAACCATATTTTTGAACCAAAAATTGAGGGAACATGATTCTGGTGCACTTATGGGGCGATCAAACAAAATATTAGCTATTAAGACTGTCTCAGGAAATGCGTATGGCCACTCCATCAATATGACTTGTTCAGGGACTTCCCTGGTGGTTAAGTGCTGAAGAATCCGCCTTCCAATGCAGGGGACGTGGATTCGATCCCTGGTCAGGGAGAGATCCCACATGCTGTGGAGCAATGAAGGCCAAGCTGCTACTCCTGAGCTCGTGCCCTCTAGAGCCCACTGCTGTGATGAAGGATCCTGCTTGCCACAGTGAAGGTCCCATGTGCTGCAACTGAGACCTGACCAGCCGCATAAAGGAACAAAGAAATCATCTTTTTTTTTTTTTTGAAAAAAGATTACTTGTTCATTCGAATGAAACAAAAAATAAAAATAATTCCAAAGCAACATCTGCCACGTATCAAACTCTTAGCACGATTACCAGATCTCCATTTCACTCTGGGTCATGGAGACAGAACAGAGGTGGGGACAGGAAAGCCACCCTGCTGTTCTGGGAGCACCTTCTCAGGTTTCTCACCTAAGACCTGCTTATCTGAATGACTCAGGCGAGAAGGTTTACATGCCGTCCATCTACCGGCTGACCCTTGGGTCACAGTGTCTCATACTCCATGTGAACCTCCGTTCATCTCTTGTCCTGTGATGTTTGCCTCAGAAATGCTTGAGGAAATCAGACATCCAGCAACAGTAAGCTCTGCTGTTTGTTCTACAGCCAGAGTCTCGAATTAAGAAAAAGAAAAGAAAAAAAGCTTATATGGGCCTTGGGTATTTCCAGTAGCTGGAATTTCCCACTGCTGGAAACCTAATGAAATAGTCTCAATACAGCACTTTATAGATCCTGTAGCAGAAGTTGAATTACCCTGAAAGGACCAGAGAGGCAAGCAGGAAGAAAGCCTGTGAGTGACCAATAATCTAATAAATTAAATGGCTGTTTTCGTCTTGGTGGATGTGTGGTTATTTCATTATGGATGATAAGGTGGGATTTTTTTCCCCCCCTCGAGAGTTTCAGAGAAAACAAAGACACATCTTCAATTCATTACCCAGGGAACCAGTAAGCATGGCTCCTTGTTCAAAATTTCAATCAAAAAAGCGGCCAGCAGGGTCCTAAAACAGCCCTCCTGTGGGCAGGCCATGAAGTAGCGGACTGTGTTTTGACTGGGACCCGTGGAGGCAGACTTCTGGGGCTCCATCTCTTAAACACGTGGTGTTCTGAATATGGCTCTGATGGTCGTTAGCCAAAGTGGATTTAACACATAGCCTCGAAACCAGCAGCTGCTTTTGCCACAGACATTGACCCCATCCTGCCTACAGACAGGCATCGGGTCTAATTATGCTGAGCATTTGCCAGAGTGTGGGATAAACGCAGGGGCTTCCCACCAGGGACGTTGCTATGACACAGTGGACTGGATTTAGCCCGAGAAAGAATAGTTGTGGTGTACAGTCCAGCCCAACTGCCCATTCCCTCTCCTTGACCTACCCTTTGTGGGAAGCCAGGAATGCCAAACATTTCTTGTCGTTCTGCCCAGGCTTTTGCTATATTTACAGTCCCCCCCACGCCCCGGCCCAGCCCCAGTCCTGTCTCATTTCCTGTGGCAGCTCAGGCATTCCTGCTCTCTCTCCTTGAATGGTTGCATTTTTGTTTGAGATGGTACCATCTCAGGTATTTCAAATGAAGAGAGACAAAAGCATAAAATGAGGGATTTCCCTGGAGGTCCAGTGGCTAAGACTCCACTCTTCTAATGCAGGGAGTGCAGGTTCAATTCCTGGTTGGGGAACTAAGATCCTACATGCCACACACCCAAAAATAAAAATTGAAAAGCATAAAATGAAATCCACTGAACAAGAAGCTGTGCTCTGGCAGGGATGGGCACAATTCACAGTAAAAGTGTTGACAGACTGTATCAGAGTTTCTAGGTGGTAGATAAGATACTTTTTTTTTTTTTTTCAAAAAGTGAAATGTGATAGTCAGGCAGAAGAAGACCAAATGAATATGTGGTGGAAGACTGATGGGAAGCATCTTTAAAGAACCACTGGCCAATCTGTGTGTTTTGCTTCCTGAAGGGCAAAATTAAGCCCTTAGGTCGGGCCTTTCATTTTCAAGTTTCTTCTCTAATTCTAGAATCTCCTCTAACCACACTGGGACAAAGTGGGAATAGAATTTCGTCTATAGTTATTGCTGCACACTTATGAGGACATCGTCTTCAACAAATCTGTTTTGCTCCGAAATACATTCTCAAAATCATTTCCAGGCAGTATAACCCTGAAGGTGAGGCTTCAGGGAAGCTATAGATGTTTTCACTGCAAACCTAGTAAAGAGAAAGTACAGGTATCCTGAGCAGGCCTCCTCTGGGTAGCAGAGCCCTGTGTCCCCATTTGTCTGGGGTGGGCTCCGTTCATATCTATTGACCTGGTGTGAAGATTAATAGTGCCCTCTTTCCAGAGTGTCTAGTTTGGATGATAAATTATACGGGCTTCCCGCCTGCCACTATTTCTGATGTCCATTGCAAACAGCCTATGTTCTCCCATCGTTCTCCCTTCTGGCAGTTGGCCTCACTATCTGAGCTCACGTGCCGCACCATGGTCCCCGAGGCCACAGTGCTTCTCCTCCCTCAGAGAAGGTCCTAAGCTTTGCAGCCAGCTGATGGCTGCAGGCTGCAAAAGAGATTTTTTTTTCCTCTCTCTCTTTTTTTCCTTTTGCAAATGAGATTTTTTTTTTTAAACCTTGTGCTTGAAAATATGACACTTGGTATCAAAATAGAAGACAAATCAGACCTCTGGGTTTCTTCTTCTCTGTCTCAATCCCTCTTTCTCATCAAGACTACTCCACTCCATCAGCATCTGCAGTGTAAACAGTTACTTTGCTGGCTAAGGACCCACTCAGTCCAGTTTTCCTTCCTTGCTAGAATAGGTGGAACATCCTCAGGTGAAAAGAAAAATAACATCCACACATTTTTGTCAGCAAATGTCAAAAACACATCGGGAGTCTGGCCTGTGCATTACTGCTTGCTCAATAGACAGACAAAGCTCATTTAAATTCTGGCAGTGTACATCCAAAATTAATATGCAATAAACCTGTTCAGTGTGCACTATTTTGTGTTTTAATTGGGGTTAATTTTAAATGGATTGCACCTGGGATGCTGCAAAATGCCTTGTTAATTTCCAAGCTAGCCATGACATTGATGGACACGGGACAGACACTGGGTCTGTTACCGAGACTTTCCTGCCAGACCCTACTTTGTTGCATTTAGGGTGACATTGCACAGAAGAAAGGGTTTTGGTTAAACTCTAGGGCTAAAAGAAGTAAAAAATGAGTTGTCAAACCATACCCATTTGAATCAAATCCACATCTGTTTGCCTGTATCACGATATGATATCTATAAATAGAATAAGATACGGGAACACTAAGAAGACAAAGCATGCTGGTTTTAGTGTGGGAGTATCTCCCTGCACCCTGCCCCCGACCATCACCACCCCCCCCCGCCCCGACCATTTTATTTTGTCTAAGCAAATGGCTGAGAGTTAAACTGTAGAATATGTAGAATTGGAAAATTATCAATTGACTTTAAAAATGTCTCTAGTTAGTTAGTGTTAGTGCCTCAGTTGTGTCTGACTCTTTTCAACCCCATGGACTGTAGCCCACCGGGCTCCTCTGTCCATGGAATTCTCCAGGCAAGAATTCTGGAGTGGGTTGCCATTTCCTACTCCAGGGGATCTTCTCTACCCAGGGATCGAACCCAGGTCTCCCGCATTGCAGGCAGATTCTTTACTGTCTGAACCACCAGGGAAGCCCTAAAAAATGTCTCTAAATTCTGTAATCTACTTTGAAGAGACCTTTCAAGGACAGAGGTCACGCACTAAGCCACATAAGGAATGAACATAATGAGAAGAGCTGAAATAAAAATTGGTAAATACCCACACACTGGTAGGGTAAAAAACTAAAACCCAGTATGGAGCAATTTACAATAAGAGTATATTTATTTGATAGACAGTTTTTGAACAGTAACTTTTCAGATTTTCTTTGCTACTTGCTTTATCATTTATCATCTTGTGTTCAACAAACAAACAGCTCCATGTCGTTACTGTGGAATTCAAGCCACACAGCTCTGTTTACAGAGTGAATGGGCGCTGAAGGGCTGCCTGAGTCAACTCCTCCCCTTCCTTTTACTAATTACATTCTTGACATTTGACTTCACAGTAGTATTTTAGAGATTTAACACATAACTCTTGTAAACAAATATAATATTCTTGATGTGAGTTATTGCTTTTTATAAGAGTCAGTAGTTTCCAAACTAAAAAAAGAAAAATAATTATTTTGTCAGTTATAAATTTCTAAGGTTTTTGTTGTTTTATTTCTATTTGCTTCAGAATCCACCAGAGAATTTCTCTATAGTGAACCTGGTATGGAATTATTCTGCTCTTTTCAAAAAAATAGCTGCTTTACGAAGTTGGAATGTACTGGAGTTGTTTATTTATACATTGGAAGTATCTGGCATGTGGCGTGTGGTATGGATCTTGTTTAGTCACAGCACCAGAATGGATGTAAAGAATAGCGTGTGTGCTGTGCTCGGTCGCTCAGTCGGGTCTGACTCTTTGTGATCCCATGGACTGTAGCCCGCCAGGCTCCTCTGTCCATGCAGATTCTCCAGGAAAGACTGGATAACTGGTGAAAAAAAAAAAAAGAAAGAAAGAAAGATTGCTCCCCTTCTAAGGAAGATCTTCCCATATGGGGCATGTAGTACAGAACCCTGCTGCCAATGCATGAAGCAGGAGATGTGGGTTCAATCCCTGTGTGGGGAAGATCCCCTGGAGGAGAGCATGGCAACTCACTACAGTATTCTTGACTGGAAAATTCTATGGATAGAGGAGCCTGGTGGGCTAGGATCCATACAGCTGCAAAGAGTTGGACATGACTGAAGCGATTTAGCATGCACACATGTTTAGCATGCGTGCTTATAAGGAAATTGCTGTTTCAGCCTGGACCAAATGATATTTCCTTTGATGCACCAAAAATAGCAGATTTACACCCATTTTCAGTACGTATTCTGCTTATTTGTCATGTATAGTTTCTAACTCCTTAATCACTCATTTGATTAACTAAATATAATTTTAATAATTATGCTGGAAATATATTAATAATTACCTTTAAAGTAGAGTCAATATATAAACTTGTATAATTCAATAAGAAAAATCTCTCAAGTAACCCAATTAGAAAGTGTCCATTGATGGATGCGTGAATATATATACATACACACAAATATTTCACTATGCATATGTGTGTATAGTTGTGTGTATACACACATATGCATAGTGAAATATTATTCAGCCATGAAAAATGAGGAAATCTCACTATTTGCAACAAGATGGATGGACCTTGAAGGCATTATGCTAAATGAAACAAGTCAGATGGAGAAAGACATGTACTGTATGATACCATTTATATGTGGAACCTAAAAAAAAACTTATAGAAAAAGGGATGAGATTTGTGGTTATCAGAGGTAGTGGGTGGGGCTGGGAGGATTGAAAGAAGGTGGTCAAAAAGTACTAGCTTCCAGTTATAAGATAAATGCAAACTAGAGATGTCGTGTAGAACATGAGGTCTATAACTGACTCTGCTCTATGATAAATAGGAAAGTTTTAAGAGAGTAAATCCTAAGAGTTCTCACCACAAGAAGAAAATGTTTTTCTGTTCTTTCTGTTTTCTTTTCGTTTTATTGTTCTATATGAGAAAACAGCTGTTAGCTGTACCTACATGGCATAATTTTACAATATATGAATCAAACTATCATGCTGTATGCCTTAAATTTAAACAGTAATGTATGTCGGTCATTTCTTAATAAAATTGGGGAAAAATGGAGGGGAGATCTGGGATTGATATACAGATGAAAGTGAAGACACTGAAACAAATAAAATCACCTGTTTTCCCAATAATGTATATAAACTTCAGCTTGAAAACAATGTAGAATTGATGTGGTCCTTAGATGACCATTATATCTACTACTGCAGGCAGAAATCCTTTAGAAGAATGGAGTAGCCATCATGGTCAACAGAAGAGTCCAAAATGCAGTACTTGGATGCAGTCTCAAAAACAACAGAATGATCTCTGTTCGTTTTCAAGGCAAACCATTCAATATCACAGTAATCCAAGTCTATGCCCCAACCAGTAACGCTGAAGAATGGTTCTATGAAGACCTACAAGACCTTTTAGAACTAACACCAAAAAAAGATGTCCTTTTCATTATAGGGGACTGGAATGCCAAAGTAGGAAGTCAAGAAACACCTGAAGTAACAGGCAAATTTGGCCTTGGCATACAGAATGAAGCAGGGCAAAGGCTAATAGAGTTTTGCCAAGAGAACGCACTGGTCATAGCAAACACCCTCTTCCAACAACACAAGAGAAGATTCTATACATGGACATCACCAGATGGTCAACCGAAATCAGATTGATTATGTTCTTTGCAGCCAAAGATGGAGAAGCTCTATACAGTCAGCAAAAACAAGACCGGGAGCTGACTGTGGCTCAGATCATGAGCTCCTTATTGCCAAATTCAGACTTAAATTGAGGAAGTAGGAAAAACCACTAGACCATTCAGGTATGACCTAAATCAAATCCTTTATGATTATACAGTGGAAGTGATAAATAGATTTAAGGGACTAGATCTGATAGATAGAGTGCCTGATGAACTATGGACAGAGGTTCATGACATTGTACAGGAGACAGGGATCAAGACCATCCACAAGGAAAATAAATGCAAAAAAGCAAAATGGCTGTCTGGGGAGGCCTTACAAATAGCTGTGAAAAGAAGAGAAGTGAAAAGCAAAGGAGAAAAGGAAAGATATAAGCATCTGAAAGCAGAGCTCCAAAGAATATCAAGAAGAGATAAAAAAAAAAGCCTTCCTCAGTGATCAATGCAAAGAAATAGAGGAAAACAACAGAATGGGAAAGACTAGAGATCTCTTCAAGAAAATTAGAGATATCAAGGGAACATTTCATGCAAAGATGGGCTCGATAAAGGACAGAAATGATATGGACCTAACAGAAACAGAATATATTAAGAAGAGGTGGCAAGAATACACAGAAGAACTGTACAAAAAAGATCTTCACGACCCAGATAATCATGATGGTGTGATCACTGACCTAGAGCCAGACATCCTGGAATGTGAAGTCAAGTGGGCCTTAGAAAGCATCACTACGAACAAAGCTAGTGGAGGTGATGGAATTCCAGTTGAGCTATTTCAAATCCTGAAAGATGATGCTGTGAAAGTGCTGCACTCAATAGGCCAGCAAATCTGGAAAAC
>NW_011494938.1:3606644-3615084 GCF_000754665.1 Bison bison bison
TGGGCCTTAGAAAGCATCACTACGAACAAAGCTAGTGGAGGTGATGGAATTCCAGTTGAGCTATTTCAAATCCTGAAAGATGATGCTGTGAAAGTGCTGCACTCAATAGGCCAGCAAATCTGGAAAACCCAACAGTGGCCACAGGACTGGAAAAGGTCAGTTTTCATTCCAATCCCAAAGAAAGGCAATGCCAAAGAATGCTCAAACTACCGCACAATTGCACTCATCTCACATGCTAGTAAAGTAATGCTCAAAATTCTCCAATCCAGGCTTCAGCAATACGTGAACCGTGAACTTCCTGATGTTCAAGCTGGTTTTAGAAAAGGCAGAGGAACCAGAGATCAAATTGCCAACATCTGCTGGATCATGGAAAAAGCAAGAGAGTTCCAGAAAAACATCTATTTCTGCTTTAGTGACTATGCCAAAGCCTTTGACTGTGTGGATCACAATAAACTATGGAAAATTCTGAAAGATGGAAATATCAGACCACCTGACCTGCCTCTTGAGAAACCTATATGCAGGTCAGGAAGCAACAGTTAGAACTGGACATGGAACAATAGACTGCTTCCACATAGGAAAAGGAGTACGTCAAGGCTGTATATTGTCACCCAGCTTATTTAACTTCTTTGCAGAGTACATCATGAGAAACGCTGGGCTGGAAGAAGCACAAGCTGGAATCAAGATTGCCGGGAGAAATATCAATAACCTCAAATATGTAGATGACACCACCCTTACGGCAGAAAGTGAAGAGGAAGTAAAAAGCCTCTTGATGAACATGAAAGAGGAGAGTGAAACAGTTGGCTTAAAGCTCACCATTCAGAAAATGAAGATCATGGCATCTGGTCCCATCACTTCATGGCAAATAGATGGGGAAACAGAGGAAACAGTGTTAGACTTTATTTTTGGGGTCTCCAAAATCAGTGCAGATGGTGACTGCAGCCATGAAATTAAAAGAAGCTTACTCCTTGGAAGGAAAGTTATGACCAACCTAGATAGCATATACAAAAGCAGAGACATTACTTTGCCAACAAAGGTCCATCTAGTCAAGGCTATGGTTTTTCCAGTAGTCATGCATGGATGTGAGAGTTGGACTGTGAAGAAAGCTGAGTGCCAAAGAATTGATGCTTTTGAACTGTGATGTTGGAGAAGACTCTTGAGAGTCCCTTGGATTGCAAGGAGATCCAACCAGTCCATTCTGAAGGAGATCAGCCCTGGGATTTCTTTGGAAGGAATGATGCTAAAGCTGAAACTCCAGTACTTCGGCCACCTCATGTGAAGAGTTGACTCATTGGAAAAGACTCTGATGCTGGAAGGACTGGGGGCAGAAGGAGAAGGGACAACAGAGGATGAGATGGCTGGATGGGATCACCGACTTGATGGATGTGAGTCTGAGTGAACTCCGGGAGTTGGTGATGGACAGGGAGGCCTGGCATGCTGCGATTCATGGGGTTGCAAAGAGTTGGCCACGACTGAGTGACTGAACTGAACTGATGTGGTCCTCAGAGACCAAACATAATCAGTATATTTATAACAACAGTGATAACACATTTTAGACATTAAACATTTACATCAACAAATTTCCTTTCCAGAATATCCTGGAACTCTGAAACTACAAATTAGAATCAGCATAACCTAATACCAATTTAATTAACTATATGCATTTGTTATTTGTCATTTTTTCATGTTCCCCCATTTATTTCACAAATTTTGCAGTTCAAAGAAAGGTCAAAATTCAACTTTTTAGTTATATGATTGAATACCATGTCATGCTCTTTTCTAACTATATTTTGAAATAATTTTAGATTTAATTGCATAAACAACTCATAAAATTCCCTTTGTCCTTTACTCAACTTCCCCTATTGTAGCATTTTACATAACCATCACAATAATCAAACAGTGTAATGACCTTGATATAGCACTGAATACTACTGTGCAGACCTTATTCAAATTTCAACAGTTTTCCCACTAATGTCCAGGAACCAATCCAGGATCCCATATTGCTCATTTATCTTTTCAACATGGCTTCATCCTCTTTTGAGCATTTCCTTACCACCTGCTATGTTTTTGTTTTTGTTTTTTTTTAAGCATGATTCAAATGATTTTTATAAAGCCGATATATATCCACTATAATAAATTCAAGTAATACAGAAAACTACAAAACACAATGTAAAAATTATACAAAAACTGTACCGTGAAATAACAACTATTTATTTTATTTTATTTTTCTGATTTTCGGCTGCACTGGGTCTTTGTTATTCAGTTCGTTATTCAGTCGCTCAGTTGTGTCCAACTCTTTGCAACCCCATGGACTACAGCATGCCAGGCCTCCCTGTCCATCACCAACTCCCAGAACCTACTCAAACTCATGTCCATCGATTCAGTGATGTCATTCAACCATCTCATCCTCTGTCATCCCTTTCTCCTCCCACCTTATATCTTTCCCAGCATCAAGGTCTTTTCTAGGGAGTCATTTCTTCACATCAGGTGGCCAAAGTGTTGGAGTTTCAGCTTCAGCATCAGCCCTTCCAATGAATATTCAGGACTGATTTCCTTTAGGATTGACTGGTTGGATCTCCTTGCAGTCCAAGGAACGCTCCAAGGTCTTGTCCAACACCACAGTTCAAAAGCATCAACTCTTCGGCACTCAGCTTTCTTTATAGTCCAACTCTCATATCCATACATGACTACTGGAAAAATCATAGCCTTGACTAGATGGACCTTTGTTGGCAAAGTAATGTTTCTGCTTTTTAACATGCTGTCTAGGTTGATCGTAGCTTTTCTTCCAAGGAGCAAGCGTCTTTTAATTTAATGGCTGCAGTCACCATCTACAGTGATTTTGGAGCCCCCCCAAAATAAAATCTGTCACTGTTTCCATTGTTTCCCCATCTATTTGCCATGAAATGATGGGACCGGATGCCATGATCTTAGTTTACTGCATGAGAGCTTTTCTCTAATTGTGGGGAGCGGGGGCTACTCTCTAGCTGTGGCGCACATGCTTCAAGGCCCTATGTTTTCATGCTCTATTATACAGACCTATTTTACTTTTTTAAATAGAACTACATACATTTAATCTATGTATTTTCTTTTCTTTATCCCTATTCCTAGATCGTAAGCTCCAAGAGGGCAGAGATGTTGCCAACCTTAAATAGTGCTAAAATCTAGCATTTATAGCAATCCTGACATGTATAGGATATTCAGTAATTATGTGCTGAACAAATGAACAAAAGTCCTATTTTAGGGTAGGCTTATTCTTTGTTTTTAATTGGAGGATAATTGCTTTACAATGTGTGTTGTTTTCTGCCATACAAAAACACAAATTAGCCATAGTATATATATATACATATACATATACATATACATATACATATATATATATTAATATATCCTCTCCCTCTTGAGACTCCCACCTGCACACCACCCCCCACCACCATTCCACTCCTCTAGGTCATCACAGAGGTCTGGACTGGCCTCCCTGTGTTATGTAGCAGCTTCCTACTAGTTACCTATTTTACACATGATAGGGTATATGCTGCTGCTAAGTCACTTCAATCGTGTCCGACTCTGTGTGACCCCATAGACGGCAGCCCACCAGGCTCTCCCGTCCCTGGGATTCTCCAGCAAGAACACTGGAGTGGGTTGCCATTTCCTTCTCCAATGCATGAAAGTGAAAGTGAAGTCGTTCAGTCGTGTCCGACCCTCAGCGACCCCATGGACTGCAGCCTACCAGGCTCCTCCAGTACTGTTGTCTGGATTCTCCAGGCAACAGTACTGGAGTGGGGTGCCATTGCCTTCTCCAGATAGGGTATATATGTCAAAGCTATTCTCTCAATTCATCCTGCCCACTCCTTCCCCTGCTGTGTCCACGTGTCCATTTTCTATATCTGCATCTCTATTACTGCCTCACAAATAGGTTCCACAGTACCATTTTTCTAGATTCCATATATATCCATTAATATATATTTGTTTTTCCCTTTCTGACTAACTTCACTCTGTGTAACAGGCTGTAGGTTCATACACCTCAGTTCAAATGATTCACATTCATTTCTTTTATGGCTGAGTAATATTTCATTGTATATATGCACAGGTAAGATTTATTATCAATTTTGTTGTGTATAATATAGCTTTCCTCTCTGTAATATTTTTCATTTACATGTACATCCTATTATTTCTTTGCAAGTACAGGGAATTGTTTGTCTGAACTCTTCCTCTGTTTACTTGGAAATTTTCCCTAGTTCTTATTTATTTTTATTTATTTGTCTTATTTTTCTTATTTATATTTCTTTGTCTTACTTTCCTTTCTTCTTTATTTTCCCTCTCATTTCAAAGCAGATCTATGGCGAGGGTCCCTTCTGATCACTATTCATCTCGTATATCAGCTGAAAGATAGTCTGTGGAGGAAGGAAAGTAGTGGAAGACGTTAGTAAGCTCAGAGTACTGCCTCAGAGCTCCTCACCAAATCCATTGTTTTTCTTAGCCTGTGACTATGTATCATCACTTAGCCTTATGTGTGTAAGAAGTTGGTATTTGGAAAATGCTGTTTTCTCCTATCTATTCATCTTGACTCATCTTTGGTCATCTCTATGGCTCGGATGATAAAGAATCTGCCTGCAATGTGGGAGACCTAGGTTCAATCCCTGGGTTGGGAAGATCCCCTGGAGGAGAACAGGGCAACCCACTCCTGTATTCTTGCCTGGAGAACGCCCATGGACAGAGAAGCCTGGCAGGCTACAATCCGTGGGGTTGCAAAGAGTTGGACATCACTGAGTGACTAAGCACACACATACACACAACTAGGAGAATAGACAGTAGATAAAGATTCTGTGTGAGCCTGCTTTCCCCTGGATTTCAAGCTGCCATGTTCTATGGTATCAAACTGGGTCTCTATGGGAACATTTCTGCCATGGCTCGCTGTGCCCCCAAATCTCATATCACTTGAAGAATCCTTGGACGGGCATTTCACTGTAGTCCCACTTGCTCATGATGAAATATCCGTCTTGCCGAGCGTCTGAGAATATGTTGTCAGCTCTCTGTTCTTCCCCATTTTTGGTCTAGATTTCACAGCATTTAGCACGTTTGCTACATAGTTTGTGGTTTAAAACTGCAGTCATATCCTTATTTTACTGGCAACTAAAATATTGTCTCCATCTTTTATTCTCTTTGAGATTTGGAGGGAAGAGAAGGGGGAGAATAAATATCTACACACCGTGATCTTTAACCAAAACTCACTTTGTGCTTTTCCCGTTGCATTCATCAAATCTGTGTCAAGAATGCAGAAGAGGCCCTAAGCATCACCCACCAGTTTTGACTTAGACCCAAGTTCTCATAAAGCTTATATACATTTTAATTGCATCCATCACCTTTCTTCTCCATTTCCTTTGCTTTGCTTTTCTCTACCTCAAAATCTCTGCAGGTTCTGTTTTGGTTTTTTTGTCTGTTTCTTACCTCCCAGTGTAACCTCAATATTCTCTTTTCCTCCTCTGACAGTGATTTCTTTGTGGCAAGAGTTTTCCTGGTCCTTCACCTCTCTAACCTCTCTAAGTTAAGCCCCAAAGTCACCTGGCCCCAAACAAGTAGTGATTTCACCATCATCACCACTTCTACCACGACAAGCACACTAACTGTTGCCTCTGCTTATTGACTGTCTACTTTATGCCAGTAATGCTGCTAAAGCTTGTGCATCCATTATCCCAGGCAATCCTTCCAATAAGCCAACAAATTTAATATAGTTACTTGCACTTAAATATAGAAATGTGAACAATAATTTTTTTCTCAAACCTAGCTCCAGAATTATGCTCAAAGAGACCACTTGTGTTTGGTTCAAGAAAATACTTTGAAAGTTATTCCTGGGGTGGTTGACCTCTTACAATGACAGAAAAGAGGGTGGGGACAGAAGTTTAAAAGGAGAAATTGTTGTGTTACTATCAGAAGGAGAAGGAGAAAGAAAGGAAGGGAGGGACTTCCCTGGTGGCCCAGTGGCTAAGGCTCTGTGTTCCCAATGCAGGGGGCCCAGGGGTCAATTCCTCGTCAGGGAACTAGATCCCACGTGCCCCAACTAAGAGTTCAGTCCCGCAACGAAAGATGCCACAGGCCACATGAATACCAAAGATCCCACGTGTGACAACTGAAACCAGACACAGCCAAATAAATAAATAACAATAAATTATTTTTTAAAAATAGGCACTGCTCTTCAAAAAACAGAAAAAATAAAAAGAAAAGAAATGCAAGAAAAGGAGAGAGGGCCCGGAAGTTAGAGACCAGCCTGAGAAACAGCTGAGACACTCCTGGGACTCTCGCATCTGAAAAATGGGCCCTGCCTCTCTGTACAAGTCATCTGTGCCCCTCTGGGTCTCTCCTCATTCCCCCATCTGCTGTGTACACAATTCCTAGGACAGGGTGGGTGTTCTGCAGTTCTTATGAAAAGTCCTGGTTATCCTACCTTGTGCAATGCCTCAAGAGTCAAATGTGCACCTATGGGATCAGGGCCTTGAGATGCAGAAAAGGCATGAGGACAGAACCCTCAGGAGCTGGAAAATCTTTGAATGAGAACATTTGGACATTTTCTAGGCACAGGATCGTGGTGGTGGTGGTGGAGGGAGAGGGATGTATTAAGCCAATTTTTTAAAAAATCATTTTTATTAATTAACAATAGAAAATTTACTAGTCCGCATAAAATTATTAACAGTTCCTATTCTCCATGGAAAATTTTAGGTGATAAAATTAATAAAACATTCAAACTTTACTACTCAAATCATATCAATCGTTACATACCCTAAGAAAATTGTGATAAGCCAGTTTTTAAGAGAGAGAGGCCACAGGGTCTACTGTTATCTGGGTTGCATGTAGGTAAGGAAAATGAAGCACAGAGAAAGTAAACTAGTTTAAGGACACTTAAACAATGGAGGGCCTTCTTGCTGTTTAACAAACAAGACCAGTTCCTTTCTGCTCAGAATATTTCTGGGGGAATGTTTTTCCCCCAAGATCTGTGCATTGCTAGCTCCTTCTTATCCTTCAGAATTTTACTCAAATCATCTCCTCGGAGCTGCTTCCATCCACATCCTGTCAGAAACAGTCTTCACAATATACCCACCACTTTCAATCTTTATCTCCTCATTATGTTTTATCTTTATGAAGAATAGAAGGTATTACTACTAGATACAGTATTAAATATTTTATTTTTAGTTGGTTACCTCTAATAGGATGTAAGTTTCAGGAGGCCAGAGATTTTGTCTCTTGTTCACCACTGTATCCATGTTCCTTGGTATTGAGTTTAGCACTTAGATAGTGCTCAATAAAGATTTGATAGGTATACCCAATAAGTACATACTCATTGGGTGACTTCTATATGGAGGGATGGTCTCGTGGCTATAGTTTTCAACTGACCAAATGCAACACAGTCCACCAGTTTTCAAGCTAGCCATGCAGACCACCTGTTTTCTTTAGAACTGAGCCAAATCGCACATTATACCTGTCCTCATGAATAACCGCAGCTACTTACGGACTTTGAAGAGAACTTCAAGGAGCTCTGGAAAAGAGCCACTGCTACTTCACTCAGGTATTGGTTGTCTCAGAAATGGCCTTTTCCCAGCATGAGTGTTCAGAGCTACCGAGCTGCCATCTCATGGTTCACCCGTCGGGGGTAAGGAGGCTGAAACTCTGGAGTAGTTAAGAAGAGGGTCTCTAAAACCAGACTGGATTGAATCTCAACTCTATGAGCTAGGTAATAATAGTACCTTCCTCACAGGGCTTTGATTTATGTCGTACCTGAATGGTCTAATGGTGTTCCCTACTTTCTTCAATTTAAGTCTGAATTTGGCAATAAGGAGTTCATGATCTGAGCCACAGTCAGCTCCTGGTCTTGTTTTTGCTGACTGTATAGAGCTTCTCCATCTTTGGCTGCAAAGAATATAATCAATCTGATTTCGGTGTTGACCATCTGGTGATGTCCATGTGTAGAGTCTTCTCTTGTGTTGTTGGAAGAGGGTGTTTGTTATGACCAGTCACAATAAACTGTGGAAAATTCTGAAAGAGATGGGAATACCAGACCACCTGATCTGCCTTTTGAGAAATTTGTATGCAGGTCAGGAAGCAACAGTTAGAACTGGACACGGAACAACAGACTGGTTCCAAATAGGAAAAGGAGTACGTCAAGGCTATATATTGTCACCCTGTTTATTTAACTTATATGCAGAGTACATCATGAGAAATGCTGGACTGGAAGAAACACAAGCTGGAATCAAGATTGCCGGGAGAAATATCAATAACCTCAGATAGACAGATGACACCACCCTTATGCAGAAAGTGAAGAGGAACTAAAAAGCCTATTGATGAAAGTGAAAGTGGAGAGTGAAAAAGTTGGCTTAAAGCTCACCATTCAGAAAACTAAGATCATGGCATCTGGTCCCACCACTTCATGGGAAATAGATGGGGAAACAGTGGAAAC
>NW_011494938.1:3615184-3615366 GCF_000754665.1 Bison bison bison
TCCAAAATCACTACAGATGGTGACTGCAGCCATGAAATTAAAAGACGCTTACTCATTGGAAGGAAAGTTATGACCAACCTAGATAGCATAGTCAAAAGCAGAGACATTATTTTGCCAACAAAGATTCATCTAGTCAAGGCTATGGTTTTTCCTGTGGTCATGTATGGATGTGAGAGTTGGAC
>NW_011494938.1:3615640-3621947 GCF_000754665.1 Bison bison bison
TCCAGTACTTTGGCCACCTCATGCGAAGAGTTGACTCATTGGAAAAGACTCTGATGCTGGGAGGGATTGGGGGCAGGAGGAGAAGGGGACGACAGAGGATGAGATGGCTAGATGGCATCACTGACTCGATGGATGTGAGTCTGAATGAACTCCAGGAGTTGGTGATGGACAGGGAGGCCTGGCGTGCTGTGATTCATGGGGTCGCAAAGAGTCGGACACGACTGAGTGACTGATCTGATCTGATCTGATCCCCACAGGGCAGTTGTGAGAAAAAGTTGTCAAGAGCAGTAGGCAAGGGCAGAGGATCCGTGTAGAACACTTGGTGAGCAGATCAACTAAATTTAAGTCAGTGAGCACTTCCTGGAAGAGGGAATTCCTGGCCAAGAGTGTTTGTTTTGTTTCTGGCCAGAATTTTAAAGGAAAATGAAAGCATGAATTGAAGGAGCAGATGGTAAGTTTGACGGCCAGTTTAGACTGAGAGCGGAAAGCCACTGTGGACTTCAGGAAGAAGCTGATCTTTGGGTGGACTGATGTGGGCAAAAGATGAGAGGCCAAGCCAGAAGTCACTGGTTCCTGTCCACAATCATCAGCTGGGCAAAGTCAGGCCAGTTTCATTCTACCTGAATGAATCCATTTTCTCATTGTTAATTGTGATGCTGGTAATCCAAACCTATGAATTTGTGTAAAGTCTAAGTGATTACAAGTAACATTTGTGAAAATACTTATAAATAGTTGTGGACAAAGAATGTCCCATGCCACATCAGTAAACAAAGGATGTTGTGGCCATCAAGTCATCAGCCATTGAAACTGCCCCAACTGTGCATTCTGAGGGGATCCTGGATGGAAAAAAAACGAAAACAAGATACTGGCCTTAGATTGTTAAAGTGCCTGTAAAGGAGTGATTTCAATGAGCCCAGACCCTTGCATCCTCCCATACATAGAAAAGTGCTAAATTCGTTAATCCGAGATGCCTATTTTTTCTTTTTAACAGTAATTTTCTGATGTTCAGACTACTTGGTTTTTTAAATACTGATTTGTTTCTGCATTTATTAAGTTGGCTGGATCAAATCTGAGTTGCGACACATAGGGTCTTAGTTGCGGCACGTGGGATCTTTTGTTGTGGTGCAAGGGCTCCGTAGCTGCATTGTGCCAGCTCTCTAGTTGCAGAGCATAGGCTTAGTTGCCCCATGGCGTGTGGGATCTCAGGTCCTGGACCAGGGACCAAACCTCTGTCCCCTGCATCAGAAGGTGGATTCTTAGCCACTGGGCCACGAGGGAAGACAACTGGTTTTTGAAAGCTCTTTTATATTCCGGCTCCTCCCTTACCTCTTCGGAAAATCCTTCAGAGCTATCTGAGAAGCTGTCTCTTGGGCTTAAGTCTTCAGTTTGTCCACTGAATAATGCGTAACTCTCAGTCCTTAGGCTGTACTTTTTGTTTTCATCAACACTGTAAAGAACTTTCCTGATGCATATACTGATCTGGTCTAGAAATACGGTAACACAATAAAGAAAAGAGCTCCGGAGTTGGGTTAGAAGGAACTGGATTTAAATCCCTGCCCTGCCACCTGTTAAATTTATGCCTTTGAGTTGATTGTTTATTCTCTTTGAACTTCACTCTCCCATCTGTGAAGGGAGAGAACTTGTCAAGGTTAGACCACATCCAAAGAGCCCAGCATGTCATGAACCTAGGTGCATGGAAAGCACCTAGCATGTCATCTCCATCACTACCACTGTGGCCAGTGTTAATCTGAGCTCTCAGCACCTGCCAGACACCATTCTAAGAGAAATGGTACCTGTACATTTAGGTAGGTATTGTTAACCTGAAGTTCAGAGAGGTTAAGTAATTTGCCCAAAGTCATACAGGTAGGAATGGTGGAGTCAGGTTTAGGATCCAGGCAGCGGAGCTCAGTGCACCAAGGTAGTTATTGACAATTGTTATTGTTCAGTTGCCCAGTCATGTCAGACTCTTTGAGACCCCATGGACTGCAACATGCCAGGCCTCCCTGTTCCTCACCATCTCCTGGAGTTTGCCCAAGTTCATGTTCATTGCATCAGTGATGCCATCCAACCATCTCACTCACTGACACCCTCGTCTCCTTCTGCTGTCAATCTTTCCCAGCATCAGGGACTTTTCCAATGAGTCTCTGTTTGCATCAGATGACCAAAATACTGGAGTTTCAGCTTCAGCATGTCCTTCCAGTGAATGTTCAAGGTTGATCTCCCTTAAAATTGACTGGTTTAATCCCCTTGCTGTCCAAGGGATGCTCAGGACTCTTACTACAGCACCACAGTTTGAAGGCAACAATTTGAACATTTTATTTTTTAAATATATATTTGTTTATGTATTTATTTATTTGGCTGTGACAAGTCTTAGTTGCGACATGTAGGATTGAAGGCGTTCTGCCTTCTTTATGGCTCAGCTCTCATAATCGTATGTGACTACTGGAAAGACCATAGCCTTGATGATGTGGACCCTTGTTGGCAGAGTAATGTCTCTGCTTTTCAACACATTGTCTAGGTTTGTCGTAGCTTTCCTGCCAAGAAGCAGTTCTCTTCTGATTTTATGGCTGTAGTCACCATCCACAGTGATTCTGGAGCCCAGGAAGGAAATCTGTCACTACCTCCACCTTTTCCCCTTCTATTTGCCTTTGCAGTAATGGGGCCAGATGCCATGATCTTAATTTTTTTAATATTTAGTCTTAAGCTGGCTCTTATTGACAATATGTAGTGCAAATTTGCCACTGAAATGGGCCAATTTTTAGAGAGCTCCTTTTTGAAATAACGGAGAAGAACTTTCAGAAGAACTCACGTTTTCCAAGGAATTTGATAATGGACAAGAGAAATCCCTCAGGAAGATCTTTAAATCCTTCTTACTGGCTCTTCCTTTAAAAACAGAGTTGATTCTGCTCGAGAATAAGAAACTGATGCTACTTCCAAGAAGAAATGAACTTGAGTTAGCAATGTTAAACTAAAGCACCTACATCAACATCTGACCTCTCCTCCCATATATAAAACTCCTGAAGACCACCAGGGAAGTGGACTTCAGAAAGGAGATGCTCCTTGGGTGGAGTGATGTGGACAATCCTGATCAGCTTTAGGGTTATTTGGATCAGTAAGAAATGCCTCTAAGCTTATGTCTCTAGGTGATGGAGTAGAATGAAAACCTTGTTTTGCAAGGCTTCAGTTAAAAGCATGAGACATTACAGACAAGCAGAGGTGGTCCTTTCACCTCAAAGAGATCTGCTATTGCATTCTCTCATCTGTATGTGAGACCGTAAATCCACAGGGCAGGAGAAAGTCTCACCCCATGGCTTACACTTCATGCAGCTTCCTCTGGAGGAATCACATGCTTGTTTCTAAATTCCTCACGCCCATCCTCTGGGCCACAGGTCAGACCCCAGTGGTCAGAAAACACCAGACCATCCTTGCAAAAGACTTCTCTAGCATTTGGACAGGGTGAAAAGATTCTAAAGGGTGCTGACTAAAGAAGGTTGACCATCTCTGGCTCTCCCAGGATGGAGTCACTAGCTATTGCCACCATAGACCTTTAACATACCCTGAAAGGAGTTTAGGGAGGAAACTAGGAATGAGACACCCTGTGCTCTGGGAAAACTGGCTGAACAGGCCTTCAGATAGCTATTTTCAGGAGAAAATTCTTATGAACCTGGATTCTTGCATCGTCCCATACTTGAGAAAGCTCTCAAACCACCAGCTAAGATGTCTGTTCCTAATGACTGGCAGCAACCATCTACTGGGGTGTGCTTTGTTGCATGTGTACCTACTTTGCCAAAAATCATGTAAATACTGACCTCCCCCTTACCTCTTTGGAACAGTTTCTCAGAGCTACTGAGACGCTTCCTCCCAGGCTACAGTCCTCAGTAAGACTTTGTACAGAGACATTTAGACTCAGCTCACAGCTTTTACATTGTGCAGTTTTTCTAAGCTGACAATGTCCTTTCATTCCAAGTTTTCTAAGACATTTCTCACTTACATAAAATATCAGCAGAGGCCTGTAGATCCTTTGTCCATGAGTTCCACGCACACCATCTCCAAGGCGCTTCCGTAACAACACCCCTGAGTCTTTGCTGACTTAGAGATCACATAGCACTCTAAACTTTCCTTATCTTTTTGAGATCATCTGTCTGTGGGACGGGTCATTAAATTAGTAAAATTTTGGAATGCCACGTGCCCAGAAAATTCTTAGGAAGAATGCGGTCATAAAAATAAAATCACACTATTAAAAAAAGACAACAAGCAACAACAACAGAGACAAAAACATAAATCAAGACGATAAAACACATCTATTGGGAATGACTGGGGTGAGGCAGAGAGCCCTTTCTACATGCCAAACTGAAATGTTCTATTAAGTTTTAAGAAATCACATATACAGCACATATAAATTAAATTAACTGCGAGGCCATAAAATAGAGCAGCTGTTCTCCGTCTCCTCTGATGATAGAACAAGAGGAAGAGGCTGGTCAGAGGTAAGGAAGACTTTCTGCTTGGCGGTGATCACTGTAAAACATCAAGGGGGTAATGAGGAGAGGCAGGAGACCTGGAAAACCATCTTCTCCAATACACATTTAAAAGACACATGTTACAGGAATTTTACATGCGAGTTGAAGTCCTTTGCCCTTGACCAAGATTTCATAACAGCCCTCCATTTCTCTGTACGTTCAGCTATTCCACTTTAAATAAAGCCCTTTCCACATATGACAAGCATACAAGCGCGTATCTAAGACAGTTATGAAAAACAATCAGCAACACCCAAAAAAGATGTCCTTTTCATTATAGGGGACTGGAATGCAAAAGTAGGAAGTCAAGAAACACCTGGAGTAACAGGCAAATTTGGCCTTGGAATACAGAATGAAGCAGGGCAAAGACTAATAGAGTTTTGCCAAGAAAATGCACTGGTAATAGCAAACACCCTCTTCCAACAACACAAGAGAAGACTCTACACATGGACATTACCAGATGGTCAACACTGAAATCAGGTTGATTATGTTCTTTGCAGCCAAAGATGGAGAAGCTCTATACAGTCAGCAAAAACAAGACCAGGAGCTGACTGTGGCTCAGATCATGAACTCCTTATTACCAAATTCAGAGTTAAATTGAAGAAAGTAGGAAAAACCACTAGACCATTCAGGTATGACCTAAATCAAATCCCTTATGATTATACAGTGGAAGTGATAAATAGATTTAAGGGACTAGATCTGATAGATAGAGTGTCTGATGAACTATGGAATGAGGTTCCTGACATTGTACAGGAAACTGGGATCAAGACCATCCCCAAGGAAAAGAAATGCAAAAAAGCAAAATGGCTGTCTGGGGAGGCCTTACAAATAGCTGTGAAAAGAAGAGAAGCGAAAAGCAAAGGAAAAAAGGAAAGATATAAGCATTTGAATGCAGAGTTCCAAAGAATAGCAAGAAGAGATAAGAAAGTCTTCTTCAGTGATCAATGCAAAGAAATAGAGGAAAACAACAGAATGGGAAAGACTAGAGATCTCTTCAAGAAAATTAGAGATACCAAGGGAACGTTTCATGCAAAGATGGGCTCGATAAAGGACAGAAATGGTATGGACCTAACAGAAGCAGAAAATATTAAGAAGAGGTGGCAAGAATACATAGAAGAACTGTACAAAAAAGATCTTCACAACCCAGATAATCACGATGATGTATGTGATCACTGACCTGGGGCCAGACATCCTGGAATGTGAAGTCAAGTGGGCCTTAGAAAGCATCACTACGAACAAAGCTAGTGGAGGTGATGGAATTCCAGTTGAGCTATTTCAAATCCTGAACGATGATGCTGTGAAAGTGCTGCACTCAATATGCCAGCAAATTTGGAAAACTCAGCAGTGGCCACAGGACTGGAAAAGGTCAGTTTTCATTCCAATCCCAAAGAAAGGCAATGCCAAAGAATGCTCAAACTACCGCACAGTTGCACTCATCTCACATGCTAATAAAGTAACGCTCAAAATTCTCCAAGCCAGGCTTCAGCAATACATGAACTGTGAACTTCTTGATGTTCAAGCTGGTTTTAGAAAAGGCAGAGGAACCAGAGATCAAATTGCCAACATCTGCTGGATCGTGGAAAAAGCAAGAGAGTTCCAGAAAAACATCTATTTCTGCTTTATTGTCTATGCCAAAGCCTTTGACTGTGTGGATCACAATAAACTGTGGAAAATTCTGAAAGAGATGGGAATACCAGACTACCTGACCTGCCTCTTGAGAAATCTGTATGCAGGTCAGGAAGCAACAGTTAGAACTGGACATGGAACAACAGACTGGTTCCAAATAGGAAAAG
>NW_011494938.1:3622047-3633997 GCF_000754665.1 Bison bison bison
ATTTAACTTCTATGCAGAGTACATCATGAGAAACGCTGGACTGGAAGAAGCACAAGCTGGAATCAAGATTGCCAGGAGAAATATCAATAAGCTCAGATATGCAGATGATACCACCCTTATGGCAGAAAGTGAAGAGGAACTCAAAAGCCTCTTGATGAAAGTGAAAGTGAAAAAGTTGGCTTAAAGCTCATTCAGAAAACGAAGATCATGGCATCCGGTCCCATCACTTCATGGGAAATAGATGGAGAAACAGTGGAAACAGTGTCAGACTTTATTTTTCTGGGCTCCAAAATCACTGCAGATGGTGACTGCAGCCATGAAATTAAAAGACACTTACTCCTTGGAAGGAAAGTTATGACAACCTAGATAGCACATTCAAAAGCAGAGATATTACTTTGCCAAAAAAGGTTCATCTAGTCAAGGCTATGGTTTTTCCTGTGGTCATGTATGGATGTGAGAGTTGGGCTGTGAAGAAAGCTGAGCGCCGAAGAATTGATGCTTTTGAACTGTGGTGTTGGAGAAGACTCTTGAGAGTCCCTTGGACTGCAAGGAGATCCAACCAGTCCATTCTGAAGGAGATCAGCCCTGGGATTTCTTTGGAAGGAATGATGCTAAAGCTGAAACTCCAGTACTTTGGCCACCTCATGTGAAGAGTTGACTCATTGGAAAAGACTCTGATGCTGGGAGGGATTGGGGGCAGGAGGAGAAGGGGACGACAGAAGATGAGATGGCTGGATGGCATCACTGACTCAATGGACGTGAGTCTGAATGAACTCCGGGAGCTGGTGATGGACAGGGAGGCCTGGCATGCTGCTATTCGTGGGGTCACAAAGAGTCAGACACGACTGAGCGACTGAGTGACTGAACTGAACTGAATGGTGAATCCCAAGTGAAAATGATAAACTAGTCCTGTTCTGCAGTAGCTTAGCCTAACATTGAGGAACTGCATGATTTAAGGGATCTCGGACCCCAGAGGCAGCAAGCCGATGATTAGCAGCTGAGTTAACCAGACACCCATAATGCCTGGATCATTCTTGTCTCTACTTGCCAGTTTGTCTTTCCCTAAAATGTTGCATTTGTGAGGATGGTCAATCACGTCTGCTTTGCCCACCACCGTGCACCATAACCTCTGGCCTCCACTCCCCAGGGCTCTGGAAGAAGGAAATGGAATGGCAGATAAGAAGAAAGAAAGGATGTGATGTTCCATATGTGTTTCCATATGTGTTCTAAAACACACTCTGGAATACAGAGTATCCAGAATAAACAAAACAATCTTGAAGAACGAGGAATAAATTTGGTGGAATCATACTTCCTGATTTCAAAGTTTTACTGTATAGTTTCAGTAGCCCATGCTGGCATAAGTGTAGTTATATAGATAATGGAATAGAATTGTCAGACCAGAAATAAATCCTTGTATTAAGGTCCATCGGATTTTGACAGGTATATCAATCAGCTTTCCTTCAAGAAACAGAACCAACAGGATTTATGTATGTGTAAGTTGAGATTTATTCTAAGACATTGGTTCATGTAATGTGGGAGATGGCAAGTTTGAAATTTGTAGGGCAGGCCAGTAGGCTGAAACTATAGGCACGATTTCTATGTTACAGCCTTGAGGCAGAATTCCTTTTTCTCCAGGAAACCTCATTTTTGCTCTTAAGGCTTTCAGCTGATTAGATAAGACTGAATAACCCACAGTATCAAAGATACTGTCTTATTAACTTGAAGTTAACTGACTGTATATGTTAATCACATCTATAAAATATTTTCACAGTAACAGCTACACTAGTGTTTGAACAAATGACAACACCATAATTGAGCCAAGCTGATGCAAAAAATTTAACCAAGACAATTATAAGACTATTGTTTTTTTGAAGGGTGTCAAGACAATTTAATAGGGAAAGAATAGTCTTTTCAACAAATGGTGCTGGGGCAACTGAATTTCCACATGTTAAGGTATGAATTTGGACTCTCCTCATACCACATCCAAAGCATAACTCAAAATCCACTGGAGACCTAAATATAAGACCTAAATTATAAAATTCTTTGAAGAACACATAGAAGTAAATTGTGACCTTGGATTAGGGAATGGTTTGTTAGCTATGACACTAAAATCACAAGTGACAAAAGAAAAAATAAATTAAACTTCATTAAGATAAAAACTTTGTGTTCTGAAGGATACCATCAAGATGATAAAATAGATAACCCATAGAAAGGGGAAAATATTAGCAAATGTAAATGTATCAGGCATAAATCTAACAAGGGTCTTAGAATATATAAAGAACAACTCAACAACCCAATTTAAAAATGGACAAAGCTTTGAATAGATATTTCTCCAAAGAAGATGTTCAAATGGCCTAGAGCAGGGCCTGTCCATCTAGAAGTTATCTTGGTTTCCATTTCTTTGCCCTTTCAAAATTCCCAAAACTCCTTAATCTCCAAAGGTCAAGAGGAGCAAGATGAGGGCTCCACATCTGCCTGATGAGTTAATTACTCACTTATCCATTTGTTTGAATCATTCATCCATTTTCTCAATAGATACTTCTTCAACACTTACTATGTGCCAGTCATTCTACTGAATGTGGAGATCCTCAGGGTATCTGTGTGCAGAATTTTAAAGCACAGGTAGAAAAGACTTGGGGCTTCCCTGGTGGCTCAGTGGTAAAGAGTCCACCTGCCAATGCAGGAGACATGGGTTCAATCCCTGGGTGAGGAAGGTCCCTGGAGAAGGAAATGGCAACCCACTCCAGTATTCTTGCCTGGGAAATCCCATGGACAGAGGAGCCTGGCGGGCTACAGTCCATGGGGTCACAAAAGAGTTGGACGTGACTTAGCGACTAAACAACAAGAGAGAAAAGACTAAGGCACAGTCCCCGCCCTCAAGGAATTCGCAAAGTTGCTTCATGTCTTGCCGTTCAGTCATGTCGGACTCTTTGTGACCTCTGTCAGTGGAATTTTCTAGGCAAGAATACTGGAGTGGGTTGTCATTTCCTCCTCCAGGGGATCTTCCTGACCCAGGGATTGAACACATGCCTCCTGCAGCTCCTGCAATTCTTTATTGCAGGAGAATTGCAGGAGAATTCTTTATGGCTGAGCCATAGGATAGCAATAGTAACAGAGTTGCTCATCAGACAAATAAGCATTTCCAGGAGATGGAGTAAATCTGCCACCTCCTGAGAACAATTCCCATAGCTGTGTTCTATCCCTGCTGGGTTTTCTGATCTCTGTGGCATTTCTGAAGGTCATTTCCTTGGACTGTTTGCGATATCTTTTTGTTCCTTTTCCTTCCCTAAACTAGATTCTTCCTGGGCTCTGGATTCTTAAATGGATTGCAGATGGCTGTATGTATGTTACTGATTTCATTTTAGGAGCACTTGTATTGCTTTATGCCATTTCTGGTCATTTTGATTTTCAACATGAATAAAACAATTCCACCTGCTTCTTTCATAAGTGGGGTGTGGAGGCATTCAAAAGATCCCACTGGTGCTGCACAGAAATTGTTCATTGCTGACACATGGGTTCACAACTCACTTTTACAATGCTAGTCCAGAGTCCCTAAAGACATTCAATTTATCTTGTAGTTCACTTAAAGTGTATCTTCCATGATAGAGAACAAATGACCTGGGTACTGCTGGAAGACTGTGTTATTGAATATTTGTAGACTTTGAGTCATTTTAAATCAAGTAAATATCAACTTAGGTCTGGAACTGATCTCCTGCCTGTTAATTTGCTCATCTGTCTTCCTTTTGTTCTTACAGCAAATGCTACCATGAGTCTACTCTGTACCATACTCTGTGTTGGCACAGGAGAAATAGACACATAAATAAACATGGACAAAACACAATCTCTATCTTATTGGAAGAAGGAAAAATAGGAAGAGGAGGAGAGGATGTTCTATGGACTTCCTGTGGGAGCTTAGTTCCCGGATCAAGGACCAGGGATCAAACCCCTGCCCCTTGTAGCGGGAATGCAGTCTTAACCACTGGACCACCAGGGAAGTCTATGGACTTCCAATAAGTTAATTCAATTAATCTTCAAAACAGTTTTATGAGGTAGGTAAATTTTCATCCCTATTTTACAGATGAAATAGTCAAGATTAAGTTTACTTACCCAAGGTCACCTCATTGGTAAGTACTTCATGGCTCTGGAATCCATGAACTATGTCACTGTATTAAGTTTCCTCAGCTAAAATATAGTTTTCTGTATTAAAATTTCTAAAAAGCACATTAAATGAACTATGGGAGCCAGTGGGAGACACAGAGAGGAAGGTTGAGAGGTGCTTCCTAGAGGAGAAGGTATTTGAACATTTTCTTTATCTATATCCTGAGTTCCAGTCTCCCCTTTCTCCACACAGACTCACATGACAGACCTCTCTGCCTCACAGAGGCAGTGCATAGAAGGCCACAAAGTGACTGTTAGGACAAAACACTAGAAATCCATATGGGCAAGAACTACCCTGAGAACTAGGAGCCTATCTCTGTGTCCTATCCCTTGGGTACACTGTGTGGGGGGGCACCTAAGACCTCCAGGAATGAATACACAAGTTCTGTCTCCACAATTCCTACAAAGAGAAACCGTAATCAGTGGACAGGAGCTGTAGAGACACTGATTTCAAGTGTCATAAATGGAGTTATTCAATTCAGTGCCTGCTGGACTCCAGTCTGGATTTGGAGAAGGAGGGTATACAGAAGATCAGTGCATGGTCCCTTTCTGTGGCGATTACTGTGTACCATGCAGCGACTACCTTCCCCAGCATTTCCTCACATGCACAGGAAATTTTCAAGCCAGCTTCACATTCAACATCCCTTAAATAGAGGTGACTAAATATCTTACTTGCGTAATTCAAGTCTTAGTTTATGTTTGTTGTGACAATATAAGCATCACTATCTCTGTTTTCATTTCATTCTCCAAGAGTCCTAGTTTTAGCTGATAAATTAATTCTTCAATTACATGACTTACAAGTGTTGGGGAGTATGATGTCCTAGAATGCCTGAGTTAAAATCCTACTTCTGCTACTTATTATCTCTACAACCTAAACAAATTACCTAAATTTTCCATTCCCTGGATTCTTAATCTATAAACTGGGATGCTAATAACAATACATACCCCACAGGATTGTTGTGAAAATTTAATGAACCATTACAAATAAAATTCTTAGAATGGTACCTAGCAGAGTAAGGACTGTGTGTTTGCTATCAGGATTGGCTTGCATTGATCACTGTATTGATTTCCTGGTTGATTATAATACTTTAGCGCTTCATTATATTCCTTATCCCTTGTATGAGTTCTGGAGGTAGGAGAGAAATGCATACTGTTTTCCCAGTTTACATCTCAGGAAATTGAGATTACGAAGGGGTAAATTATGTACTTAACATTAAACAGCTAACAAATGGCAGGGTGGGATTCAAGACCAGGAATTCCAGTATAGACAGTCATTGCCCAATGTTCAAGTGTGTGTTGCAAAGAATTCTCCGTTGCCAGGAGAAGTTTTAGTCTCGGTTAGCATTTCTCAACAGACGGATAGTAAAACCTCCAAGACTGGTGTTGCTGTTTCAGGATGTCAACATCATTAATGGTAGATCTGGGATCTGTTTCCATTGTTTTGTTTGTTTTAATTAGTAAGATAACTTTTAATAAGATAACTTGACCTTTTATTGAAATGGGTCAGAGTGTCCACATAAATGTCAAGAGGCCCTAGTGGGCGGCTGATGGGCATCAAGGAAGGATGTTTACAATTTAGCTTTCCTTTGGTGCCCAGCTTAACTCACTAGCCACTTTCAAGATGGGTTTGACAATCAAACACAGTTTACAGTGGTATTTATTCTTAGTCTCATGTAAGTATAATATAATAGATAGTTGACCAAATATATGAAGCATAATGAGCTCTCATGTTAAAAACAAGTTAATGAAAACATTAATGTAATTACTCATGCTATAACTTTGCCTCATGATGCTATTTACTGGATTTGTTCATTGTATTCATCTTTGCAAAATTCTCATCAAGAAGTCTGCAACTACTTCACATTAATACACAGATACAGGACTCCAAAGGTTAATGTCAGCAAGACCCAGAGAGGCAAGGTGGTTAACAGGATTGGATGCCACAGAGCAGGGTTAGGCAAAATACGACCTATGGTTCATCACCTGTTTTTGTAGATTAAGTTTTATTGGAACACACACATATACACAAAAGAAATCTGCAGTACTTTAAAAACCAATTCTGAAAAAAGAAGCTATAGACACCACATCTGATTTAGCTTATCTGGAGGAATACTGTGAATACTGTTATGGCTGACATGTGTCCCCTCAAATTCTTATGTTGAAGTCTTAACCACAGATACCAAAGAATATGATTGTATTTGAAGAGAGGGTCTTTAAAGTGGTAATTAAGATAAGAAGAGGTCATTTCGGTTTTGTTTAGTCTCTCAGTCATGTCCGACTCTTTGTGACCCCATGGAATGTAGCCCACCAAGGTCCTGTGTCCATGGGATTTCCCAAGCAAGAATACTGGGGTGGGTTGCCATTTCCTTATCCAGGGGATCTTCTTGACCTGGGGATCGAACCCACATCTGCACAGGGGGTGGATTCCTTATTGTTAAGCCACCAGGGAAGCCCCAAGATGAGGTCCTTAGAGTAAGAGCTAATGCAAAATGGCTAGCTATGTCCTTATAAGAAGAGGAAGTAAACACAAATGGATACAGGGGAAAACTGTGTGAAGAGCCAGGTTAAAGATGACCATTTTAAGCCAAGGAGAGAAGCTTCAGAAGAAATCAACCCTTGCCCATACCATGATCTCAAACTTCCAGCCTCCAGACTGGGAGAATATGAATTTCTGTTGTTTAAAACACCCAGTCTGTGATACTCTGGTATGACAGCCCCAGCAAACAAAAACAAGTACATAAAATAATGCAGTGTTTACTGTTCCAGGCACTTTGACAATGTTTACAACACATTTTCTCACTGAAAGCTCACAACAACTCTCTGAGAGATGTTACTACTATCTCCTGATCTTTCAGCTGAGAAAACTAAGCACAAGCAAGGTATGTAGTTTGCTCACCATCACACAGCAAGCAAATAACAGCTGGATTTGAACCCAGGTAGTCTATCTCATAGACCATGCTTGTAATCAGGAGTAGGCCTCTTCCTAACAACCGCATGTCATTTGCAAAGAAGAATTTACAAATCCCAGCCCGAAAATCTCTCTCTGGTCTTCCTATTTAAAAACAAAATGCAAATTATTAAGAGACACTAGCTTTTATAATAATAATAGGAAAAATATTTCAAATATGTCATAAAATTTTTGATGACATAAAGTTAAATTTCAATTTTAAAATGCTTTTGTGACTCAAATCATGTTTTCTTATATAGTCAAACTTCAACTAAAAGATGAGAAAGTAAGAATAAATAAGTTTTTAAAAGTTTTATATATTATACATATATACATAAACATACATATAATATTAAACAGTGACTAAAAATAACATCATAGAAATTTGCATATTATATTTCTGCCAAATAAAAATTGACATGTGTTGTATCTTTATCACATCCAGGTTAAACTCATTCACTTATTCATTCATTTATTCCACAAATACTTACTGAGCTTTAACTATGTTTTAGGCAATGAACTAGATGATGGGGATAAAAGATTACAAGAAAGACATGCTCCTATCCCTTGTAGAGCTTACAGTCCCAAAGCAAATAAATACAGGTAAGAAAACCAAGCCAACCATTATAAACCATGGAAGGACTAAATTAGGATAGAGAGCACTCTTGGGAATTTTCCTCTGGATGTGGTGGACAGGAAAATCTTTCTGACATGTAAACTAACAACTAAAGGAAGAAATGGAGCTGAACTGAAGGCAAGAGCGTTTTGGGTGGGAAACGAGTGGTTTTGAGCAACTGAAGGCAGAGGGAAGAACAGTGAAAGATGAGGTTGGAGAGGTGCTCGTGTCCAGGTCACATGGGGCCTCAGGGGATTTTGTGAGTAGTGCTGATTACAAACTCAATGCAGTGGAAAGCCAAGACAGGCTTTAAGTGGGGGCATAATAAGTGGTGTAATCGGATGATGGGTTTTAAGGACCTACTTCTGTAGCTGCATGGAGATGGATTGCAGGAAGCAAAACACCTGTGGAAAGACCTAGTAAGAGACTCCTGTAATGTTCTAATTGGTACTGAGTTCACTACGGAGGTGGCTGCTGCTGCTAAATCGCTTCAGTCATGTCTGACTCTGTGCGACCCCAGAGACGGCAGCCCACCAGGCTCCGCCGTCCCTGGGATTCTCCAGGCAAGAACACTGGAGTGGGTTGCCATTTCCTTCTCCAATGCATGAATGTAAAAAGTGAAAGTGAAGTCGCTCAGTCGTGTCTGTCTCCTAGCGACCCCATGGACTGCAGCCCATCAGGTTCCTCCGTCCATGGGATTCTCCAGGCAAAAGTACTGGAGTGGGGTGCCATTGCCTTCTCCATGGAGGTGGCCACATAGATGAAAAGTAAATGAATTTGAGATATAGTGAGCTGGCAGAGTTCATAGATTTGATACTAGATTGAATACGGAAGAGTGGAAGAGGCGGCAAGGGAAAGGAAAGAGTCAAGGATGATCCCCAAAACTATTGGGAGGGTGGTGGTTCCCATTCCTGAAATGGACAAGTGTGTGTGTATGTGTGTGTGTGTGTGTGTGTGTGTGTGTGTGTGTGGTAGGGGTGGTTACAAAAGGATGCAGTAGTGCTGCCAATCCATGACATCAAGTCTCAGGCTCCTTTCTTCTTCCTGCTTTGCCGTCTTAATGCATGATTTTCATTCTTATTATCCCAAGATGGCGGCTATACTCGCAGCCCCATATCCATGTTCCTTAGAACACGAAGATGGACTGCCCTAGTGGCCCAGTGGTTAAGAATCTGCCTGCCAATTCAGGGCACAGGGGTTCGATTCCTGCTATGGGAAGATACCACATGCCAAGGAGCAACTAAACCTGTGCGCCGCAACTACGGAGTCCATGTTCTGGAGACAGAGCTGCAACTGCTGAAGCCCATTCACCTAAAGACTGCGCTCCACAACAAAAGAAGCCACTGCCATGGGAAGCCTGTGCCTCGCAGTGAAGAGTAACCCCTGCTTGCCACATCTAGAGAAAGCCCACGTGCAGCAACGAAGACCCAGAGCAGCCAAAAATAAATGAATAAATCTTTTTTAAAAAAGAAACAGCAAGATGGAAAAGGAAGCAACATGTAAGAAAGAGTGAACTTTATCTGAAAAAAAGAAAACTTTCTCTGACGTTCCCACAAACTTAGGCTTATATCTCCTTGACCAAAATTATACGACGAGTTTAGTCCTTGTTACAAGGGATGCTGGGAAATGTAGCTTTACAACTGCGTAGATTAAGCCCTTAATAAAATCAAGCTTCTCTGATTAGATATTGGGTAGACAACGAGCAACTTTTGATAGGCCATCCTCTGCCTGAGTTAGCCTATGAATCCAAGTAGGCTGTAACACTACTTATTAAATTTTTAATTTAGTTGGATCTTAGTTCGTCATGAGTGAGCACAATGTATAAATGCTGGCAAATCTGGGGCTTCCCTGGGCCTGATTTTAAAGAAACTTTTATTTATGGAAAGGAAAACCCAATCTTCTGTCATTGACAGCCAAGTTTCTCCCAATGGCATCCCTTGGTGCCGAACTTTTCTCTTTTCATAGTGATTGTGTCACACGGAAGCACTGCCATCAGGTTTGGTGTTCTGCCACCAGTGTGCTCACACCAAATGTCCTAAGAGGATGACTTAGCCAAGTTGAGTGCTAGCACTTTTATCTTACATACTGCCTTAAGGTTCTTGGAAGGTATTATCAGATTTAGCCCTAGGATAGTCTCCTTGTCATAGTCGCTCAGGCAGTTTAAATGACCCAGGTATACCAGCCAGCCCGTCCCAGTGTGTCTCTGGGATGCCGAAGCCTTTATTCTCTGTGTGTTACAGGGACCCTTATACCCGAACCAAAAAGAGAATTCTCTGGCAGAAAGCAGAGGCCTGTCTAGAAGCTGTAGCCCATTACCCTGCACAAAGATAGACTGTGCTTTGCTGGAATCTAATCTGGAAACGTTTAATACATTTGCAGCACAAGTGCCAGCTACTTTACTCAAGAGGAGGCGTGTTTTGTTTTGTTTTTTCCTCTTAAAGAGAAACTTCAAACTGAATAGAAATCAACCTTTTCAATATGCCCATCATACCTAAGAATGAAAGCATTCTACAGTGAGGGGAAGAACTTTGGCCAAGAAAGGAGAGATCAAAAAAAAAAGGAAGGAACAGGCTTTTATTGTGTTGAATCAGAAACTACTTTCTCTGGAAGAAATTCAGTGAGTGTCTTGTCAAGTAACTCTAATGAAAACAGGACAATTAAGACAGCAAAAATCATCCCCAAATGCTCGAGGTTGGGATTTGTTGAATGTCTAAAGCTATTTTCCAAATGTTTGGGGTTTGGCACGGTCCAGGCTCACGGTTGGGAAGTTTTCCTGAAGGTCTGTCTAAATGCTCCTATTTTTATTCCATTTCCTTGTAGTTAATATCCGGCCAATTCATTGGTTCCAAAGTCTAAATTTGATACATGCTAGATATCGTTAGACTTTGCACGTCCCTGTTCCCCTGCATGTGGTTGACAGAACTCCCAGAGTATTGCTTTCGTGCCTGGGTAGGTTTCAGATCAGGGGCCCCTGGTTTCTCTTTGTCCACCAATTTTTGGGGACTGGGAGACTGTTCCAAGGTTGGAGTGGGGACCATCACACGAGGTATTGCACAAGGATGTGGGAATGTTGGCTGCGAGAAACATCTCTCAAAACCTCAGGGAGATGTGATCACTGACCTCACCATTTGAAAGAATGGTGTATGGAGAGGGATTAAACCTATTCTATCTGGCCCCAGAGGGGTGAACCTGGGACCAGAGATACATGTTGCCTTAATACAAAAAAAGATGTTCTCATTTTAGAGCAACCAGGAAGAGAAGGAGCTGCCTTGCCTTCACCTAAAAGAGGTGGGTCCTTATCAGAGGTTTGTAATGGTTCTCCATTAATCTTTGGAGCCTGAAAATGGATTCATGAAGCCATTCAAATATAGACCGAATAGTTGAATTAGAAGACCTTAGAGTCCCTTTCTTTAAAGTTGCATATTACATATGTAACACTTAGCATCATGCTTAGTACATAAAAGGTATCCAGTAATGATTTATTGAATGAACTAATGAGTAATTGAATGAAAACTAACACAACTTTGGCAGTAACAAGCATGATGACAACCTTGAAATATTGGGGTAGGTAGTAAGGAAGCTCTGGATGTAGTAAACATGGCCATCCTTGTCTCTGAGCAGGACGGCTGTTTCCTGCCTCTGAGAGGCAAAGCCTGAAGTTTGAAGAAGACAGCCATCCTGACTCTATTCACTTCTTTATCATTTCTCCAAGCCTTGGTTGGAACTGTCCTTGTGCTGCCACGTGGTGTGAAATCAGAACCTACAGCTGAGAATATGGGGGACACACAGCCTCTAAGCCTGATTAGACTTAAATGACACTGGTGTCCTACTGGGATTAACCAGATAAAGTAAAACCTTGCCATGTTAAAGAGTCCTCTTGCGAGGGTCCTGAGAAGTACATTAACACTCCATCCAACCCGGCTTATTTATTCCATAACCATTTTTGAAGGCCTGCTCATTGCCAGTCCTGTGCACCCTGGGGAAGGGAGGAGATTGTATTAGGTGGGAGTGGGCACTGCTGGTAAAACTGACTATCAGGCAAAGGCAAGGCTGCAGAAGTAGAATGGGCCTCAGCTTTCTGGGAGGTATCAACTACATTTTCAGTTTTTAGAGCTCAAATCATCCTGGTTCAACAACAGCTTCTTCTGAGTCCCCTGGCATGGCTGGATGCAGAATACAGGGGAATGAGGAAGAAAAGGAGTCAGTGTCCACTTTTCAGGGTTCATTAC
>NW_011494938.1:3634097-3694353 GCF_000754665.1 Bison bison bison
GACCCGAATGCCAACCACCCTCATCACTGCGGTCAACTCCACCAGCACTGAGTACTTATTAAATTCTGGCTGATATTTTAAGCACTTATACATTTGGATCTTCATAAAAAAAAAATCTGTGTAGGATATACTGTCATCCCTGTTTACAGACGAGGAGAGGCACAGGCCGTTAGCCCAGCTGGTAAGTAGAAGAGCCAGTACCCCAAACCCCCTGGAGTTTGACTCCAGAGCTCATAGGTTCCACTGCTACATTACATTGCTCTCACAAAACACAAATTGATTTTGAATATCTGATTCTAGAGTTTCCCTGGTGGCTCAGATGGTAAAGAATCCACATGCAACGCAGGAGACCCAGGTTCAATCCCTGGGTTGGGAAGATCCCCTAGAGAAGGAAATGGCTACGCCTCCTGTATTCTTGCCTGGAGGATTCTGTGGACAGTGGAGCCTGGCGAGCTACAGTCCATGGGATCACAGAATCGGACATGACTGTGACTGACAAACACACACATCTGATTCTATTTTTGCATTCTTTAAAAAAAAAAAAACAACTTTTCCTTATTTAATGTAATATCCAGTAGGGCTGAGTCTTTGTTTATTACTATTATCATTATTATCATTCATTATTATTGTCATTGCCTTAGGAATTTCAGATATGATGGCAATTTGCTTTTGGAGCAGACTTTCTATATTTGGAGGGAAAGAACCAGAAAGGGCTTTTGGTTGCATAAATAAAAAACACGTGCTCTTATTTTTCTTGGAAAAAAAGTGAAGCTATCATAAACCCGGATATAGATTGCAGCCCATCCTATTAAATTCTGTTTTGTAATAGAAATGGAATGTATTTTCAGGATGACAGTATCCTTACAGAACTAGAGAAAAAATTTAGTCCCTTAATATGGACAGGAATTGCGTGGCTGGAATAACCCACACGGTATTGTAAAGATTGGATAACCCACAACCTGGAGGGCAAACATCACTCTCTGGAGCTTCTCCTGAAGAAAACAGAGTTTCCAGTGTCAGTTGTTCCATGCTAAGAAGGGAGCAGGAGAGCAGGGGAGAGACCTGGAGATATGAGCTGGGCTCTGAGCTTCTGGAACAAGGCTAGGAGCTGGGGGTGGTGGGGTGGGGCAGTGGGAGTTCAGAGATTGCAGACTGGCCTGGGAATTCCCAGTGCAACCCCTCATGGTATTAACTACGCTACTTTCTGTTATTCTTGGACTATCCCTAGGCTTTCAGCTAATCTCCTGAACCTGGTTTTAACTATGCTTTGGACATTTGAAAAAAGGATCAGTGCTCACAATAGGAGCCAGAGTTGGCAGCCAATGCCCTGGGAACACACATGGCTATGCAGGAAGGGCTGTGGGCAACACATGGATGTATCAGTATGCCCCCCGGGGTCCCAGAACCTGCAAGAGGAGAGGCGCCCAGCAAGAAAAGGATAACCCATCTGAGAAAGAAAGATGCTTCAGCTTTGGGAGTTTGGATATTGAAGGACATTTAGTCACGATTTAAAGAGGTCTGGAAATAAATCTGGTTTATGCTAATATAATTTCCACTCTGAACAATAGCAGAAAAAGCAGCTTGATACATAGGAGAAGACGTTCATTTTACTAGTCAGGAATAGTTCATTTTACTAGTCAGCTTCCTATAAGGAAGCTTTGTTTTCTCATTCAGGAGAAGCAGACCTCCAATTTAATAATAATAATAATAGTAAAATCTGCCAATGAGCAATCCTCAAATGCCAATTTTGATAACCTACCACTTATGACCACATAAAACTGTCTTATATGGTCAAAGATGAGGGAATCTAATACAACGACGGTATGAATCGAACAGAGCATTTTCCATTGTGCATTTCATCCTCACTGCAAGCTGGTATAAACAAAGAGGCTGTCTGAGTAATATATTTGCTCACTACCTATGTGAATACAGTGCTCTCAGCACAGTGCTGCTTCCACAAGGCTGTAGGCTTGGGCCTGTGCCAATTTAATTTCCCCACACCACCATTTTTTTTCTATTGCAAAGCTTTCAGTGTGCCATGTCATTGTCCTCTGTGTGATGCAAATATGAACAAAAAACAAAATTGCAAGTGCATGCACTGAATGTAGCAATAACAGCATTTCATTATTATGAAGTCATTACAGACTAAATGCTCGTGTCCTCCATAAAATTCATACATTTACACTCTAACCCCCAATCTAATGGTATTTGGAGCTGATGCCTATGAGATGATGAGTGTGGGGCCTCTATGATGGGATTAGTGTCCTCTTGAGAAGGAGAGCCCAGAGCTTTCTTTCTCTCCACCAAGTAAGAACACAGAGAGGAGTCGCTGCCTACAGTCCTGCAGAAGAGTTCTCACGAGGAACTAAATTGACCATGTGTTGATCTTGAACTTTCCAGTCTCCAAAACTGTGAGAAATTTGTGTTGCTTAAGCTGCCCAGCCTATAGCAGCTTGTTCTGATGGCCCCAACTGACTAAGATGGTGGTCATCCAGATGCTTCAGTAGAGATTTAATTTTATTAAGACTATCATTGAAATGATAACCCCCCCTCAACTAAATTCTTGAGCAGAATACAGAAATCCTCAGGAATTCATCTGCAGACTCTAGTCTAAGACCCTGAGGGGTTGTGTGTGTGTGGCAGGGGGTGGGGGATGGGGAGTGGCAGAGGACTTCAGCTTCCTAGGCTGCTACAGCTTGGGTGTAAGAACAGGACAATGATAACAGCCATGGAGCAGTGGTCTTCTGTCCCTGTCTCTACCTGCACTGGGAGGATTCTAGCCCCATCTCAAATTCCTTGGAAATAATTCTGGGTATCCGTGATGTCTCTCCTGGACTCTGAGAACTGGTTCTTACAGCCTTCATGTACTGTTGGCCCTGCCCCCACTTTGGCTGTGGCAACACCTCTGATCACTAAGAGGAAGAAAAGCATCAGTTCTCTCCTTTGATGTCCACTGAGGCCACCATCTAAGCTGTATCTGTCTAGTAAGGGCCCCACTGCTCTATCTGGCATTACTACTGTGTCAGGGCCAAAGGTGGGGCCTGAGTGTGAGTGGCTGAGCCGACACCACTGAGGTGGTGGGACACAAAAGGGTCTCCTCGTTGCTGCCATCAGAGCTGCTGATGCCTTCACCTCTCCATATCCCATGCATGGGATATGGATGGGCTGCCCATGAAGGCATAGCTTATTATTCCAGGGCTCTCCAGAACTCTGCCCTGTGATCTGAGTCTCCCCAGACTCTAACTCTGTCTCCTCCATTCAGGGCCCCTCCCTGTGCTGTGGCCTGGACCCTCTCTCAAGGCAACTGCTGGACAACTGTAAGGCTCACCTGATTTGTTTCTCATTTCTTAGGGGTCACTGTCCTTCACTGTCTTACATTTAGTGTCTTAAAAAACATTATTCATTTAACTTATCAGATTTTTTTCTACTTTTTTTTATACATGCAGGCAATCTCAGTCATTATTGCTCCATCTTGGCCAGAAGTAGAAACTCCTGAACTGTTTTAGAAAGTAGTAGTCATCTATACTCATAATCACATTGCACAAGCATTGCTATTGCTCTACATCCTCATGAACTCTTGGTATTTTCAGACTTTCTAATTGTGTTAGGGATTAAATTAGTTCACATAAGGGATTTAATGTGGTTCTTCTTACAAAGAATGTAAAATTTAAAAGAGAACGGACAATGTTTAATCTAAAGGAATGAATCTCTCTAATCATGAAATTTCAGGCAGTAAGGGTACTAGGTGGGGGTGGGGTATACCAGCACCCGGGAAATTTTGTCCTATACTCTTTACCATTAGAGTAATTCTATTTGTTTATTTAAGGTAAGCAAAATTGTTAACTCATTAAAATTAATAGTTCTGTGACACAGTGGTAACATTTACTGCCTACTATAAATCATAGAAAATCACTGAATTCTGTAAACAAAGAGAACCCTACAGATTCTTGACAAAAATTTCCTACTTAAAGTCCAGAGGAAGACACAAAGATTAAGTGTACACACACACACACACACACACACACACACACACAGGTTGTGCTGGGTCAGAGGAACAACATCAGCTGGCCACTTCAGTCACTTTGTAAGCGCTCCTTCCCTCTCCAGAGACTGTGTGGCCACTGTAAAAAGCAGTTATAATTGCTTCTTTGAAAATGACCATATTCTCCAGAGAAACTCTGAAGGAAGAAATCTAGTTATCTTGAAGTGATTGAATTCTCTTGGTAACAGAGTCTTTCTATTTCATTTTAAGAAAGGTTGTTTGGTATTATTCATAATGGACTGCTCATCCTCCCCTCTCCCACCACTGTTTGGAGAGAGAAGCAGGCGAATTCTTCAATTCTTGCTCTGCATCTGGACCTCATCAAATTCTGCAAACACCCAACACTGTGTAGAATGTTTGGTTTAAAAAAAAGAGAAACGGGCAAAGCTTTAGTAGTAAGCACGCTCATTGAACAATAAAAAAATGTCTATAATCTTCATTTTATTTCGTTTTTAGTATTTCTCCATCCATAGTCTCCATTCTGAAATAACATTTGTTCTGCGGTTGCTGACGGATGTGATGAAACAGTCCAAAATCTGCATTCCACAGTTCTTTACAACAGACCAAAATAGCATTCTTGTTCACGCTAGGATACCCCGGTGTTGGCGTACATTCTGGCCAACTAGCAGAGGGCGAACAGAAAGGATTTAATTCCTTGGTGCAGGAATATTCTCTTGGTAGTAACAAAATTACTTCCTCCAAGGAAGAAACAAACCTGCTTTATGCAACTTGTCTCCTTGGTCTAACTCAGGGGGTATAAGAAGTGGGAGACAAGGGTGATCACAGGCATTCATTTCTGGAAATTAAATGTTCTTACTTCCTGGTAAATGTGAGCTCTAAGAGTTCACCGATGAAAATTAAGAAAATGTTTTCCAGTAAAGAACTTTATTTTGGAGGCTGTAAGACTCAAACTGCCAACAAGGCTTCCACATAATAAGCCCTGTTTTGAAGTTTCTCAGATTTTTTAAGAACGGTAAACTATGTCCTTTGTGTACGCCTCAAGAAACTCTTGCAGCAGAAAGCGGTAGCTCAGAGTTGGCTGGCAGTACTGGAGTTCTGTCTCCCACTCACTACTGATTAGACAGGAGGAGCCAGGGAGGAGGCCCAGGGGATAGTTGAAGCAACCATTCATTCCTATTATGGATCCTCCCAAATCCAAAATCAAGAAAGATCTTAAAAATAAGTCCTCTAATCATGGCATTTCCTTTCTTCATGAGAATCCAGCACATTCCAAACTTAACTGCAGAGTCCTTTATTAGAATGAAACCACTCATTCTAAAATCTAAAAGAAACATTCTTGTCAAATGGATCTGGGTGTTTAAGTATTACTTATGTCTCACAGCTGCTGGAAGGAATAGCTCTCAGTGTATCCTTCCCTTCCTCCTACATTCAACCAACAACAACCCTGCCTTTAGCACTGTCCTGTGCTCATTTCCATCATGATCTGCTTTCCGCGGGCCCTATCATCTCTTGTGTGAATATAGGTCCCGGATGGGTTCCCCTACTTCCGGTCTCTCTTTACTCCCAGCAGTGTTGCCAGATTGACCTTTCAGACCTGCAAACAGCACTGGATTCCTTCTGTGCACAGGGGTCTCTTCCTTTGTCTAACAGCTTGGCTTTGTAGGGAGCGCTGAGGGCCATGCAGACTGAGCCCCAAATCTCCCTCCGTCCACATCATAGGAGCTGTTCTTCATCTATCTCTTTTGTGTTTTGCAGCCTGGATGAAAGATTTCATCCAAAAGGAAGCATGTTCCTTGAACAAACAAGCAAACCAAAAAACTCTACAAACCCCTGACCTTAAGATAAAACCCCAATTCATTTTCGTCGCATTAGAAGGCCCTCCACGGAGAGTCCTAACCTTTCCAGGAGCCTCAGCTCCTGCCATTTCTCCCCATAACCTCAACTCTAAGCCCTCATCAAAGGCATTACCTCTGACATATCAGGGTTCCCATGCCCCTTGTTGGAACTACCTTTCTGAACTCATCTCTCCCATAAAGGACTTGTATACAATCTTGAAGACATGGCTCATTTGTTACTTCCTCATTGAATCTTCCACAGTTTCCCCAGATAATTATTCCCATCTTCATGCTCCCACAGTATTATGATCTTTTGTCGTCATCATCATCATCATCTACATTTTCACAGTCATTTTATTTTCCTTCCTGGAACCATGTTCCACTGACCTCAGCACTGAGAAAGGCTTTCTTGGCAGATAGGCATTCTCCAGGTAATCAATGCTCTCATGCTATATAAAACCAAATATTTTCACCATCAATTTTATTAATGCCTGTATATGGAACCTAAATTCAACCCTTAAAAGCAAATAACCAAACAAAAAAGCAATCTGCTACAATATATTAGAGAAAGAAAAGAACTTTGAAGAGGTGGGGAAATGTGGGGTAATTGAACAAAGCTAAGAATCATAGCTGATTAACTGAGTTCTGAGTTTTGCAAAGATCTGCTATTTGTGCATATGTGGAAGCTCCTGGAACTTGTAGGCACCAGGGTGAGCTGGTTTTGGAGGATGAGACTAACACTTTCCCCTTCATTTTATGTACAGTTGAGTCTCACTGTGTGTGTGTGCTCAGTTGCTCAGTCGTTTCTGACTCTTTTAAGACCCCCTGGACTATAGCCCACTAGGCATCTCTGTCCATGGAATTTTCCAGGCAAGAATACTGGAGTGGGTAACCATTTCCTCTGCCAGGGGATTTTTCTGACCCAGGGGTCAAACCCTTGTCTCCTGCACTGCAGGCAGATTCTTTACTACTGAGCCTCCAGGGAAGCCCCCAACTAATTCAGGCTAAAGTGTGAGATAACTGAATTAATGAAATTCTGTATCATAAGATGCTTTCAAAGTCACTGATTTTTTTTTTTAAACACATTAGACTTAGTTTAATAAAAGCACAGGATCATTTCAAAGTACACACTCATCATACACAGTAAATTGGTGATTACTTAAGTTTAGTGTTTGTGTCATCAATTTCATTACAAACATTGTTTTTCAAATATAAGTCAAAGGGAAACCTCATGACACCTGGTCAGATGATCGTAATTCTGTAATAGGTTCAGATGAATTATTATCATTTCAACATCATGTCATTCATCAGCAATTATGCATTAATGCATTGTATTCCCAAGACTGGAATGAAGAGCTAGGCTAGGGAGGGGCCATTCTGTACTCACTGCATGTTTCCAAATATTTTCATGGTGAATTTAGCCAGTTTTCCATGGCTCACAAAACTCCAGGCTGGCTTGAGTTTCCTGCTTCCTTCTTTGGCAAGACTACACCAAACCTTTTCAAGAGATGTGTTCTTACTTAGAGGAAAGGAAATATCAGATCCAAGCCATTTTACATGCACCAAATGCCAAGCACCGAACAAAGCAGCTCAGCCCTTCAAAGACTTGATATCGTAACTGTAGCCACTTGAGTAAAAGCTCAGTTCTGGAATGGCCAAGTTAAATAAGGCAGAATTAGGGCTAAATTGAACTCCACGTTTAGTCTTCGTAAATCTGCATGAAGAAGTTGTAAACCAAAGAAAATAAATTAAAAGTGTGTAATACTGGTTCATGTCCAGTAGATCTGTGTGTTTTGGTGTTGCTGTGAGAACTGTCTCTTCTCAATGCATGTTGAGTCTGATTGTGGAGGTGGCACCAAGAAAATGTTGGATTCCAGAAGACAGCATTTCAGGAGATCGAATACTTGGAATCCTTGTCTCTCAATAAGGAGAAGGGAACAGATTTCATAGACTCCTTGAGAGTCATTGTGGCATCAGAGTGGCTCTAAGAAAGGAAACACAAGAGATCCACTACTCCATCTATTACTGGATGTTCATCTTAGGCAAAAGAACTGTAAAGAATCTAATGTGTCATTGATCTGACATATTAGTGGGATTTCTGGCCCCAAATAGAGGTAAAGAAACTGCCTGCCAATCAGGAGACACAGATTTGATCACTGAGTTGGGAAGATCCCCTGGAGATGGAAATGGTAACCCACTCCAGTATTCTTGCCTGGAAAACCCCATGGAAAGAGGAACCTGATGGGCTACAATCCTTGAGGTTGCAAAGAGTCAGACACAACTGAGCAACCGTACATGCACATAGAGGAAAGTTACTAAGGTGTAGAAAGTGGGAGGGTTTTATTAGCGTAGAGTTTGATGTTCTAGCAACTGTAGTTGGTTGGGTCTTTACAATAAGTGCTGTCTGACCATAGCTGAGGATTGCTCATTGCACACCATCATTGGGCATCACTCACATATGTAACATAATGTAAGAAGTGTCCCCTAGAGTTGTACAGTGCAGAATCCCTGCCCACAGTAGCGTATGAGCCGGCTTTTTTGGCTGCAGTTGGAATCTCTGGACCAGGGATGAGTGAATGCTTGGCCATGCTGAGCCAATAAGATTCTTCTTCTCTTTTTTTTTTTTTTTTTAGTAATTTGGAATTTGAATTGAGACATTTTCAACAAATTTGTTTCCTTATATGAAGGCAAGTAAACTTTCATTCAGTCACGTCAGTCATGTCCAATTCTTTCAAGACCTCATGGACTGTAGTCTGCCAGTGTCCCCTGTCCAAGAGATTTCCCAGGCAAGAACACTGGAATGGGCTGCCATTTTCTTCTTCAGGGGATCTTCCTGACCCAGGGATCAAACCTGTGTCTCCTGATTGGCAGGCAACTTCTTTACCACTGAGCCACCAGGGAAGCCTGGGCAAGTAAATTTTAACCTTCTGGAATAAGGTGTGTATATGTGTTGAGTGGTGGTTGGGAAGGAACAAGCTTCTATCTGAGGCTGAATATTCTGAAGAGAGCAAAGAATGGAGACAATAATTAGGAAGAAGTAGCATCAAGAGATCGGAGAAGGCAATGGCACCCCACTCCAGTACTCTTGCCTGGAAAATCCCATGGACGGAGGAGCCTGGTAGGCTGCAGTCCATGGGGTCGCTAAGAGTCGGACACGACTGAGCGACTTCACTTTCACCTTTCACTTTCATGCATTGGAGAAGGAAATGGCAACCCGCTCCTCTGTTCTTGCCTAGAGAATCCCAGGGACGGGGGAGCCTGATGGGCCACCATATGTGGGGTCACAAAGAGTCGAACAAGACTGAAGCGACTTAGCAGCAGCAGCAGCAGCAGCATCAAGAGATAGAGATGGGCCTCTGAAGGTTCCTGACATCTTCTCTGCTCCTGGCTGTGGACCTTTCTTGAGGCTCACCTACATTTCTGTTCTTGAGCTCCATGAGATATCTATATCCTTAAAACAAAGAGTGATACCAAAACTCACTTAAGTTGATGGTGGTTCCCATAACCTAAAAGTCCCAATAAACATGCTAAATAAAATAGTAACATGATAAAATCAAATCTTGTTTCTAGAAGAATCTGCACTTCTTTATAATCAATGCTAGGCTCAGCAAGAACTCTATGTAGTTCACCAAATCAGGCTTCAGATTTTCAAGCCCTCCTTAAGGACCTCTAAGGGCAGCCAGACTAACAGTAGAATCTGGCTTGATAGTTAATACTTCTTTCTATGGTGAAGTTCTTTAAATTCAGCCTGTGTGCCACTAGATGCGGTTTCAACCTGTGTCTCAGCCTCCTTCTTACTGGTTCTCATCTAAGTGGATTTAGAGAATAAATGACAACCAACCATTCTTGAAATAATAACATTAAGAACTAGACATAGAAATAGGCAGTCATCTCAAACTAACTTGATTCAACCCTCTAATTTGACAAATGAGGAGTGTGAGACCACAGAGGCTTATGTGATTTGCCCAAGGTCACGTGTGGAATTGTGGCAGAGCAGGGACTGGCACCCAGATTACAAGCTTTCATCAGAGACAAATGCTGAAGGGAAAGGCAGTCAATTTTCTGGTCGTTAATTTTAACTTCCCAGTTATATGGTCTGGATAGTTCCTAACTCTGGGACGCTTTCAAGATGCAAAATTCCTTGGCAAATAATTGAATGATTTCTCCATTTAATTACTGACTCAAGAGTACATAGCTAAGTCATAGGGCTTTTAAGATCATCTTGACGATTTTATACTTGTTAGGAAAAAAAATCTTCTGTTGCCGAGATACCAAATTTTAGAAATGTATGTGCTACAGGAGGTTAAAGTTGTTTTAAAAAAGAAGAGGAAAAGAAAGAAGGAAAAAGCATACATACTTAACTATGTGTTAATGGTGTGCTTGTGAGTCATAATGAAGTCAATTTTCAGCATGAGTTATGAGTATGAATGGTTCTTATTATTGCTATTAAATATGATGTAGGTTTCAGGTAGAGTACAGAAACACAAATATGAGGTCATCTAATCCTGGTAAGTCTATAATGCTTCTCTAACATTGCATTATTCAGAGAAAATGCTAAATTCTAGTAGTTAAATATATTATTCTTCATTTAAAGAAATGGATGGAGTATTTTGAACTTTTGAACAATTAAAATCCCCTTCGTTTCAAATCAATATGAATTATTACATTGAAGACCTTTTTAATCAAAGGAAAAGAAGAAAAAAATATTTAACAACATTCAGAATACTAGGTGCAGTGTAAAATAGAGAGAAGAGATAGAATTACTGTTGTGATCTATATGTGTGTGTGTGTGTCAAGCTGGGTCTTCCATGCATGGGACCTACCATAAGATAAGTGCCTGAGCTAGTGGATCATGGCTCTGATTCAGTAGTAAAAGGTGGAATTTCTAGCATGAAGAGAAATGAAAAGGAAAATATTCTAAGTAAGACCTAGCGTGGTAGAAAAGAGAGAAGAAGAAATAAACAAAAAAGAAAAAAAGGTCAAAGGGGAAGGAGGAAAGAAAGGAAGGAAGGTAGGTAGGTAAGGGAGAGTGAATAACAGATCAAAATTTAAAAAAAAAGAACCTTACTTTCGCCACCATGCTAAGATTTTACTGTGTGATCTCTAGCTACCCACTTCCCTTCTCTGGCACCCTTCAGGAAAGTTGAGTAAGAAAACCTGAAATCTCTACCAGTTCTGCAATTCTATGATTCTGTAATGTATAACTTGAAAACAAAAAAGATCAGTGTTTAAGAAAAGCCATCTGATAAAAAGAAGGCTGTATCCCAAAATACAGTTGGACTATTGTCCATGACATAGTAAACCATCTACCAGAATTACGTGTATTCCACTCACCGGACTTCAGTCTTTAACCAGACTCCTGGTCATTTTGACCCTGCCTTTCAAAATGGATAATAGGAAATGAATACATGTCAAAACAACCTGAAGCTTTCCCTTGAGTTGTTATTTCTTTATGAGAAACTCGTGGCAAAGAAATCCTCAGTGATGTACAGCAGTGGGTGTCCAGAGAGAGTTCACTCAAGTACATTGCTGGATGTGAGGCTCTCCTCTCCTCAGGATAGTGACCAGTGCAAGGTCATTGGTGCTTTCGCCTGCTCTAGCCAAGATGCTCACTACTTGTAGCTCAGAGAGCAAGCTGAGCTCTCTAGGACCTCCATCCCTTCCATCAGCCCTTCCTTCTATCTCTCTCCCTACACTCACCCCAAGCCCTCCCCTTCTCTAACTCACAGCTCCCTCATCCTCCAGGTCTCAGCTCAGTCATCCTCATCTCTCAGGAGCCTCCTTGGGACCTTCAGGCCTGGACTTGGAGCTCTTCCTAGACTTATCTTCTCTGGATCTGGTATACAGGTCACTTTTGACTGCACACACAAGTAATCAAACACAACAAAAAGCACAATTTCTCACCCATCCATTGGCAGGATGGCTGGGGCACTCCATGCTCCATGTCTCCTGTGGAGTGGCAGTGATTCACTGGGACCCATTTTCCTCATGGTCATGCATAAACTCAGAAACTTGAGCCCAACCAAAAAGTTCCACTCTAAGCCTCTACCTGTGTCCCATTGGCCAAAACAAGGCACGGGGCCAAGCCCAGAACCAAGGACCCTGGAAGTCCATTCCACCTATGACATCACAGAAAAGGTGAATATGTAATACTAATGCTACAGGGAAGTGAAGAATTGGAGCCAACCGTTCAACTGCCCCACCTATATTAACAGCACCTACTACAGTGCATTACCATTAATCTGTGTGGAGTCTTCTCTAAACTGAACCTTCTTAAAAGCAGGGACTACCTTTATTTTCATCTTTGTATTGATAATGTGGTATATAATAGGCACTTGAAAATATTTGCATGAATTAATGAATGGAGATAGGCAATACTATTCCAGGCTCTGGTCCTTCACAATGTCTCTCCCATGGGTCCACTGAATATCCTTACTCTGGTCACCAAAGTGCAAGTGAAAGTTGCTCAGTTGTGTCTGACTATTTGTGACCCCATGGACTATACAGTCCACGGAATTCTCCAGGTCAGAATACTGGAGTGGGTAGCTGTTCCCTTCTCCAGGGGAGAAGGGATCTTCCCAAACCAGGGATCAAACCCAAGTCTCCCGCATTGCAGGTGGATTCTTTACCAGCTGAGCCACCAGGGAAGCCCAGGAAAGCAAAATCAGTTCACATTGGATCTGGTTCCTGCTGGATTTGAGAGCAAGGGAAAGGGTCTCCCAACTTAAGTCCCTTGACCAACTTTGGTCCATGTCCTTGATGGTCATTGGCATCCTCCCTGGAAAGAGTTCTCATTGTGTCTGACCCAGTTGGGTCTGATGTCCCACCGGATTGCAGAGTAAAGCAGTAGGGCTCTAGAACACATTTTTAAAAAGTATTTCAGAATCTGATCTGCTACTTGGCAATTTGATTTAGAGCAAATGGAAGAAATGGAAACATTTCTAAGCAAATACTTCCTTGATTACTTACACATGCAAATTCATGGACTAAATTTAGAGGTGCAATTAAGCATCTAGTTATTTTGGAGTCCACACTTACAGGCCAAATCAGATGCCCAAAGGAGACACATGGTTGGTTTATTCCTGTGTATTTGCTTGCATCCTTAACTCTGGGCTCTCACTTGAAAAGAATTCACTGGCTCACAGGTCTCAGTGACCCAGGTGTGGGCCTAAAGGAACGAGGTGGCTGAGGGGCATGCCAAGTTTTGTGATTTTTAAAGGAGACAGCTGCTCAGAATGACGCGTCTTTGGGCAGAGAAATGAATGGTGGCGCTCTCCTCTTAGAAAACTGGAAATAAGGACAGAACAGGCACCATCCTCAGCACAGCTGTCTCTCTTGTAAAGAATAATTCATGGTCCGCTAGCCAAAGCCAGTACTGGTTTCCCATGTGGCAATTAGCATTTCACATGCTTTCGTGATTCTTATGAAACTGTTAATCCCGCACAATTGTGTGCCAAATGACATGCTCAGATGCCAGTTTTACACATGCAAAGCAGATGAGTGGTTTGGAAAGTTTGTACTCATTGTTACTTTGCAGGCAAATGGCATCACCCCCTCAGCTCCTAGTTACAGTGACCAATGGTTCAACTTTCTTTTTGCCTTACCTATAAAAGCATTATTTGCTTAAGAGTTTCTTCACAGAGCATTCACAGATCCCATTTCCAATACAAGCAGGAATTCTTAACTGGGAACTTGTCAGTGATGGTCAACACATGCCCATCTATGGGCACTGATGACCCACTTTGGCCTGACTTTCTGCATCAACATTATGGAGAAAGACCTCCTTTGACAGGCGCTAAGAGAATGGCCTGTGCTGTCTGCTCTGTTTTCAACTCTCTACCCCAACCTCTTTGGCACCAGGGACCAGTTTTGGGAAGACAATTTTCCACAGACTGAGGCAGGGGGTGGTTTTGAAGTGATTCAAGAGTGTTACATTTATTGTCCATTTTATTTCTATTATTATTACATCAGCTCCACCTCAGATCATCAGGCATTAGATCCTGGAGGCTGGGGACCTCTGCTCTATCCAACTTCCCCACGGCTTTCCCTGCTGTAAGCCGCCCATGGAGGGTAGTTCTATCACTTAGTCTCTGCTAAGTAGGAAAAGAGGTCTTCTGTGCAGAGAGTGTGGAGTTGAGAGTGCAGAGCCCCTGTGGTATGTATGGGTGATTGTTTAAATACCACTCAATGAGAAACTACCACATGCCAGGTACTGTTCTTATAAACATTAGTGTATTTGCTCCTCAGGAACAACCTTAATGACTCTACAAGATATACATTATTATCTCCATTTTTTGGATGAGCTGAGGCAGTTTTTCCAAGTCCCAAGTAAATAGAAAATCTGGGACTCAAACCCAAGCCTCTCTAAATGTAAATCCCAGGCTCTTTACCAATTATTACAGGTTTCCCCTACCACCCTATGGATACCACAGTTCAGTTCAGTTCAATTTAGTCACTCAGTCATGTCTGACTCTTTGCGACCCCATGGATTACAGGATGCCAGGTTTCCCTGCCCATCACCAACTCCCAGAGCTTACTCAAACTTATGTCTATCAAGTTGCTGATGCCATCCAACCATCTCATCCTCTGTCATCCCCTTCTCCTCCTGCCTTCAGTCTTTCCCAGCATCAGCGTCTTATCCAATGAGTCAGTTCTTCTCATCAGGTGGCCAAAGTATTGGAGCTTCAGCTTCAGCATCAATCCTTCCAACAAATGTTCAGGACTGATTTCCTTTAGGATTGACTAGTTTGGACTCCTTGCAGTCCAAGGGACTCTCAAGAGTCTTCTCCAACACCACAGTTCAAAGCATCAATTCTTTGGCATTCAGCTTTCTTTATGGTCCAACTCTCACATCCATATGTGACTACTGGAAAAACCATAGCTTTGACTAGACGGACCTTTGTCAGTAGAGTAATGTCTTTGTTTTTTAATATGCTATCTAGGTTTGTCCTAGCTTTTCTTCCAAGGAGCAAGCATCTTTTAATTTCATGGCTGCAGTCACCATCTGCAGTGATTCTGGAGCCCCCTAAAATAAAGTCTGACACTGTTTCCATTGTTTCCCCATCTATTTGCCATGAAGTGATAGGACCAGATGCCATGATCTTAGTTTTCTCAATGTTGAGTTTTAAATCAGCTTTTTCACTCTCTTCTTTCACCTTCATCAAGAGGCTCTTTAGTTCTTCGCTTTCTACCATAAGGGTGGTGTCGTCTGCATATCTGAGGTTATTGATATTTCTCCCAGCAATGTTGATTCCAGCTTGTGCTTCATCCAGTCCAGCATTTTGCAAGATGTACTTTACATATAAGTTAAATAGGAAGGTTGAAAACTTACAGCCTTAACCTACTCCTTTCCCAATTTGGAACCAGTCCATTGTTCCATGTCCAGCTCTAACCGTTGCTTCTTGACTTGCATACAAATTTCTGAGGAGGCAGGTCAGGTGGTCTGGTATTCCCATCTCTTTAAGAATTTTACACAGTTTGTTGTGATCCACACAGTCAAAGGCTTTAGCATAGTCAATGAAGCAGAAGTAGATGTTTTTCTGGAATTCTCTTGTTTTTTCTATGATCCAATGGATACCTAGAGAAGCCTTATAAGGCCCCAGTCCAGTTCTGAATCAAAATAATACTTGCTAATAATTCCTTCCTTGCAAGACATTTAATTTCTTCATTGTGAATATCACTGCATCTGGAAAAGCAATATCCTCAATTTGGCTGGGATGTTTTCTGAATGTACATCTTTCATTGAACACACAAAATCCAGATTGTAGATCCCTGCTTGCTTCTCCTTCCTCCAAAGGTAAAATAGTATGGGACTTCCCAGGTGGTTCAGTGGTAAAGAATCTGCTGCCAATGCAGGAAACATGGGTTTGATCCCTGGGTCGGGAGGATCCCCTGGAGAAGGAATGGCAACGTGCTCTAGTGTTCTTGGCTGGGAAATCCCATGGACAGAGGAGCTTGGCAGGCTATGGTCCATGAGATCTCAAAGAGTTGGACACAACTTAGGGACTGAGCTTGCAAGCAGGCAAAAATAATATGACCATGTTGAAATCTTATGTTCTCTTATCTACTGCATTTTTAGCAGGCAGAAGCAAGAACCATGGATTGTTATCTCCACATGGTATGGTGCATGAAGCTCAAAAACATCAACTAGTGTCTTAAATAAGCCTCTAGAGAGTTATTCCTAGTGAGCTGAGAATGAAGCAGAAGGACACAGAATCTGTGACTTTTCAAAACATGTCTTGTTTCAGACAAGAGGATTCTGTGCTCAGCTTGCAGCTACTATCTCTGGGTCTTTTAGAGCATCCTTATCTAACATAAGGATTCCTTGGGTTCCCAGCGTGATGGAACATTGGGGGGCTGGCCACATCCCATGGATATGCTGGGAGGATTTACTAAGAGATGGATGATGGAGACTGCTCCCCAGGAGCCTCCAGAGTTGCTAAGAGCCTGTACCCCATGCTTGTCAGGAAAAGAGTACACAGCACATCTGTCGCATTGGGGAAGGGGAGAGGGGAGGTGGAGAGAGTTGGGTGCAAATGTCCAGTGAAAATGGAGACGAAGTGTTTGTGGCTGAAAGAAGCATCCAGATGACTTGGCAAGGATCACCGTGCTGCCTTTTGTCAGAGCTCTGCTTTCCCTTTGTCTCCTCCATTCAGGAGTTGGAAACAGGCCTGTCTGGCTGTGACTGTTCTCAGAACCTCTGGGAAGGCTCTAACTCCTGAGACCTTTTGCATTTCTCACATTAACAACTCCTCCTCTTGTTGAAGAGAAGTAGCTGAAACACTTCCTGGGTGAGTGGCTGCGTGGCCTGGGTCTCTGCTGTCTCCAGTAAATTGAAAGCCTGCACCCACCCCTCCTATACAAAAGTGTGAGCAGCGCAAACATGGTGCGCAATGCTCTGCTTCTAAAGATAATGTAAAGGATCAAAGCAATTTAGAGAATGGACTATAGACCAAGGTGGCCATTGCACAGCTTCTGGAGTTTAAAAAAAATTTTTCCCCTTTATCCTTGTTACTTTAAGCTTATCTTTTAAGCCCAAATGTTCTGTGCTTCAAAATTTTTTGTGTCCAAAAGTTGATAACTGAAATGTAAACGAGATTAGCTTGAGGCCCTCGGGGACAGTGAAATCAGGTGATGCGTCTGTTCTACAGCTCCAACCCAAAATACACCCTACTGAGGCTTCTTGGGCTCTGGGTTTTCTCACTTCTGCTTCCAGAAAAATTGTTCTGGGATGCTGTCTGCTTCTCATCAGCAACATTTCCATCGTGGGTATTACAAGCTGATAAAAGGCAGTGCTCGGGCTTGCCATCTCCCCTGACACCCCCTGGAATTTCTGTTGGCACCAAGGTGCTGATGGTGAACGTATCTCCAGGGTATTCAAAGGGAGGATCAGCATGACTGCCGTCACATTTATTTGGTCATCATGAGCCTTTCTAATTAACTTCCAGCTTTTTCAGGGATTTGCATAAGAAGAAAGGCATTGGGAAGAAAAAGTCTTCTGTGGACTATTATTTCTCATTTATTCTCATTCCGAAAAATAAAATCCTGCACAGTCTTCAAGGCCTAGTCTCAAATTTCACCTCCATCATGAAGTCTTCAGCAATATTAAAAGTCAGAAGTTTGTTCTTTTGCCTCAGGGTTTCCCCAGCCCTTTGAGGGTAACTCACAGCACTCATTACATTGGGTCTAATCTTTTAGTTCTTAAACTATGAATCTGCCTCTAGACTGTAAACCCCTGCTTGGCAATAGGTCCTGTTCTACTCTATATATTCTGGATCCAGCATGATGCCTTACATGTAATACGTTTTCAAGATGTTTGCTGAAATGATTGAATCTATGAAAATGTCTTTGAAATATCATTTTCCAGAGATATTAAAATGAACTGTTTTAGTGCCTCTGAGACTTCATCATGCATCAGGATGACTTGGAGGGCTTGTTAAACCCAGACTACATGGGTCCCACTCACAGAGGTCTGTGGTGCTGCTGCTGCTGCTAAGTCACTTCAGTCATGTTCAACTCTGTGCGACCCCATGGACTGCAGCCTACCAGGCTCCTCCATCCATGGGCTTTTCCAGGCAAGAGTACTGGAGTGGGGTACCATTGCCTTCTCTGAGGTCTGTGGTAACGCTGGGTAATTTACATTCCCAACAAGTTCCCAGGTGATGCTGATGATTTTGACACAGAAGCCACTCTTCCGAGAGTGCCAAACTATTTTTTTCATGTTTCGATATCTCTGACATCAAGCTATGTCTTAAATTTGTTGGCATGTCAGTTTAATTGACAAATGTTTTTGCAGTAGTATATAAAATAATGGTCTTACAATCAACAGTATCTTACATTAAATGAAATCTAAATAAATATTCTCTAACAGGTCTGACTCTACTTTATAAAGCATAGCAATGAAATGTTTAAAAACTGCAGCCCAATACTAGTTCTAGAGAGCACATACTTAAGATTGTGGTGCTTAATCTTTATAATGGCAACAGAATAAATCATCTTTAGGGCCTTGTGTGAGAGCCATAGAATAACAAATTAGCTCAATCTAGCCAGTAACATTGAGAAAGGTAGGCATTTTCACATAAATTTTTGGTGACTGTGAAGGCCAGTCTCCTTCTCTAAAGTAAAATTTCATGAGGTCAGAGTTAATATCTGGTTTTACTCATCACTGTAGCCCTAACTCTAAAAAACTTCCTGACACAGCAGTCAATAAATATTTGTTGAATGAAAATGTTTATTTTAAAAAGCCAGCATTTCTTAGCTGCTGTAAACAAGATGAATTATGAGATACGTCATGGTTTATTGGTAGAATACTCACCAACCAATGCCTATACTGTTGACTTTCTTCTAGGCAAACAATAACAACAGAACAAATCAAGAGCTTAACAACCAAGATACCCATTAAATTAAAAGTATTTCAGTTAAGCAAGTGTCCCAAGGTCACAGACCCAGACATGTTGTCCCAGCTGCAATTCTTGCAGGGCTGGGCCAGGTTTGCCATCTTCCGGAAATGCTGTTTGTTGGGAAGCAGTGGTAGCAGAGGGAAAAGAATTCCTTCTGTGGGGTGTTTTGCCAAGAAGAAGGTTTCAACCCAGACTAATCACTATTCCCATAACCTTACTGGACTTAAGCCTAAAGAAACTTTGGCATTTAATGTCTGAGTCAATAAATATCATCATTTAATCCTTTTCATGAGTGCAGAACCAACTAAGAAATAGACACAGGAGTCAGATAGGAAATCTCAACACAGCAGCACCAGTGGTAATACTGTTTGGAAGATGCAGTTTCAGTGCAGAACATGAGCTTGGTAAGTGAGCCACTTCCCCTGAACTAAGCAGACCTACCCACTGTGTCTCAGTGGCTGGGTCACAGCCAGCCCTGGACAACTGGCACCTCCACACCAGGGCTACAGCCCGCCCTACTCTGCTCATTCTGTGGCCCAGAAAGCAAACAGCAGACCTTCTGCAGGATCGCAGCTCTGAAAAAAGAGAGCATGGAAATGGCAGTATCACATATGTCTTGATTCTGCTGTGTCTCAAATGGGGAGATGGGCCAGATTGTTTCTCTAACAGAGACTCCCCAGCGTGGAAACACAAAACGTAGGCAATGAGTGTCCTCTCCTAATGGACAGTCTCTCCTCATATGCCATAGGTGCCTTAGAAATATAGAACTGGCTGGTAGTGTTCAAATAATGTTTCTTGATTTCTTCAAAGCATCATAAAAACTTCAATTTTTAAATTATTCTGATGAATATTCCTTGAATGTCTACTACTACAAAGCACTGTATGGGACTTCCCTGGTGATCTAGTGGCTAAGACTCCAAGCTCCCGACACAGGGAGCCGAGGTTCAATCCCTGGTGGGGGAACTAGATCCTATGTGCAGCAACTAAGACCCAGTGCAGCCAAATAAGTATTAAAAACAAACAAACGAACAAAACAAGGCACTGTAGTCTTTCCTAGCATGGTCTGTAAGGTTATCCCAGTCAGATGAGCCTATAATCAAACCGTGATGGAAGCATCATCAAGCACCAGGACAAGCTCCCCAGTAATATCCCTAGGGGGCTGCTGCAGGAGTGGACTGTGTGCTGGGAGGGACTTGGCGCTTTCAGGGCTGATGACACTGTCGGGTACGAGATAGGGATGGGCCAGCATCCAAGGATTAGAGAAAGTGGGGAGAATGACAGATGGCTCCTCCACTTTAACTCTCTCTCCAAACTAATTATCGTACATGGACAAAAAGAACAGAAAAAAAAAGAGGGAGAGAAGTGAATGAGAAAAAAGAAGGGACCAAAGAGACCAGTATCAGTCATTCCCAGGAAAACGGCTTCTCTGTGACTCGAAGCCTGCAACACTGAGATCAGACCTTACTCGCGCCATCTGCGCTATAATGGCCTTGTTACAAGGGATCGCCGCTCCAGAGGAGGATCGCTGCTCCAGAGGAGGATCACTTTATTCAAGTTTCGGTATTTGTTCCTGAGGGAAGACTTTGGTTGTTGGTTTGAAAGGCACAATCAAAGTTCATGGTGGGTCCCCTCTGGCTTTCCTGCCATGGCTTTGCCCACCCCACATGGAGCTTGCTGTCTGCATGAGTATGTGAACTCCTCTTGCTCAGCAGTGGGCCCTCCGAGGGCTCCGCCCAGGGCTTTGAGATAACACACACCTCTATGTGGTGACCCTGTTTTGATTGTGGTTCTGAAGTGAGTTGTGATCTTCTCTGTTGGTGGCAGCACTATTATTAAAGTATCTACCATAGAGGCCTTTGCACTGCTTTGCAACAGAAAATGAGGGAACATTTGGGCAGAAGGGTGCAAAAGTCTAATAAGCGCCCCACCCTGATGGAGGAAAACCTTGCTGGAGCAGCTTCTTGTAAGGGCTCTACTGTTCTTGTGGTTTTCCATCTCTGGGCAAGACACTGTCGCTGGCAAATGTCATGTCAGAGCACCCTAAGCCCACACATCTGTGTCATTATGACATGGAAGGACCTGGAAGCTGGGAACTTATGAGAGCAATGGAAATGGATGGTAGGAGATGCCTTAGTCCATGGAATGAGAACGATGCATTATTTGGTTAAAGCCAGGCATGATCTTTTTGAGCAAACTATAAGTCATCAGTGGGTTCCTTGTATGTACCTCCAATTTCCCATCACTAAAAACTGGTGAAATACAAAGATTGTATCCATGCTGGCCTCTTCCTGGGATGCCCAAATCCCACTCTCCCTCTCCTGAATCTTCCACAAATTTCTTTTCTCATGACAGTCTGATACTTTTGCGTCAGGGCCTTCATTACTATTTGTTAAACATTCTAATTTCAGCTTTTGACATGCTGTGACCTACTTCTCTGAGTTAGGAGGTGCAGAGGGCCAGCTTGCCTTTCCCTGTATATAGTTTGTCCTCCAGCTTTCTCTCTTGGCCTGCCTGCATATTTCCCATACGGTCTGCTGCTCCTGGGTTTTGTTCTGATGTGATGAGAAGGATATCTTCCGGATGATGTTATGACTAAGGAAGGTTCTACCACAGTACAGGAACAAGAACAGCGGCACACTGCCTGGTCTGTGAGTAGATACCTTTCTTGGTCACAGATACTCAGCAGAGCACTGACGATTCTTATCTGTCCTCTCATCTGTGAACTGTGTGAACTTAAGACAAACTGTAAAGGAAGCATAGAACTAAAGCATTTGGGTCGATCATTAAAAATCATTCTGAGAAACTATTAGAAAACACAGCTCCATGTAGGGACTGAGCATGAAAGTGGAGCTTCAGAGAAAATTTAGAGGAGCAGCTGAGAACAACCTTAACGCATCAAAAGTGTGAGCCTGTCACTCTGTGTGGGTGGGATGTATTCCCAGAGTCCCATTTTAGAGGAGAGTCAGGCTTTGGGATGGAGAGATGCCAAAGGAGAATATTAGAAGTCAGGTAGGTGGAACCAGCAGAGAAGGCAATGGCACCCCACTCCAGTACTCTTGCCTGGAAAATCCCATGGACAGAGGAGCCTGGTGGGCTGCAGTCCATGGGGTCGCTAGGAATCAGACACGACTGAGCGACTTCACTTTGACTTTTCACTTTCATGCATTGGAGAAGGAAATGGCAACCCACTCCAGTGTTCTTGCCTGGAGAATCCCAGGGACGGGGGAGCCTGGTGGGCTGCCGTCTATGGGGTCGCACAGAGTCGGACACGACTGAAGCGACTTAGCAGCAGCAGCAGGTGGAACAAGGGACAGTCTCCAACCTTGAGTACATGTGTGTCACAAACAGTTGTAATTATTAGTGGAGTGTTGAAAACAGTATATTATCTATGAAAAATCTACCCTCAAATCCAAATGATCTGTGCACCCCAAGTAGGATAAATGCAGGGATAACCAAACCTTGGCATATCATAGTCACATTGCTGAAAACTAAGACAAACAGCAAATGTTAAAAGGATCCAGAATGAAGAAAAAAAAAAAAAACACACATTAAAATGAAGGATGACTTCTCAGAGAAACAATGGTGCCCAGAATACAGAATGCAGTTTTAAAATGTTGAAAGGATAAAACTATCAGCCTAGAACTCTACAAAACTACCCTTCAGAATTAAAGTAGGATAAAAGACATTTCAGAAAGATAAAAGCTGAGAGGATTCATCTTTTCACATCTATACTACAAGAAGTAATTATGGGGAAAAATGAAAAATAACAGGGTAAACACCTGGGGAAATACAAAACAATCTTTTCCTTTTATAATGATGTAGATAGATAAATGATATTTCCTCCTAAAATCAGGAACAAGATAGAGAGGTAGATAGGTAGAGCTATGTAGATACAGGTGTATATAGCCATTCATGTAGATATATATTATATATAAAATATTTTTAACTGAAGCAAAAATAGTACTGTATTGTGGAGTTTATAGCATATTTGGAAGTCATATATAAGAAAACAACATCACAAAGGGTGGGAGGAATCTAAAGGAAATATGCAGTTGGAAGATTCTTACAGTGATTCAGTTCAGTTCAGTTTAGTTCAGTAGCTCAGTCGTGTCCGACTCTTTGCGAACCCGTGAATTGCAGCACACCAGGACACTCCCTGTCCATCACCAACTCCCAGAGTTTACTCAGACTCACGCCCATCGAGTCAGTGATGCCATCCAGCCATCTCATCTTCTGTCGTCCCCTTCTCCTCCTGCCCCCAATCCCTCCCAGCATCAGGGTCTTTTCCAGTGAGTCAACTCTTCCTATGAGGTGGCCAAAGTATTGGAGTTTCAGCTTTAGCATAGGTCCTTCCAAAGGACACCCAGGACTGATCTCCTTCAGAATGGACTGGTTGGACCTCATTGCAGTCCAAGGGACTCTCAAAAGTTTTCTCCAACACCACAGTTCAAAAGCATCAATTCTTCGGCACTCAGCTTTCTTCACAGTCCAACTCTCACATCCATACATGACCACTGGAAAAACCATAGCTTTGACTAGATGGACCTGTGTTGGCAAAGTCATATCTCTGCTTTTCAATATGCTGTCTAGGTTTCCTAGATACCTATTTAACTTTCCTAGATATCTATCTAACTTTCCTTCCAAGGAGTAAGCATCTTTTAATTTCATGGCTGCAGTCACCATCTGCAGTGATTTTGGAGCCCCAAAAAATAAAGTCTGACACTGTTTGCACTGTTTCCCCATCTATTTGCCATGAAGTGATGGGACCGGATGCCATGATTTTCATTTTCTGAATGTTGAGCTTTAAGCCAACTTTTTCACTCTCCTCTTTCACTTTCATCAACAGGCTTTTGAGTTCCTCTTCACTTTCTGCCATAAGGGTGGTATCATCTGCGTATCTGAGGTTATTGATATTTCTCCCAGCAATCTTGAAGCTTGTGCTTCATCCAGTCCAGCGTTTTTCATGATGTACTCTGCATATAAGTTAGAATAAGCAGGGTGACAATATACAGCCTTGATGTACTCCTTTTCCTATTTGGAACCAGTCTGTTGTTCCATGTCCAGTTCTAACTGTTGCTTCCTGACCTGCATACAGGTTTCTCAAGAGGCAGGTCAGGTGATCTGGTATTCCCATCTCTTTCAGAATTTTCCACAGTTTATTGTGATCCACACAGTCAAAGGCTTTGGCATAGTCAATAAAGCAGAAATAGATGTTTTTCTGGAACTCTCTTGGTTTTTCCATGATCCAGTGGATGTTGGCAATTTGATCTCTGGCTCCTTTGCCTTTTCTAAAACCAGCTTTAACATCTGGAAGTTCATGGTTCATGTATTACTGAAGCCTGGCTTGGAGAATTTTGAGCATTACTTTACTAGCATGTGCTGCTGCTAAGTCACTTCAGTCGTGTCCGACTCTGTGCGACCCCATAGACGGCAGCCCACCAGGCTCCCCCGTCCCTGGGATTCTCCAGGCAAGAACACTGGAGTGGGTTGCCATTTCCTCCTCCAATGCATGAAAGTGAAAAGTGAAAGTGAAGTCTCTTAGTCGTGTCCAACCCTCAGCGAACCCATGGACTGCAGCCTTCCAGGCTCCTCTGTCCATGGGATTTTCCAGGCAAGACTACTGGAGTGGGATGCCATTGCCTTCTCCGCACAGATGAGTGCAATTGTGCAGTAGTTTGAGCATTCTTTTGCATTGCCTTTCTTTGGAATTGGAATGAAAACTGACCTTTTCCAGTCCTGTGGCTTCAAAGTATATTATTGAAGGTAAATTATGATAATTTAAGGATATATGCTACTAAAACAACTCCAGAAAATTACAGAAATATTACAAAGAGATAGAATTTAAAGGTCAGTACAGGAGATTAAATGGAATATTTAAAAATAAGTAATTCATCTAAAGAAAGTAGAAAAAAGAAACAAAAAGAGCTGGAAGAGAAAAAATAGCTTCGAAATATATGAAGCAAAACCAGATAGAACATGGTATAAATGGCAGAAAAAGACAAATCTGAAATCATCATCAAATATTTTAACATCACTTCCTCAGAAGCTGATAGAAAAAAAAAAAAAGTAAAAGTTTAAATAACATTATCAACCAACTTGACCTAATTGACATTTATTCTCAACAACAGCAGAATATACATTCATTTTAACTGCACACAGATCATTAACCATTTAGAGAGATGAAATATGCTGAGCCATAGAGCAGGACTCATTAAAATTAAAAGGATTGAAATCAAAGAGTACTACATTTTATGACCTTAATGGTATTAATGCAGAGATCAATAACAATGAGATATTTGAAAAAAAATACCAACTATTTGAAAGGTAAACAATGTCTATCTAAATAGACTGTGACCAAAAGAGAAATCACAAAAGATAGAAAATATTTTGAACTGAATGATTTTTTTCACTGTATTTGCTAATTATTTATTTATCAAGAGAAACCAGTCCTTAGCCCAGATATTCATAGTTCATAGTTTCATAGTTCAGGAACACGGAACACATAGTTCAGGAATGCATACAAGCATTTGTGCAATGTAGGTAAAGGACTGTTTAGAGGCAAATGTATAGCTTTAGATTTTTCAGGGGAAAAAAAAATCAGGGTATGATTCGAATATGATGTAAGCCTCCACATTAAGAAGCTAGAAAAAGGGGAACAAATTAAATGCAAAGTAGACAAGCGAGAATGGCAATTAATGAAACAGAACACTGACAAACAAGAAAGTCAGCAAGATTTTTTTTCCCTTTTTTTAACAAGGTTTTTTTTCCCCCCTCTAAATATTAATAAAACCTCAGACAAGACGGATTAAGTAAAACAGAAAATACTATTATCATCATTAGGAATCAAATAAGGAAGCATATCTACAGGTATCACAATCAAGCAAAAGATAGTTTGGAAATATTATGAACAACTTTGTGTTGATAAATTAAACTATTTAGATGAAATAGAAACATAATTTGAAAAATATAACATACCAAAATAGATACTAAAATAAATAAATATTTCTATGTCAATTCAAATAGTTGAATTTATTTTAAAAAATCCTTGTACAAAGAAAACTTGGGACCCAGGTGATTTTTTTTTTTTTAAACTTTTAGCAATTTTATTCATTTTCCATAGTTTTACAGTATTAGTAAAAAATAATAGTCACTGGAGCCTATTATACACAGTGAAGTAAGCCAGAAAGAAAAACACCAATACAGTATACTAACGCATATATATGGAATTTAGAAAGATGGTAACAATAACCCTGTATATGAGACAGCAAAAGAGACACTGATGTATAGGAACAGTCTTTTGGACTCTGTGGGAGAGGGAGAGGGTGGCAGGATTTGGGAGAATGGCATTGAAACATGTATAATATCATATATGAAACGAGTCGCCAGTCCAGGTTCGATGCACGATACTGGATGCTTGGGGCTGGTGCACTGGGACGACCCAGAGGGATGGTACGGGGAGGGAGAAGGGAGGAGGGTTCAGGATGGGGAACACGTGTATGCCTGTGGCGGATTCATGTTGATATATGGCAAAACCCATGCAATATTGTAAAGTTAAAAAATAAAATAAAAATAAAAAATAATGGTCATTATAAATAAGTATAAAATGGAAGTTGATGGGAAAATAGTGCCAAGTCTTCCTTGACCCCCTCCCCCCAAAAAAACTAGCTAGTATATGGAAAATATCCTTTCACACATTATCTTTAGGCATATATTCACTTTGTGGTGGTGCATGGTTTAGTTGCTAAGTCGTGTCTGACTTTTGAGACCCAGTGGACTGTATGTAGTCTGCCAGGCTCCTCTGTCTCTGGGATTTCCCATGCAAGAATACTGGAGTGGGTTGCCATTTCTTTTTCCAATAGAGACCCAGGTGATTTTACTGGTGAAATATATCATGATTTAAGAAAGAAATAGCACCAATTCAACAAGCTCTTTCAAAAATAGAAGAGGATAATCTTTCCCAACTCATTTTATAAAGCAAGCATAATCCCAAATCAAATACTGACAAGAAACAACAAAAGAAAACTGCAGACAATATTCCTCCTGAAGTAGATCAACAATTCCTAGCAAACCATTAGAAAGTTAATGTTTTAGAAGAAAATACATCATGACTAAGTGATGTTTTCAAGAAACGCAAGGTTGATTTAAAATTGGAAAATTATTCAGTGAAATTAAAGAATAAAGGGAGGGAAGTGGGAGGGGCATTCAGCATGGGGAACACGTGTACACCCGTGGTGGATTCATGTTGATGTATGGCAAAACCAATACAATATTGTAAAGTAATTAGCTTCCAATTAAAATAAATAAATTTAAATTAAAAAAGAATAAAGGGAGAAAACTATATGATCATTTCAGTAGATGCATTTGCAAAAAGTTTTTGACAATTCATGAAAAAACTCTGAGAAAATTATGAATAGAAGGAACTTCCTCAAGTCACTTAAATGTTTCTCTGAATATCTATAAACAATATAATACTTAATGACATTTCCTCCTAAGATCAGAAACAAGTCAAAGACATCTACTTTCAACCACTTTTCTGGAGGTTCTAGCCTATGTTAATAAGGCAAAGTAAAAAAAAAAATGTATACAGATAAAAGACACAAAGAAAGAAGTAAAATTGCCATTCTTTGCAGATGATATGATTGTTTGTGTAGAAAATGCTATGGAGTAGAGAAAACAACTATGAGAATTAATGAGTGAATTTAGCACGGTCAACATACAAAAATTAATTCTATTTTTTTATACTAGCAATAAACAATTAGAAAACAAAAATTTTAAAAATGGCATTTGCTATTTTTAATACTATTTTTAATACTATCAAAAATATCAAATACTAAGAAAAATCTAATAAAAGATATACAATTCCTGTACAATAAAAACTATAAAACATTGATATGATAAAGAAGATCAAACAAAATGGTTATGAATTTGAAGACTCAATGTTGTTAATACATTCATTCTCCTCAGATATATTTATGGATTTAATATAATTCTTATTAAAATATCAGCAGGCTTTTTTTAAAGCAACTGACAAGCTGAGTCTAAAACTGATATGGGAATGTCAAAATAATTTAAAAAAAGAATAAAGTTAAAGGCTTATAATACTTTGTCTCAGGAATTCCCTGGTGGCCCAGTGGTTAGAATTCCATATTTTGACTGCAGGAGGCCCAGTTTCAATCCCTAGTCAGGGAACTAAGATACTACAAGGCATGGGGCATGCCCAAAAAAACCCCAAAAACCTAAATATACTCCTAGATAGATCAAGACATTGTAGTGTTGACATTAGAATAGGCAAATAACAATAGAACAGAATCCAGAAATAGACACACACACATAAAGAGTCAATCAACTTTTGACTAAAAGTCAAAATTATTATCTTGATTATCTAATCAAGATAGTTCAATGAATAAAGGAAGATTTAACAAATGGTGCCAGAACAACTGGATAACCATATGAAAAACAAAAATAAATTTGACTTTTATCTCACCCTATACAATAATATCAGTTTGAGATGGATCATAGAACAAAATATAACCTAAAACAAAAAAAATTTCTGATAGAAAACATGAAATAGTATATTTGCAATGTTGGGATAGGCAAAAAATACTTATAAAGACACAAAAAAGCATTAACTATTAAAAATAATAACTAGCTTTCACAAAATAAAAACGTTTTGCATTTCAAAACACACCATTAAGAAAATAAATAGGAAAACCTGTTACATATATTTGACCAAAGGTTTCTTTCCAGTATATATAAAGAATTCCTCCAAATCAATAACAAGACTATAATATAATTTTTTAAGATAAACAAGAGACTGGAGCAATCATTCCACAAAAGAATATGATAGTATGACCAACAAGTGTGTGAAATATTTCAACATCATTAGTCATCATGATATGCAAATTACAGCCACAATGAGATATTATTTTACACTTATTAAAATGTCTAAAATTGAAAATACGGCAATACCAAAAGTTGTTGGGGATGTGGAGAAACAAACTCTCAAACATTGCTGGTAGGAATGCAGAGTGGTAGAATCACTTTGGAGAACAGTTTATTAGTTTCTTATAAAATTAACCTCTACATATAACTTACGACTCAGAAAGCTCATACTCTATATTTCTCAAAAGAAATGAAAACATATATCTACAAAGAGATTTATACAAGAATATTCAAAGAAGCTTTATCCGTAATAGCCCCAAACTAGACATAGGCCAAATGTTGAACAACAGGAAAATAAATAAACATATTGTGTTTCTTTATAATTGTGTACATTACATTCAGAAATTGCAATAATAATCAGAAATAAAAGGGGAACATGACTGACGATGTAACGACATCAATAAATCATAAGACTTTCAGTTATGCTAAATGAAAGGAGCTAACCAAAAAGCTGTGGAGACTTCCCTGGTGCTCCAGTGGCTAAGACTCCATGATCCCAAAGCAGGGGCCCTGGTTCAATCCTTGGTCAGGGAACTGGATCCTGAATGCTGCAACTGAGAGTTCACGTGCCGCAAGGAAGAGAGAAGATCCCGTATGCCACAACCAAGACCCAGTGCAGCCAAACAAATAAATTTTTTAAAAAGAAGCTAACCAAAGGTATGTACTATATGACTCTATTTTTGTGAAGTGCAAAAATAGGTAAAATTCATCCATGGAGGAAAAAATGCATAAATAGCAGTTATCTCGTTTGGTGTATTCGATTGTCATCATATATTCAATGGTCAAAATTATTAAACAAAATGTTTAACACTTTTTGGTGGATTACATATAAATGACACCTCAATTAAAAAAAAAAAACTACATTTGGTGAATATCAACTACATAAATAACTGCATAAAGTTTGTTCATCCAACAAACATTATCAATAATTTATTATGTGTTAAGCACCATGCTAACCTCTGGGAATAGCAAACTCAATCAGACACGATTCCAACACTGAAGAATGCATGGATTTAGGGGTGGGGAGTCAGACGATTTCAAAATGTTGGACCAGGTGCTTCAATACAGCCATCAACGAGGGCTGAATATGGGGGCCACAGAGCAGTGAGCAAGATATTACACACCAGGAGAGTGGTCTCGTGTCTAACCATGGTGACTGAATCATGGCTTGAGAGAATAAGATGTTGCCTTCTATGTTTTGGCCTTTAGGACTTGAAGTGATAGTTTAGCAGAAGTAAGGACTCAAAATAACTGTTCCCTAAACCCTGGGAACAAACTCCTTTCAGTAGTGGGAGAATGCAGAGACTTTCATCTCGAGGATTAACAGGAAAGGCCAAAGTCTTCCTGAGTATGAGGTTCAGAGGGAAGCAGGACTCTTGAGCCAGGGTCCCTATGCCACGCTGCAGAGCAGCCCACAAAAAACCCCAGAGGATGTGGCTTGCTGGCCCCACCCCTTGGGTCATGACAGCCCTGCCAAAGAATGTAGGGCCCCAACAAAGAATGTCCTGAAAGCCAGTTAGGAGCCTTCCAGGAAAACCACAGCCGGCAATCTACCACTTGCAATGTGTGTGGGTGGGCTCTTTTTCATCCTCTTTTTCCTGGCATCCCTGAACTCCCACCAAATCCCAGGTCTGCTCAAAAGGAGGTGCAGGGCCAGTACAATTTGCTTGCTGATGGTGTGGAGGACAAAGCACCTGCTTGAACGTCTCTAAGGACAGCCCTGGGGAGCCTGCCTTCAGATCTCCTTGCAAAGCTCCAGCTCCGGAAAGACTGGAGGTGTGACTCCGCAGATGGACCACCCAGAGAGAGGTGGCTGTGGGGAAGCTCCTCCATGCCCTTTGCAACCACAACTGTATAAGTTTCCTATTGCTGCTGTGACAAATTACCTCAAACTTCGAGTTTTAAAGCAACACCAACTTGTCATCTATTCTGGAAGTCTCAAATCTAAAGTGAACCTGTAGGACTGCATTCCTTCAGGAGGTTCCAGGGGACACCCCGTTTCCTTGCCTTTACAGCTTTCAAAGACAGCCTACATTTTTTGATTCATTGCCCCCTTCCTCCATCCTCAAAGCTAGCATCTTCAAATCTCTTTCTCTCTGTCCCTCTGCTTCTGTCATCACATCACCTCCTCTCTGACTTTGACTCCTTCTGTGCATCTCTTAGAAAGACCCATGAATTTGCATCAAGCCCCTTGGCAATCCAGGATAATCTCTCCATCTCAAAATCCTTAATACGATCGCATCTGCAAAGCCTCTTTTGCCTTGTAAGGTAACATTCACAGACTCCAAGGATTAGGATGTGACCATTTTAAGAAGATCATCATTCAGCCTATTCTTGCAACTCTAAGGGCTTCCAAGCTAGTGCTAGTGGTAAAGAATCCACTTGTCAATGCAGGCGAGGCCAGAGATGCAGGTTCAATCCCTGGGTTGGGAAGATCCCCTGGAGTAGAAAATCTCAACCTACTCCAGTATTCTTGCCTGAAACATCCCAAGGACAGAGGAGCCTGGTGGGTTACAGTCCACAGGGTCACAAAAGAGTCAGACATGACTTTAGTGACTAGACAACAACAACAGAAAGCAAGTAAAATTATCCATTTCTGGGACTTCCCTGGTGGTCCAGTGGTTAGGACTCCATGCTTCCACGAAAGGTTCCATCCCTGATTGAAGATCTAAGATCCCGCATGCTGCACAACATGGCCAAAAAAAATTACCCATTTCTCCCTGTAAATGAAACTTGCTTTTCCATAGCATCTTGTTCCTTTTCTTGCATTGTCTTGCTTCATGTTTTTACTTTTCCCTGTTGTTCTCAACCTCAACAGAGAATGCTTTTCCAAGCAGAACCATTCAACCTACCTAAAATCTTCCCTTCATTTTTGGAAACTGTATCTGCAAATAACTCATCACAAATTATTCAAGCACCCTGAAAGGTGAAGTCCAGAAATACCACAGCAAAGGAAACAAAAGTGGTAGCTGAAGAATATAAATACATCACTGTGGTTTAAAAATAAAATAGAAAAAAAAAATAGAAATCAGTATCTCATAAAACAAAAGTGAATGAAGAGTTACTTCAACAATATCAACCTGGACAGCAGCCATTCCCAGTATTCTTCAGTGAGGTTTATTTTTAAATATTTTAACATGTGTATTAAATCAGAATTATTAAATTTCTAGAAGACAGAATCCCTTTCTCTGAGATACTCCTTAAATGGCAATAGCCGATCTGTTTATGAGTCTGTCTCCATAATAGCTAATATCGCTCTGTTGAGCCTTTTGTTGAGGACAAGAATGAAATATGTTCCTGATTTTTATATGCCTCTGACATTGCTAGATCATGTGATTTGGGGATTCTGGCTCGCATGGTATTGATTTTTTTTTTTTTTTTAAATTACTGCCTTCTCAACAAATGGTTCCTCCGTGTTTATTGACAAGCACGGCCGTATTAAAATCTAGATCATGAATAAATGATGTCAAATGAAATTAGGCAAAGCAGAACAGGAGAGGCAGGAAGGTAATGAATCAAGTGTTGGAACTCTAACGCCCAAGATGTAATCCTGGTCAGGTGAGTATACCAATATTAGCCCTGCTGGGACCTGCTGGTGTCCGACAGGTACCCCGTGCCCCTGGCTGCCCAGCCTTGCCTTGTCACTTGGGTCTCTCCCCCTCACCTCCACAGCAAGGACCAGAGCAGGACTGCCACGGGTTTGTGTCAAAAATGGTAGAAACGTCTGGCTTTGTGATGAATCATCATAATTGAGAAATAGGTTCTTCAGATTTTTATCTTAAATAATGCTTGAAATAGATTTAATCATCAGAGGATTGGGTGATAAGTGAACATTTTTAAGATTTTAAAAGGAATGTCGGTGTAGTTTTAAGAGTATCAGAGGCTGTTCATGCTTATGCAATACTATCTATTTTCACTTAAATCTTTTCATACTGGTCTCCCTGTAACATGTTTGCATTCCCCCAATGTGTTCTTTCCTGGACCATGATGCTGGGAAAGACTGAGGGCAGGAAGAGAAGGGGAGGACAGAGAATGAGATGGTTGGATGGCATCACCAGTTCAACGGACATGAGTTTGAGCAAACTCCGGGAGACAGTGAAGGACAGGTAAGCCTGGTGTGCTGCAATCCATGGGGTTGCATACAGTCGGACATGTCTGAGCGACTGAATAACAATGTATTCTACTCTGAAGTCAGAATTATTGTTTCAAAATGCAAATGTGAGACCTTCCCTGGTGCTCCAGTGACTAACTAGATCCCACATACTGCAACAAAGAGCTCACATGCCACCACTAAAGATCCCACACACCTCAGAGATGGAAGTTCCTGTGTGTTGCAAATAAGACTTGATGCAGCCAAATAAATAAATAAAATAAATATTTTAAAAAATGCAAAACTGATCAGACCATCCCTTCCACCCCATGTCTCTCTCTCTCACACACACACACACGCACACACACACTGTTTACTGTTCACCTAGTTATCTCCGCCTCCTCTTCATCTCTCTGACCTCAGTTTATATCAACACTTCCTCCAAGAAGCCTTCTGTGATCCCCTAAACTGGGTCAGAATTCCAGACACACGCTCACATTGCCGGGTGGTCCACAGTGTCTGGCATAGAGGAGGCATGTGAGAAATATTTTAGCACTAGTGAGTTAGCAAACAAACTTCTTCATTGATGCCAATTTATCACAAGCAAGTCAGACAGAGGGCTGTGGCTTTGAGCCCTGTGAGTGAGTGGGGGAAATGTGGAAGAGTGATGATTTCCCTGAGGTGGCAGTGAAAGAATGTTAGAGGAATTCAAAGGTAGAGTTGGATTGGTGTAGAGGTTATCTGAGGTGAAAGTCACTCCCTGAACTTGGAATGACCCAGGGAAACATTGAAGGGGGGAGGTGGGGGCGGGGGAAGGTGTCTTTGGCTGTTATCAGCTTACGAGTTTGCTTAGAAAAAACAAAGCAATCAAGGAAAGGGAAGGGGAAGCAGAAGCAACTTGACATTTGGTAAGTTTTTTCATGTATTTCAATCTTGCTCCCAAAGATTTTAAAGAACACTTACAAAGATGTATGCAATACACTTAATAAAATGTAACTCAAATAAATGATAAAAAGGAGGAAAACAATTTATATGTATGAGATTTCCAAAGAATCTCTGCAGTAAAGTTATAAAGCCATAACCACTTCAGTCATTACCTTAATTTGGAAATATGGAAAATATTTCATTGACTTCTAAAGAAGCTGCCTGCAAAGAGTGTGGGAGTCCATATTCATAGATACCATTTATGTGAATATGGTAAGTGTGTTTGAATATGTTTTAAAAGTATGGAAATGATGTGGAAGGAACACATCAAATACAGCTGTGGATACTTCTGGCAAGAGAGATGGCATGAGAACTGGGATGTGGAAAGATTTTAATTTTTAATTTTTGCCTTATATATAACCGAAATTTGTGCAGTTAGCTTACATCCAGGAGTGGCATTTGTAATTTGAAATAATAATGATGATGATGATAAAGCCTCTACAAAGAAGATGATATTATTTAACACTAGAATTTGAGAAATATTCCGTTATATATGTACTTAGTCATTCACTGAGATCAATTAACAACAACATTCAAGGACATCCCTGGGGGTTCAGTGGCTAAAACTCTGAGCTCCCAATGCAGGAGGCTTGGGTTCGATCTCTTGTCAGGGAACTAGATCCCACATGCTGCAACTAAAAAGTCTTTCCACTACAACTAACTGGTTTAAAAACAACAACATTCACAGCACTGCTCAGTGTTCAGAATGTTTACGTCTATTATTGTAGGGCATCTTCCCAACAGTCCTCTGAAGCAGGCAGGGCCAGACGAGGTACCCACGTTATCATCCCCACTTTACAAAACGAAGAAGCAGAGGCAGGAGCAGAACGAGGCACCCGGTTCTGGCCATGAGATGGAAAGAAGCAGAGTTTGCAAAGGAACCCAGACCTTCCAACTCTTTCCTTTTGTCCTTGCTTCACAGTGTGACTGGAAGTCTTAGCATTTCCAAGCTGAAATAAAGAAAAATCTTTTGACTGCTGCATTTGATGGCTCATAAAACTGTTTCATTGTAAATACTGTCCTATAACTTCTGAATTATGCGACGTAAATGGTTTGAGTGTTTCTCATTATTGCAGAAGAGGAAGATTTACTGCTTTCATTTAAAGTCTGAGCACTCTCTAAAGAAAAGTTGCAGTAGCCAAATGTCTTTATTACACTATTACCCTCAGAGCTCATGTCTTGGAAAAGCTTCCTGGGTGCAGACAACAGTGTTCAGAGGAGGGCGTTTCTTGATTCAGAGACTTAAGGTGACAAAGCATATAGCATATAGCCTTACTGATGATAACCCCAATAAATCATATTTCAGCTTAGTTGCCTCCTTAGCAGTCTCTGACAGCTCTGTTTACCTTCAAGACAGACACGTGCCTCGCTGGCAGCATTTCATGTGTTTCCTGGTTCCTTAGTCAGTCAAGACACTGAACAGCCTTTGTCCTCCCTGGCGTAGCTGGCTTGCAAAAGGACTGCAACCATTGCCCCATCCCTGTGCCTGCACACCGCCACGTCCATGTAGAGCTGGGATCTATTTTCCCTCCCTTTGAGCTGGGCTGGACTGTGACTTGCTTTGATCGATAGAATGTGATGGAAGTGACACCTTGCCAGTTCCAAGCCTCGTCCTCAGGAGCTGGCAGTTCTATCTTTGCCTTCTTGGGTCCAGCCACTATTTAAGACTAGTATTGAATGATTGAGGCCCCTGGAGGATGACAGGCCATCTTGGGTGGAGCTCTCACTGAATGCAGCCTTGTCAGTGGCCCCAGGCAACATCATATGTAGCAGAAGGACCACCTGACTGAGCCCAGTCAACCCACAAGATAAAGAGAAACAACCACGGATTGTTGTTCTAATAAGTGAGTTTTGAGGTCATTTGTTACAGAGCAAAAGAGAATTAAAACATGAAACATTCTCTCTTTTCACTGCCCTGCCTTCTCCTGACCAACTTAGTACATCCCTGACCATCTCTTATGCTCCTTTTCTCTACCATCATTTCTATCTGAGGAAAAAGAAGCATTCTTCTCAAGTCCTCACTCTGAGCTGGGCACTGTGTGAGCCTTTGGCAACAGGGAAATGGCTAAGCATAGACCTCTCTTCATGTGACTCTTACATCAGTGGTGGAGATGTGAAAAAAAATAAAATAAAATAACCCTCCTAACTCACACCTGCCCCTCCCAGCCTGTGACCCCACAATTTCCTCAGGGTTAACTCTTGAGTCTCCAAGGCTCAAACAAGTGGGCAGTACAGAGAGTAGCCAAGTATTTTAAGCTCATTCAAAAATGTTACAGTTTCTCTCTATTAAACAATTATAAGGATATCTGTTATTAGGAAACTAATATACAAAAATTAAATTTTACAAGACAGATAAAGGGATAATTATTCACTTCATAAAATTTGACCTTTCATTTACAGATAAATTCCTTTAAATTACCTGTTGCCTAATTTATGACACTGGGTGGTACAGGGAACGAATTTTCAACTGGAAAACAGGAAACCCGAACACAAACACTAATTCCATTCCTAAGGGATTATCATTTAGGTAAATCATTTAACTCTTCTATCTCTTTATTTTAAAATATCAAGAATTTAGACTCAATGATCTCTAAAACGCTTTCTAGTCCAAAAGTCTCTGATTATGAGGAGGCTTAAAGAAATGGGGCTTACCTGGTGGCTCAGATGGTAAAGCATCTGCCTGTAATGCAGGAGACACAGGTTTGACCCCTGGGTTGGAAAGATTCCCTGGAGAAGGGAATGGCTACCCACTCCAGTATTCTTGCCTGGAGAATTCCATGGACAGTTGAGTTTGGCAAGCTACAGTCCATGGGGTAGCAAAGAGTCAGACACGATTGAGCTGCTAAAACACACACACACACACACACACACACACACGTTTAAAGAAATGGGACCAGGTTCGATGCAGGATACAGGAAGCTTGGGGCTGGTGCACTGGGATGACCCAGAGGGATGGTATGGGGAGGGAGGTGGGATGGGGGTTCAGGATGGGAACATGTGTACACCCATGGCGGATTCATGTTGATGTATGGCAAAACCAATACAATATTGTAAAGTAAAAAAATAATAATAATAATAAAAAGAAGAAGCTCATGGGACAGAAAAAAAAAATGTGAGTGAGAGAGGTAGAAAGAATTATCATAAAATATTAGGCTCCTTGGACAAATTGAAGCTAAACTGCAATATAAGGCATCCCTGGGATAAACCGAAGCCAGGGAAAAGCAGGACAATATCTTTTGAGGCCATTCCCCCTGTGATTCACTCTTTCACTCCAAAAAGAAGCAGAGACAGAAAATAAAGATTTGAAGAGCAGTCTTGAGACTGAGAGAGGAGGGAGGCTGGCTCCAAGCAGCAGAAGACCCAGAAGCAGGCAGAACTGCTTGCCATTAAGCAGAACTGCCTGCCATTAAGCATATCATCATATGGGACTTCTTAACCACTGGGTTAAGATTCTGAGCTTCCAATGTGGGAGCCATGGGTTCAATTCCTGATAAGGGAACTAAGATCCAATCTGTGGCACCACCAAAAAAAAAATAAAAAATAAAAAAACCTGGTTTCAAAATTAATGCTGGATAAATCACCACATCGTAGTGTTGACATGAGAGCAGACAAATACTTGGTTGTCTCTTACACGGCAGACTTCGATCAGTGTCATCTTACCCAGAAACTGTTTGTTTCTTAAGTGGTCACGCCAAACTCAGTAACCACACCACCACTACCACCCCCACACTCTCCCAGCCTCATCTGCTTGGTTTGTATTAACTATATGTGTATGTTTGCATCTTTCTTCAGTAAATATTTTCCTGGAAGTCAGAGATTGAATTTTTCACTTTTTTTTTTTTTTTACATTTCCTTCTGTAGATCTAGCAAAGTGACAGGAACATATTAGGTGCTGAATAAATATTTGATGCACGAAAATAATTTCCACTAAAAATGAATTTGCCAAGTCCCAATGGCCTTCATGCCTGTAGGCCTTCATTTGTTCAACAACAGAACATCTACTAAATATTTATATCCTACTTATCTAGCATCCTTGACCTCTCTGTTATTTAGATATGCTGAAACTTCTTGAAATGTCTAAAATTCAGTTTCACTCAGAAGCATTGTCTCATGTGAATCACAGTGTCTGATGCAAAATAACTGGGAGAGGAGATCTGAGAAGAAGCAAAAGTATGATAGCCCAGGTTCCCATGAATTTACAATCTGATCTGACTAAACACATCTGCAATATTTGACAATACATAATTTTAAAAAACCTTTCAACAAATGTAAATTAATAAAACATAATCTAAATAACTACATGTCTAGAGAACTTGGAGAGAAAAAATATTAGAACTAGGTGAATTTAATGAGAACCAGATGTAGAAAGTAAGGTTTGTCTTTAATATAAAGACTCAGTGAACATGAATGGCTTAAAAAAATACTATTTCAGATTAAATGAATGATATGAGCAAAAGCAAGAAGACAAAAGGCCTATTGAGAAAACAGCAACCCCATTTCCTTGCTGGAACTATGGGATCTGAACTAGGATGCGGGAATTGATGCTCAGCATGCTAGTCCTGCAGAAAAGTCTATGAAGCTGAAATCATCTTTAGAGCCAACTGTGCAGAGAGCCTCCAAATCAATTCCTTCCTCCCTTCTTTCCCTGGGGTGAGGGTGGAAATGGCTATTTCTCCTATTATGAAGCAAAGACTATTCCCCTATCCCTTGAAATCCAGAATAGCCTTGTCACCTGCTTTGACCAACAGAATCTGATGGAAGTGACACTGGGCTACTTCCACCAGAGGCCTGGATGCTCCTTTTTTTTTTTTTCCTTCTCAGAACTGTGTCATAAAGAAACTCAGTCTTCATCATTGAATGAAGGAAGTTCACATGGAGAGAGATCTGGAAAACAAAACACCGTCTTGGAAGGACCATCCAACCTCCAGATGAATGAAGTTGCTAAGTGACCTCAGCTATACCAGCTAGATCAGAAGAACCACCAGCAAGCGTAGGCTAACAACAGAATTGTGAGAAATAAATTGCTGTTGTGCTAAGCAACTAAGTTTTGGGCTTATTGTTATGCAGCAATAAATAACTGAAACATCAGCCCATTTCTTTCATTTCCTCGTATCCACCCAACTTCAGACACCCTGTGTCCTCATGCTGTCTAATAATCATCATAATCATAATCCAATCTGACCTTCATAATTTACTATTATGCCAGACATCACAGTAAATGTTTACAGGAATGCTCTTATTCACAGAAAACCCTAAGAGATGGTATAATGGCTTGAATGGTGCCCACCCCCCAAAATATATGTCCCCGAAAACTGTGAATGTGACCTTATTTGGAAAAAGGATCTTCACAGACATAATTAAATGAAGGATCACAAGATGAGATTATCCTGGGTCAACTGGGTGGTCCCTCTATCCAATGAACAGACAGAAGAAAGGACTGAAGCAAAGAGAAAGCCATGGGAAGACCAAGGCAGAGAGGCTGGAATGTGCAATCACAAGTCAAAGAATGCTATCAGCCACCAGGAGCTGGAAGAAGTAAATGTGGAATCTCAAGAGCCTCTGGAGGAAGCATAGCCTTTCTGACACCTTGATTTCACACCTCTGATCTCCAGAACTGTGAGAGAACACTTTTTTGTTTTAAGCCAAGATTGTGGTAATTTGTTACAGCAGTTATAGAAAGCTAAAACAGATGGATTCTCTTTTTATCCCCATTTTATGGATGAGGAGATTAAGCTACTTAATGAGAAGATTAAATAATTTGCCCAACATCACATGGTAATAGGCAGAGAGGTCAGGCTTGAATGTAGGCAATCTGTAAACCTCCTTCACATCAGTTACCTGGACCAGTCCCATCTCCTTGCACTCTGTACCTAGCTTTCCAGCCTCCTTCTGTCAAAAATGCCCTGCTTGCAGTAAAGTGTAAGGAAAAGGTCTAATAATTAATTCATATAATATCTTATTAATTCTCAATGCTAGTTTTGTGTTTGAATCCTTCTGGGACATGACAGTAATTATATTTTATTGAAAGAAAGAACAGAGTCCAGTGGAATGCAACAAAATAGTGAAGCTTTAAGTCTCAACTACAGGCAGATGGTGGAGACATTTGGCAACCAAAAAATTTGCCTTTGTGTCTATGAATTTAATATGTAATATCTTGTCTGGAAAAGTCCATGGATGGAGGAGCCTGGTAGGCTGCAGTCCATGGGGTCTGGAAAGTCGGACACGACTGATCGACTTCACTTTCACTTTTCACTTTCCTGCATTGGAGAAGGAAATGGCAACCCACTCCAGTGTTCTGGCCTGGAGAATCCCAGGGACGGGGGAGCCTGGTGCGCTACTGTCTATGGGGTTGCACAGGGTCGGACATGACTGAAGCGACTCAGCAGCAGCAGCAGGTAAGATATGGGAGAAATTTAGAATCCACTAAACTGTAAGTTTTTAAAGGGCAGCATTCAGGTTTGATATATAGTAATTTCTGCTGTGATGGAACAAATACATAGCTGAAAAACCCGAGGTCTACCAAAATTATGCATAAAAACATAACTTTATTATGGGAACAGCTAGGGACCTTGTGACCCAAGGAATGACATAGAATTGAGTTCCCTAGGCTTTCTGTTTACTTCCTATATTCCAGACATGGAGATGAAGAAGCCAGTAGTCCCAGAAATGCCAGTGAGTGCATACAAACAAAAAAATCTCAGACAAAAGCCTACTCTTCTGAGCCAAAGGACCAGGAAAGAAAAAAACCTCAAAAGAGAGAAATTAAAAATGCAATGCTACTTACAATTGTTCAAAAGAGTGAAAAGCTTTGGTATATAAATAAAACAAAACATGTATAGCAATTGTATGCTGAAAACTACTAAATGAAAAGAATCAAACAAGATCTGAATAAATGGAAAGACATACTCTGTTCTTGAATTGAAAGTCTCCATGCAGTACAGATGTCAGTTCTTTCCAGGCTGATATACAGGTTTAACACAATTTCTATCAAAATTCCAGCAAGTTTTTTTGTAGATATACTTCAGATTATTTTAAAATTTATATTCAAAGTTAAAGCAACTAGAATAGCTAAAACATTCTTGAAAAAGAAAAAAAATAGGAGAAATAAGTCTAATTGTAAGCTAAGTAATCATAGACACAGTAACCAAGACTGTGGCATTGCTAAAGGAACAGACACACAGATCAATGGAACCCAATCGAGAACTCAGAAACAGACTTGCATAAATATGCCCAATTGATTTTTATGAAAGTGTAAAAAAAAGTCAATGAAGAAAGGATAGTCTTTTCAACAAATGGTACTGGAACACTTAGCAAAAAAATGAAACTATATATTGGCCAAAAAATGAAACTATGACATAAACTTCACACCTTATACAAAAATTAACTCAAGATGGATCACAGGCCTAAATGCAAATGTAAAACTATAAAGCTTCTATTTAAAAAAACATACAAAATCTCCAGGATCTAGGGACAGGAAAACAATTATCATACATGACTCCAAAATGCAATCCCCCAAACAAGAAATTGAATAATAGAGCTTTGTCAAAATTTAAAATGTTCTCTTTACAAAACACTGTTGAGAGATGAAAAAACTACAAAACTACTGATCAGGAGGAAAAAAAAAAAAAAACAATTAAAAAACGGGCAAAAGATGTGAAAAATATTTTCACTGAAGACATTCAAATGACAAATAAGCAGATGAAAAGATATTCAATATCATCAGACATTCAGTTCAGTTCAGTTAAGTTCAGTCACTCAGTCGTGTCCAAATCTTTGCAACCCGATGGACTGCAGCACGCCAGGCCTCCCTGTTCATCACCAACTCCCGGAGTTTACCCAAACTCATGTCCACTGAGTTGGTGATGCCATCCAACCATCTCATCCTCTGTCATCCCCTTCTCCTCCTGCCCTCAATCTTTCCCAGCATCAGGGGCTTTTCCAGTGAGTCAGTTCTTCGCATCAGGTGGCCAAAGCATTGGAGCTTCAGCTTCAACATCAGTCCCTCCAATGAACACCCAGGACTGATCTCCTTTAGGATGGACTGGTTGGATCTCCTTGCAGGCCAAGGGACTCTCAAGAGTCTTCTCCAACACCACAGTTCAAAAGCATCAATTCTTTGGTGCTCAGCTTTCTTCACAGTCCAATCCTCACATCCATGCATGACTACTGGAAAAACCATAGCTTTGACTAGACAGACTTTTGTTGGCAACGTAATGTCTCTGCTTTTTAATATGCTGTCTAGGTTGGTCATAACTTTCCTTCCAAGGAGTAAGCGCCTTTTAATTTCATGGATGCAGTCACCATCTACAGTAATTTTGGAGCACAAAAAAATAAAGTTTGCCACTGTTTCCCCATCTATTTGCCATGAAGTGATGGGACCAGATGCTATGATCTTAGTTTTTTGAATGTTGAGTTTTAAGCCAGCTTTTTCACTCTCCTCTTTCACTTTCATCAAGAGGCTCTTCAGTTCTTCTTCACTTTCTGCCATAAGGGTGTGTCATCTGCATATCTGCTGCTGCTGCTAAGTTGCTTTAGTCATGTCTGACTCTGTGCGACCCCACAGACAGCAGACCACCAGGCTCCCCATCCCTGGGATTCTCCATATCTGGGGTTATTGATATTTCTCCCAGCAATCTTGATTCCAGCTTGTGCTTCATCCAGCATTAGACATTAAGGAAATTAAAATTAAAACCATAATGAGATACCAATGGACACCTATCAGAATAACTGAAACAAAAAATATTACAACACCAAATGGCAGCAAGGATGCAGAAAAACTAGATCACTGATGCGAATGTAAAATGGGACAACCACTTCAGAAAACAATTTGACAGTTAAAAAAAGTCATGCAACTCTCATATAAGCCAGTAATTGCAATCCTAGATATTTATCCCAGAGAAATTGAGTTATTTTCACACAGAATCCTGTACACAAATGTCTATAGAGCTTCATTCATGATAGTTAAAAACTGAAAGCAACCCAGATGCCTTTCAACTGACTGGTTAAGCAAACTGTGGTATATCCATACCGTGGAATACTACTCAGGAATTAAAGGAATGAACTAGCATCACACACACAAAACTTGGATGAATATCCAGGAAATTATGCTGCGTGAAAAAAGCTAATTCCTGAAGACTGCATATTATATGCATTCATCTTAACAGTCTGGTAATGACAGAATTACAGAAATAAACAACAGATTAATGTTCACAGAGATCAAGGGAATGGGGGAATGAAGTAGGTGTGGCTATAGAAGGGCCCCATGAGGGATCCTTGCGGTGATGGAAAAGCTCTGTATATTCATTCTATCAGCAGCAATATTCCAGCTGAGACAGTGTGTTACAGTTTTTGTAGGCTATTACCATTGGGGCTAACTAGGAAAATGGTACAAGGCATCTATTATTTATACAATCGCATGTTTAAAAAAATACACAAGGATCAAGAACTCTTCCAATATTAAATCCTTCCAAGAAAAACCCTTCCAAGTCAGAGCATGCAGCCAAATATGGGAAGAGCAAACGCAGTGACTGGGCACTGTGCGCCGTACTGGCTCGCTGCATTCAGCTCCTACTGTGGCCTTTGCGCTGGAAGTGTTCAGTACTAACATTCAGTGGCACAAAATGTTAATGTCACATAAACCAACATGTCTTCTGTGTTATTCTGATATCATTCTTCTACTTACCACTCATATATCAGCTAACTTGTGTTACAGAAATATGTTCTTTATTTCCAAGTAACTATGCTGGCATTAAGTAGGTAAACAATATTGGTGGGGGTGGGGGGGACATGGAATCTGAATGAATGAATACATGAACCGAAGCCAGAGGTATGCAGATAAAATTGGAAAATCATGTTTGAAGAAGATTCAGCTAGTGGCTTACTGAAAGCTGTAAAACATAAAGCAGAGACAGAAAACATAAAAGCAATCAAGGTTTTTGTCAAAGTCTAATTAGGGGTATCAAAGGCCTGAATAGGAGTAAAACTGTAGGACTTTACATGAAAAGGAACCAGCAAAATTAATAAGGGATTGGATGCAGAAAAGGCCCTAAGTTGGGACTTCCCTGGTGGTCGGGTGGCTAACACTCTGTGCTCCCACTGCAGGGCGCCTGGGCTTGATCCCTGGTCAGGAACTGGATCCCACATTCTGCAACCAAGACTGGGTGCAGCCAAATAAACAAACATTGAAGAAGAAAAGGCCCTAAGTTTTTATTCAGGACACCAGGAAAATCCAAACGGTTCTCTTGACAGTGATGAAAAAAATCTTTGAAAGGTGACAACTAGAAGAGAATTATCTGAGTTTATTTAATAAGCTAAATACAATGTGTAAAGATATTCAAATAACATTGTCCTGCAGACAAATGGAGATGTGGGGTTAAAGAAGGGGCATGAGATAAAAGCCACTTAAACAGTGGTATTAGTTGGTGCTAGAGATGAGGAAAAGCTCCCAAGCAATGATTCATCCATCATCCTAGATATGGGGTGTGTAGGACTGGATTAGGGTTCAGTTCCTCTCCCCAACAAGAAGAGGAGGTTTTGATAGAGTTGAACTCATATGTGAAGATAAATTACCTCATTTTTTAAGGTTAGAGGAATAGATGGAGCAAAATGCAACAGAAATTTAAAACAACATTTCAAATGCAATGCAATTGATGCCAAATTCCCCATCTTTCCCCTCACCAAGTCTCCTGCCTAATTATAAGATACAGTTGAAAATATTGCCAAAGACTTGTTCTAATTTTGCAGCGACAACACTATCTCAGCCTCTGCTTCCTCTCCCCACACCCAGTGGTTAACTCTTACTTTTGCAGCTATCCCCTCTCAAAAATAGATCCTTTGAGACCACGACAGCTACTGAAAAATTCCTCAACTAAGTGTAACAGCCACTACAGCAAGTCCATCCACACATTCTCTAGATAATTAGTTTCATGGAATTCTGCTTTTGCTGGAACATTCTGCCAATAACTCTAACTTGCCTAGTAAAGAAATAAAGAACAGGTGTTTGTCTTGCCAACACCCTCACCACAAGATTATTTTAACAATTAATAGAAAGCAAAACACAATAGTAGTATCCATATTTTTCTACTGCATCATAGTAACTGATGAGGTGGAAAGATTTCCCAAATGGGCTTCCCGTTGGCTTCTATACGATTCCTCTGATGGACTCCTCCTGGTTCCCACCCTCTCCTTTCATCTTCAATCCTTTTAGGATACAGGTATAGCATTTCTGAGAAAGCCACACATGATGGCTCAGATGATAAAGAATCTGCCTGCAAGGTAGGATACCCGGGTTCTATCCCTCTGTTGGGAAGATCCCCTGGAGAAGGAAATGGCAACCCACTTCAGTATTCTTGCCTGGGAAATGCCATGGACAACAGAGGAGCGTGATGGGCTACAGTCCATGGGGTCACAGAGAGTAAGACACCATTGAGTGACTGACACATGCATATATACACATATGTACTCAACTACCTCCAATCTTGAGAAATCTGCTCTTCCAACATCTTAATGGAGGGGCAGGTAGAAAGCCTCCTTTCTTTGATTTGCGTAACCTCAGTGGACACTTCTTCTGTTACACATCACTCCAGTTCTCATCTGCTTTTGAAGTGATCCAGCACTGTGGCTTACCTCTCCCAGATCCACCTCTGGCTACTCACTGCCAGTTCTCCACTTAGATTCCCAGGGGCTCTGTCCTCTCCTAGAGGGGATGCTGGACACTGACCTCAACAGAAGTTTACACGCCCCTCTACTGTCACGTCTTTAATCTACCCCATTCCATCAACAACACAAGCTTTGTACTTGACCGAGGGTTGGGAGATGGAGATGATAATAATTTTAATACTAAAAATAACCCTACAACTGATTCACTTTTCTGTGAACAGAAACTAACACTACATTGTAAATCAACTATAGTCCAATAAAAATTTTTTTTAAAAGACCCTAAACATCACTGTTTCCGGAGTGTATGAAAAAAAGTAAAGATCAAGTTAAATTCTTCACATAAATTCTCTCATTGGGCAACTGGTTCCCAGCCTTGCTCCCCTGTCCATCCTCAGCAACAGGAAAAGAACTTTCTTAAATCCACCATGTTGCAAATTTTTCCCTCCCTCTAGGAAACTTTATCCCTCTACTTAAGGAGGTTAATCTTATTCTAAAATGTGATCCTCCACTTCCAATTAGGGAAACCCATAGCTCAAGTGGATCTCCCCGAAAAGGCTGAGTTGTTCAATTTGGAACAACACTTTGGACTTTCAGCCAAACAATGTACATGCTCATCCTTCCCAGAACAAGTGTAATCAAAACTCCTTTTAAAGAAAAGAAACACTTCCCTCAAGGCAACAAGATCTGCAGAGTTTGCCCCAGGTCACTAAGGAGATAGCATTTTCATGCTATTAACAAAGATATGAATCCCCCTTTCTCAGTCTCCTGTTCCCAGACCTTATCTAGGCTTTTCACTCTGTAAACCAACCAATCAACCAACCAAGGAGACCATGACAGCACCTTTGAGAATAGTGCCATCAACTTAATTGCTACTCTGTAGCTCTCTTTGTTGTTGTTTTGTTGCTAAGTCATGTCCGACTCTTTGTGACCTCATGGACTGTAGCTTGCTAGTTCCTTCTGTCACAGATTTTCCAGGCAAGAATACTGGAGTAGGTTGCTATGTTCTCCAGAGGATCTTCCTGACTCGGGGATTGAACTCTCCTGCATTGGCAGGCGGATTCCTTACCATTGCACCACCAGGGAAGCCCCATAGCTCTCCTTCAGTCCTATGTTATACGATACAGTTCAGTTCAGTTGCTCAGTCGTGTCCGACTCTTTGCAACCCCATGAATCGCAACACACCAGGCTTCCCTGTCCATCACCAACTCCTGGAGTTCACTCAGACTCACATCCATCGAGTCAGTGATGCCATCCAGCCATCTCATCCTCTGTCGTCCCCTTCTCCTCCTGCCCCCAATCCCTCCCAGCATCAGAGTCTTTTCCAATGAGTCAACTCTTCGCATGAGGTCGCCGAAGTACTGGAGTTTCAGCTTTAGCATCAGTCCTTCCAAAGAAATCCCAGGGCTGATCTCCTTCAGAATGGACTGGTTGGATCTCCTTGCAGTCCAAGGGACTCTCAAGAGTCTTCTCCAACACCACACTTCAAAAGCATCAATTCTTCAGCGCTCAGCCTTCTTCACAGTCCAACTCTCACATCCATACATGACCACAGGAAAAACCATAGCCTTGACTAGACGAATCTTTGTTGGCAAAGTAATGTCTCTGCTTTTGAATATGCTGTCTAGGTTGGTCATAACTTTCCTTCAAAGGAGTAAGCGTCTTTTAATTTCATGGCTGCAGTTACCATCTGCAGTGATTTTGGAGCCCCAAAAAATAAAGTCTGCCACTGTTTCCACTGTTTCCCCATCTATTTCCCATGAAGTGATGGGACCAGATGCCTTGGATCAAATCCTATCCTAGCCAAGATTCCCTCCCATTCTAGGACAGTGTTCCTTGGTTTCCTTGAGGGATTGGTTCCAGGACCCCCTGAGGAGACCAAACTTCACAGATGCTGAAGTCCTTTATATAAAATCGTATAGTATTTGCAGATAAGATACATACATCTTCCTGTATATGTTATATCATCTCTAGATTACTTGTGATACCTAATACAATGTAAATGTTATATCAATAGGTGCCAGGGCAGCAAACAAATTTTGCTTTTTGGAGCTTTATGAAATTTTTTTTCTAAAGTATTTTTGATCCATGGTTAGTTGACTCTGTGGAGAAAGAACTCACAGATGTGGAGAGTCAGGTGCACTGAAATAGGGCAAAGACTAAACTAACATGGAGGTGAATATTCCACATAGCCACCTATTTTTTTCTCTGCAGGATTGCTTTTTTCCTCATTTTCCTAGGATGTGCCTTATTTTACTAGGATGGAGTAAATTTACCTTCCCTGCAAAGCTCTTTCTCATTAGTCCTCAGATCTCCTGTCCTCCCTGGGTTGTACCTTGTCCCTCATCAGTGAGAATTTGTGGCTAATCTGTTAGCCTATTGGTTACTCCTAGTTAGAGTGAAGTTACTTGTGGGAGACCCAGGTTCGATCCCTGGGTCAGGAAAATCCCCTGGAGAAGTGAATGTCAACCCATTCCAGTATTCTTGCCTGGAGAATTCCATGGACAGAGGATCCGGCCAGCTACAGTCCATGGGGTCACAAAGTGACTTTCACTTTCCACAAGCTTTCATCAGTATGGCTTTTTCTTTAGTGTGTGTTAGTCACTCAGTCAGGGGATCTTCCCCACCCAGGGATTGAACCCTGGCCTCCTGCATTGCAGGTGGATTCTTTACCATCTGAGCCACCAGGGAAGCCCATAGCTTTTCTCTATTACATTTCTCTAAAATCGAAGTGGTTCCATCAAAAGCCATTCAAAATCTTCTGCCAAAGTCATCTTCTGTTTCTCACATTATAAATCCCTAACCTTCTAAATCCACATTCTCTAAATCCCTGTATTAGTTCCCATTTCCTTGTCAGATTTTACTTCTCATCCTCAGATAACTGATTTCTTCCACCCCCTCTGCTCACATCATTTTTTGTTCCTGGGATTTCTCTTTTCCTGCCCTTTTTGGACTCCACATCTGCACAGTTTTTCAAGCCACCTGACCTCTCACGAGAATACCCTCTCACTTCTCATCTGACAAACCAGCTTTCTCAGCTATTAAAATATGGGAAATTTTCCAACAACTCCTACATACTCTAGAACCTATAGTGACAGATTCAGTACTGCTGTCAGGAGACAGTTCTCAGGGCTCAAAGTAAACACTCCTTAATTGATCAAGAACTTGATGATTTATGTTGCAGTGGCTGGCATAATATATGCATTACTTCAGCCACCTGATAAACTAGAAATGTACTCCAAAGACATTGTTAATTAAACAGCCTTGTGAGATAACTCAAGAATCTAACCACCATTTACAACATTACTCGTTTGTGAAAATGAGGCCTCCATTCTAAACAACCACAAATGAACTTTTGAAGCACGAATGTTCCACACCCGGCATCGGTAGACATTGCTGTAGTTTGCCATCCACGTGCAAGCTTCGTCTAATGCAGGAAGCCACAGCTTTTCTGTTTCAAGGACTCAGAAAAAAATGCATTGCTGCACACTGGAGGAAGCCCACTTGTTGATGACAATAACAGTAAAACATTTATTTCTGTATATTTTTACCTTTTAATCACATCTAATTTTTAAAACCATCCTTAAGATTTTTAGAGCCAAAAGCACAGATATGAGCAAAGAGCCAATAATTTGGAGACAGGGAACCTAGATCAAGGCCTGACTCTACTGTGTATTAGATACCTAATTGGCCAAGTCACTTAATCCTTCTGAGCCTAGTTTCCTTAAGAGTAAAGCAACAGAAGTAACAATACTATTTACCCTATCAAATGTCATGGCTCTTCAGTAAGGCATGGCATCGGGACTAGTTGTGAGCGGGGGTGGAACTGCTGGGACAAGTAGGGGCTAGGGTGACCACAGAAATTCAAACAAACAAGTAGGGCATAGCAACCAAGGGAATGAAGCAATGCTCAAACGTAAGACAGGCAAACACCAGGTTAGAAGGCAGAAGTAGCAGGATGTCCTCACTTGCGTTCAAAATCTGGTGAACACGACTGAGTGGGTGGCATTCACCATCCTAGGATTCCATTGAGGTCTTTATCAAAGCCAGTTTCACTCCCTTGGGAAGAGAACCAAGCAGGCATTTAAAATTATAGGGAGATAGACAGAATGTGAATCCAAGGGAAGCCCAGTTCTATGCAATAAGTGGGGCAATAGACACTTGGAAACAGGTGGCAAATTATGATGATACTGTAGAGTGGCTTCACCAGAACTCAAGGATTCTAGTGGTCAAGAACTCAAAGGATTCTAGTGGTCATCCCTGAGATACCATGCTCAGCAGCAAAAGAATCTTGTAGCATGACACCAAGGTCACACATTATCAAGGACAGAAATTTTTTTTTTTAAACATTTCAAGTCACTCAGTCATGTCCGACTCTTTGTGACCCCATGGACTATACAGTCCATGGAATTCTCCAGGCCAGAATACTGGAGTGGGTAACCTTTCCCTTCTCCAGGGGATCTTTCCAACCTGGGGACTGAATCCACGTCTCCCACATTGCAGGCGGATTCTTTACCAGCTGAGCCATAAGAGAAGCCCAAAAATACTGGGGTGGGTACCTATCCCTTCTCCAGGGGATTTTCCCAACCCCAGAATCGAACCAGGGTCTCCTGCATTGCAGAGGGAATCTTTATCAACTGAGCTATCAGGGAAGCCAAAAATCTGACACTTGTAGTTTATTTCCTCCTGCTTCTTAAGAGAGAGAAAAAATACCTGATACTTGCAGGCTATTTCCTCCATTTGGAGACCCCTAGCCTTCCTACCTGTTTCTTCTCATTCCCTGCTTTTCTTTTAGGAGAATTACATTGCCTGGGGAAAGGGGTGTCATCTCTAAATTGGTGAGGCAACATATTCTCCTAACCCTCATATTGAGGGTCTCTGATCCAGGGGCCCCAAGTAGCAGTTGGAGCAAACTGCCGCAGTGGCAGGAGTTTGAGCAACCATTTGTAACTTAGCCTATAGCAATGTACACTGAGCGAGCAGAGGGCGGTTTGACGAGAAACATCTTCCAGTAGGATTAAACTTGACTTTAACTCAGTTAGTTCAGTGGGTTGGGACATGGTGTGCTTGGTTTTGGGGCATTGGAGCAGGTGAGTTCCTCTCACGGCCGTGTGACCACAGGCCTCTTCTTTGCTCCTGTCAGTTACTCTGTAAATGCTGGGTGCCAGAGCACCATGGGGGTAAGGCAGATTGGCACCACAGCTGATGCTCAACAAGTGTCAGAAAAGTACATAGACCAAGGACTGAATAATGAATTTGTTGTTTATTAGTTGCTAAGTTGTGTCTGACTCTTTGCAGTCCCATGGACTGCAGCACAGGCTTCCATGTCCTTCACTATCTATCAGAGTTTGCTCAAAGTCAAGTCCATTGAGTCAATGATGCCATCCATCCATCTCATCCTCTGTCACCTCCTTCTCCTCCTGCCCTCAATCTTTCCCAGCATCAGGGTCTTTTCCAGTGAGTCAGCTCTTTGCATCAGGTGGCCAAAGTATTGAATAATGAATGCCTCGAGGTAAAGTGGCTTCCCTCATAGCTCAGTTGGTAAAGAATCCATCTGCAATGCAGGAGACCCTGGTTCAATTCCTGGGTTGGGAAGATCCGCTGGAGAAGGGATAGACTACCCACTCCAGTATTCTTGGGCTTTCCTTATGGCTCAGCTGGTAAAGAATCCACCTGCAATGCAGGAGACCTGGGCTCAATCCCTAGGTTGAGAAGATCCCCTAAAGAAGGGGACTGTATAGTCCATGGGGTCACAGAGTCAAATATGACTGAGCGACTTTCACTTTCAAGTTAAAGTCCATGAACAAGAGGCGAGGATTCAGACATAGGAGCATTTTGTACAAAGAAGAGCCTGTACTTTTTCTCTCCTGCACAGGAACTTTAAGGACAGTGTCTCATTCCTCTTATTAATAATTAAGCCTGCAGACATCCTTAGTCCTGTGCTCTCTTCACTTGGAAGATAGAATGCAGCCCTCTGAATGCATTTTAAGAGCTGTGTAGAAAAAGACAAGCTTAGAAAAATTCAATAAATGATGAGAAGCCACTTGTCGACAAAATTCAGCGTTCCTGATTTAAGCCAGTCAAAAGCACTAAACAAAAAATGTGTTAGGCAAAGTGAGTTAATCACTTAGTAAATACTTTAACATCCATGTGGAAGTGCCTGGTGTATCAGTCCTGCTATATCTCCCTTGCAATGCATTTAAGGAGTAGTATAATACAGGGTGCAATCCAAGGTGTTGTGATCTCGGCTTACTGGTGATTGTGTGAAGAGTGCGGTCTAGATGGGTAAGCTCTGCCCTGTGTGCATGCTGCGTGCTCAGTCGTTTCAGTCGTGTCCGACTCTATGCAGCCCCATGCACTGTAGCCCACCAGGCCCCTCTGTCCATGGGATTCTCCAGGCAAGAATACTGGCATGGGTGGCCATGCCCTCCTCCAGGGGATCTTCCCGCCCCAGATCGAACCTGGGTCTCTTACATCTCCTGTATTGGCAGACAGGTTCTTTACCACTTGCCACCTGGGAAGTCCGAGTTCTGACCTACAGCCCTGCAAACCCATGTGTGAGCCTCAGGAGTTCCCACCCCGGGGAGAGGTATGTGGACCTGTTTCTTCGGCTCTCATCCCCAGCAAAGGGACCTTCACATTTCCTAATTAGGCTATATTCAATGTTCACAGGCTGCTGATGGATGAGATACTGAAGTGTAATCACAGCTGATATTATTCATGTCCCAGGAATGTGCAGCCGAGGCCGCTGTGCTTGCTCCAGCAGGAAACAATGGTGTAATTGACAGGGCTTTTTAGTTTCAGATTCTGGTCTGACTTTATTCCTTCTGTTTGGTCATGATTGCAGAACAGGTATCTAGAGAGGAGAAGTAAACATGCTGTGAGTTCCTTTTCCTTGTTGTTTGAAGCTCATTGAGTCATATACAGACTGGCGTAGCCTGTCCAGAAATGGGGCCAACTGGGGAAGCTTTGAGTTGTTGCCTAGAGGCCATGGTAACCACAGAAGGACAACTACCTTAATCAACAGGTATGCCAGGCATCGTGCTAAAATAAAAGGTGAAGACAAGCTGCCCTGAGAAGGTTGGCAAAGAGGTGAAAAAGCAGACAAAATACGCCAACAATTAACACAAGTCAGATGCAACTCAGTGCTGTGACAGAGGAAAAAGTCGTAATGACTCACCAGAGCAGGGGAAAATGAACTCTGACTAAAGGGAGATGTTCTACCAAAGGAGAGTCTTGAAGGATGAGTAACAGAATATGAAGGAGGTATGGGGTACATTCCAGGAGTTAGGAAATGGGGCAGAGTTGTGTGCAAGAAGCTACAAAAACACAGAAGAGGCACAGTAGCCCAGCCAACAGGACCCCAGAGCATTTGACAGAGGCTGGGGACCTTGAAGGACCCGGAGGTGGTAGTCAGGTGGAGCTGGAAAGGATATTCTAGAAAGAAGAGGCAGCGCTGCACATACAGAGTGGTGAGAGAATGTGGTGGCTTTGAATACCACAAATCACTCAGTTTGTTTGGAAACTGAAGAGGATTTAAAAGATGAGCTTGGAGAAGTAGGCAAGAGGCAGGGCACAGCAGAAGTTATTTTTAGCCAGCTGAGCACTTTATATTTTATTCTGATGGCTATGAGAAACCACATAAGGTGGTCCAGTCTTTCTGACTCAGTGACAGATTGGATCTGGAGAGAAAGTAGAGATGGTGCCAGGATCAGTGTCTAAACCAAGAGAAAGTCCTTTAACAGCTTGCTGTGCAGAGAGGTACTTTCTGTGTCTTCCTGCACTTTCTCAAGACAGCTGGGCCGTGAGAATCAGTGTGAACTGAAGACTTCAGAGCTGCCCATCTTCTCAGGGATGGTGGCCACAGAGTCTATATCATTTCCAGAGGATTCCAAAGACAACCAGACATACACTTGCCAGTGCAGGGCAAAAGTGAGAAAGAATTTCTCATCAAAATTTAAAAATATCCACTCACTTATTTACTGATACTTGCTGGGAGGGATTGGGGGCAGGAGGAGAAGGGGACGACAGAGGATGAGATGGCTGGATGGCATCACTGACTCGATGGACATGAGTCTGAGTGAACTCCGGGAGTTGGTGATGGACAGGGAGGCCTGGCGTGCTGGGATTCATGGGGTCGAAAAGAGTCGGACATGACTGAACAACTGAACTGAACTGAAGAGTTCATCAGGTTTCTCTCAAGTCATCCATTTCCAATCCCTATCCAGAGCCAGCAGTATTTTGGATACTGAATGTATATATCAATATAGAATGTAACTAAATTTAAAATTTATGTTTGTCATGGGACTTTCATAGTTGCATTTCAGTAATGCAAATCAATAGTCAATCATCAACCCTTATTATCAATACAGAAAAAAAGATAGTGTCCTATACTTTTGTACCCTTTTCTTTTGCTGGCTTAATTGTCTACTTCTAATTTTCTGCGAGAAAGCTCTTTATTCGTGATGAATCAAAATTTATTTATTTTATTATTTAAAAAGTTAAATTTCCAAGCTCTAAACTGTAAAGGAAAGAGTTAAAGAAACAAAAGCCAGACAAACAAAATAATTAAGCCCAGATCCTCTTCCCAGCACTTTTTTAAGACTAAACTTTTTTTATTTTAAAATAGTTGTAGACTTACAGAAAAATTACACCCATGATAGAGTCCCCATATACCATTTCCCTCTCATTACCATTTTACATTAATAGGGTACATTTGTCACAGTTTGTGAACCAATATTGATACATTATTTTTAACTAAAGTCTGAACAAAATATTTTATTTACATTTCTTCACTTTTTACCTAATATTCCTTCTCTCTTCCAGGATCCCATTCAGTATGGCATATTACATGTAACTGTCATGTCTCAAGGCTCTTCTTCATCGTGAATTTCTAAGGCTTTGTTTTAATGAATTTGACGGTTTTGAGGGGAAGTGGTCAAGCATTTTGTAGAATGTCCCTCAATTATGAACTGTCTGATGTTTTCTCATGATTAGACTGTGGCTATGAGTTTTTGAGAGGAAGATCACAGAGATAAAATGCCATTCTCATCAAATTATTTCAAGACTGCATATTAGCATGATCTATGACAGCTGATTTGACTTTGATCACCTGATTGAGGTTGTGTTTGTCAGATTTCTCCACTGTCAAGTTACTTTTCCCTCACCTTTTCATATTGTATTCTTTTAAAGGAAATCCCTATATGCAACCCACAATTAAAGACTGAGGAATTATACTCTACTCTTTGATAGAGAAATATTTACATAAATTATTTGGAATCCATCTGCAGGGGAGTTTTATCTAGTGCCCTTTACTTATTTATTTATTCAATCATTTATTTATATCAGTATGGATTCATGGATTTATTTTATTTTATGCTTTGGGTTTTAACCCAACGTTTATTTTATGCTTAGCATTATAACCCAACATTATTTCGTTGCTCAAATCATTCCCACTTTGACCATCCAGAGTTCTATCAGTTGGTTCTTGCATACCTTAAAAAACTCCAGTCATTGTGAGGTTCTCTTAAGCTCTTCCTTACTTTCTGGGACTGCAAGATGCTCCAGGCTCATCTTGTATATTTCCTGCCCTAGAGTCAGGGATTTCTTCATGGAGCCATAGTTCTTTTTATGGGACATGGTATTAGAGACCATACTCTCTGTATCCTCGGAGTTACTGGGGGTGTTGCTACTGCTAGGTCCTCTCAGCTTACAAAAAATATATGTGTGTGTATAGTAACACATGTATAGACACATATACCTATAAATATTTTATATCTAATAAGCTACATATAGGTTCATATTGTCTCCAACTCTAACCCAGTACAATATGGATCATCCTAGCCTTCTCCCCATGCTTGTCTAGATCCTCTCCCATACAGCAAGAAACGTGGATCACAGCCTCAGAGCCACAATGTAATTGCTTGATTCCAGTGCACTGTAGAGTACTTATATGATTGCTAACCCATAACCTCATAGAAAATGACATAAACCAAAGCACTTGTGTACAATTATTCTGCCTTTAACTTTATGCATTCAACAAATTTCTAAAGGTACTTACGTCAGCACTTTCCCCACACCCCTTTCAGTGCAATTGTTCATGCATTTATAATACAGTTAGATTCTTTTGTCATACTTTGCATTCCATCCTGGGATCTTACAACCTCCTAAATGATTTTTTAATTTGCATTGATGTTCACCCTTCATGCTGTTCACCAGAGTTTCCATGGTGGCGCAGATGATGAAGAATCTGCCTTCAATGAAGGAGACCTGGGTTCCATCACTGGGTTGGGAAGATCCCCTGGAAAAGGAAATGGCAATCCACTCCAGTATTCTTGCCTGGAGAATTTCATGGACAGAGAAGCCTGGTGGGCTACAGTCCATGGGGTCTGTAAATTTGTTTTAACTGGCTATGGTAAGACATGCAGATGTGGGAAAAAAACTGTCATGATAATTTTATACACACAGACCCCTAGAAACAGGAGCTATGGCACACCATGCAGACCCCATGGGGAAGCACCAGGGCTCAGTAGAAGAAGAACCAGGGAAAACATGAGTAAAGACTATATCATGGTTTCTATGGGAAAGACAAAATGAGACAGGGTCAGCAGGTTTAGGATCAGCTAGTTTGAATAATTTCAGTGGGCTCTGGGTTGAGGGTTGCAGGTCTCTTTTCATATCTGATCAGGTGATTGGGACAGGGGATGATGGGTTACACTGAGGGCCCTTGGTAAGCCTGATATAAAAGGGGAGGCTGAGGCTGGCCTTCAGATTAGTTGGCGTGTGTATAAAAGACACGTTCCCATGCAAGTTGTTTGCTGTCTCTGGGAGCTAGCTAACCTGGGAGGGACACCCCTTCCAGTATCCACATAGCCCCAAGATGTCAAAGCATCAGAATAAAAAAAATGCTTAATTCACTCCACCTTGCAAAGTCTTTATTGCTGGGTCTATTTTCACTGGTGTTGCCTAAGACTGTCTTCAGTCTCTTCCCCCTTGACCTTCCTGAGGTCTAAGCAAGCTAAGAATCTGCTTAGTCTCTCCAGATTCTTGGGGCAACCTCTCCTTCAAATCCTAGTAAGATGAGGCTGCTGCTTCTTTTGATGGCTCCTATGCACCTGTTTTGAACTTCATGCTTTGCAAATCATATCAAGTGCACCTGTTGTGTGGCCCCATGCGAACCCCCTGGAGGTGAGGGATTCTTCTTTTCCTTTTACTCCCACTTACCATTTCTCAAAGGAGCTTCCCTGGTGGCTCAGATGGTAAAGAGTCTGCCTGCCAATGCAGAAGACACAGGTTCATCCCTGGGTGGGGAAGATTCCCTGGAGAAGGGAAGGGCTACCCACTCTAGTATATTCTTGTCTGGAGAATTCCATGGACAGAAGAGCCTGGTGAGCTATACACTCTATGGGGTCACAAAGAGTTGGACATGACTTAGCAACTATCACACACACCATTTCTCAAATCTTTCTGCTTGCCTGAGACTCTAAATATTTACAGATCTTCGTTATCCATTTATTATCCTCTGCTTTTCTTTTCCCAGCTGTATGGGCTATTGTTCCTCCTGGGTCACTGCTGATACTTCATTCATTCAACACACTTCTGTTGCACATGGTGTCTGTGACAGGGATGGTGCCAAGTCCTGGTGACACAGAGACAAACAAGACTATCTACCATTGGAGGAAGGAAAAGCATTTTGAGATTTCTTTCTTTTTGAGGTTTATACTTTTTTTTTTGAGGTTTGATAATGTCAGCCACATTCATAAGAATTGTTTCACTTAATCTTGATTCCCACACTCACAATGACTTCTATGCTAACTTTCCCTCACCACCACTGTTCTTATTGATAAAGCTCTAAGTTTTAGAGAACTTAAGCAGTAGCCCCTGAGTCACATGTCTAGCCAGTGGAGAGCTGGTATTTGAACCCAGGTGTCTGACTCCAAAGCACACAATTTTCATCTTGATGTCATGGGTCCCCCCAAAGACATAATTCATAGCTCTCTCCCATCCCGATCCTTGCAGGATGGGCCTCTTTGTCCAGATAAAATAAAAATTATTTAGCAAAAAGTAATAATAATAGCAATAACAGCAACTTTTCTGGACTTAGAAGCCTTTGCCACCGAGTGGATGATTCTGAGAAAATCACCAACTTTTTCTAGGCTTCCATTTCCTCTACTATAAAATAGTAGGGCAGAACTAGTGACCTCTAAGGTCTCATAAAATTCTGATGTTCTGTGAATCAATCAGACATGTCTGTAGCACTGTTTCGAGAACTGTTTGCTTTGAGATTGAGGAAGAATGCCAAGAAAGGCCAGGTGCTCACCCGACTACGAGAAACATCTCAGAATCATCTTAGCTAGTGTTTCTCTGTCAAAACATGATTTCTAGTATTGCAGATTCAGCATATTAAAACCACTGTGTGCTGAAACCAAGGGTAAAAAGAAGCAAGCCAATGCATTTTAAAGACACTTGTGGAAAACAAACCCTTGCTATGACTAAGGCACTGTCGCCCTGCTAGCTGAACTCGCAAGGGAAGTCTCAGGGCCCATCCCAACTTGGCACCTTCATGCCCTGTGCTGGCTACCCCAAGGTCAACCACAGCCTGGTAACATAGCTCCCAACAGCCAACCAACCTTGGCTCCATCATGTTCTTGAACTCGGCCAGGTTTCCCTCTGCACCCCTCTCATGCCATTCTCACTGTCAAATTAACCTCCTTTCCGTCTTCACGTTTGTATTAGTTTCTTGGTGCTGCTATAAGAAAACACCCCAGCTTGGGTGGCTCAAAAACATGCAGCTGTTTCTTACATCTTAGAGGCTGAAAGTCCAAGACCAAGATGCAGGCAGGGTTGCTTTCTCCCGCGGCCTCTCCCCCTGTTCGGCAGATGGCTGCTGTCCTACTGTGTCTTCAGAGGGCCTTTGCTCTGTGTGTGGTCCCTGTCTCTTCCTCTTTGAAGGACACCAGACATGTTGGATGGAGAAGGCAATGGCACCCCACTCCAGTACTCTTGCCTGGAAAATCCCATGGATGGAGGAGCCTGGTAGGCTGCAGTCCATGGGGTCGCTAAGAGTCGGACACGACTGAGCGACTTCACTTTCACTTTTCACTTTCATGCATTGGAAAAGGAAATGGCAGCCCACTCCAGTGTTCTTGCCTGGAGAATCCCAGGGACCGGGGAGCCTGGTGGGCTGCTGTCTATGGGGTCACACAGACACGACTGAAGCGACTTAGCAGCAGCAGCAGCTAAGGATTAGGGTCCACCCATATGATACCTCATTTAACCTAATGACCTCTTTGAAGGACCCATCTCAAAATACTGTCACATTCTAAGATTTTGGGGGTTAGGACATCAACATATGGATTTTGAGGGGGCACAACTCAGTCCATAACAACTTTGGAATCCTACCCATTCTTCTAGTCCCTCCTCATATGTTTTCTCTTTGAGAAGCCTGAAATTTAACCAGTTGGAGTCTCTCTTTCTTTGTAACAACTTTGCTCTAGTCCAGCCCTTAACAAAAGATTTGAATTGGCTGTAAACTAGCTGTTGAACAACAGAATGATGTATGTCTTATGTTATATGCTCTAACTGAATGTAGCTTAATGGTTTAATCAGAGTAAAAACTCAACATATATTCAGTAGGAGAATGGATAAACTGTGGTACATCCAGACAATGCAATATTATTTAGTGCTAAAAGTACATGAGCTATCAAGCCATGGAGAAAACTTAAATTTACATTACAAAGTGAAAGAAGCCAATCTGAAAAGGCTAGGATTCCAACTATAGAACATTCTGAAAAAAGGTAAAACTATGGAGACAGTAAAAAGATCACTGGTTGCCAGGAAAAAGGGAGAAGGGAGGGATGGATAGGTGAACCACAGACGATTTTTAAGGCAGTGAAACTATTGTGTATGATACTCTAATAGTGGATTCAGGTCATCACGCTTGTCCATACCCACAGAATGTACACACCAAGAATGAACTCTAATGCACACTGTAGACTGCTGATAATGATGTGTCAATGTAGATTCACTGATTCTAACAAATATACTGCTCTGCTCCAGGACTTTGACAGTGGGGGAGGCTGTATGTGTGGGGGGGTGATGGTATATGGAAATTCTATATTCTTGCTGCTCAGTTTTGCTGTGAACCTAAGACTGCTTTAAAAAATTTCAACAGATATATATCTTTTAATTGAATTGAATTTTCTGCACAGTTCTCACAAACCTGTAAGTCTGGATATGACTTCCATCTTTCTGTGGAGACCCTGCTTCCTTTTATAGCTACCAGCCAGGGTTCTTGGCCTTCCCCAATCCATAGCTAGAGGATTTTGACTAGAGGCCAGAGAAAAATTCAGGCAAGGTTTTATGGGGACCCCTGCAGGGATCAAGACCATCTCCATGGAAAAGAAATGCAAAAAAGCAAAATGGCTGTCTGGGGAGGCCTTACAAATAGCTGTGAAAAGAACAGAAGCGAAAAGCAAAGGAGAAAAGGAAAGATATAAGCGTCTTAATGCAGAGTTCCAAAGAATAGCAAGGAGAGATAAGAAAGCCTTCCTCAGCGATCAATGCAAAGATATAGAGGAAAACAACAGAATGGGAAAGACTAGAGATCCCTTCAAGAAAATTAGAGATACCAAGGGGACATTTCATGCAAAGATGGGCTCAATAAAAGACAGAAATGGTATGCACCTAACAGAAACAGAAGATATTAAGAAGAGGTGGCAAGAATACACAGAAGAACTGTACCAAAAAGATCTTCACGACCCAGATAAACACGATGGTGTGATCACTGACCTAGAACCAGACATCCTGGAATGTGAAGTCAAGTGGGCCTTAGAAAACATCACTACGA
>NW_011494938.1:3695638-3696016 GCF_000754665.1 Bison bison bison
AAGTGTGGTGTTGGAGAAGACTCTTGAGAGTCCCTTGGACTGCAAGGAGATCCAACCAGTCCATTCTGAAGATCAGCCCTGGGATTTCTTTGGAGGGAATGATGCTAAAGCTGAAACTCTAGTACTTTGGCCACCTCATAGGAAAAGTTGACTCATTGGAAAAGACTCTGATGCTGGGAGGGATTGGGGGCAGGAGGAGAAGGGGATGACAGAGGATGAGATGGCTGGATGGCATCACTGACTTGATGGATGTGAGTCTGAGTTAACTCCAGGAGTTGGTGATGGACAGGGAAGCCTGGTGTCCTGTGATTCATGGGGTCTCGAAGAGTCGGCCACGACTGAGCGACTGAACTGAACTGAACTGACCTGCTGCAGTAT
>NW_011494938.1:3696116-3697275 GCF_000754665.1 Bison bison bison
CAGTAGGGGGCAGTGAAAACAGACAACAGGTTCCCTTGCTTGCTCACTCCCAGAGGGGGGCAAGCTTATTCCTTTTAAGAGAGGAAGACAGGGGTGTGTCCAGGGATTGGGCAGAAGGGCAGCTTAGGTGTGTTGCCCACCCCCTGGTATGGTGTTGAGCAGAGGGCATGCTCAGTACCTGCTTTTGCTCTATTTTTCTCCAGGCTCCTCAAAAGTGGCATTGGGTTTTTGGTCTCTTTGTATCTTTTGGGTCCAGAATTTGCCCCATCTGCACCTGCACACAGTTATTTTTAGTCCCCTACAGCTTCTTTGTATTTTGTTCCTCAAGGAGAGATATGTCAAGGTACAATCAGGGCAGCCCTGCAGCAAAGGTTCCCAGGTCCCAGGCCTGTCTAAAAGCTAACCACAGCTTTAGCCTGACAAGAGATAACAAAGCAATTAAGGAAGAGAATGGTGTGTGAGATTTGGTCATTCCCCCAAATCCTAACATTTGGATGTTGCAAGACAGCTTGAAGTTTGGAGTAGGAAACCCACTCCCCAAGCAATATTAACTCTACTCCATGTGTGTGTGTGTGTGTGTGTGTGTGTGTGTGTGTGTGTGCACGCATGCTGTATCACTTCAGTCGTGTCTGACTCTTTGTGAAGCTACGGACTGTAGCCCGCCAAGCTCTGCTGTCCATGGGATTCTCCAAGCAAGAACACTGGAGTGGGTTGCATGCCCTCCTCCACGGGATCTTCCTGACCCAGGGATTGAACCTGAGTCTCCTATGTCTCTTGTATCACTGGCAGATTTTTTACTGCTGAGCAGCTACCAGGGAAGTCCAACTATACTCCAAGATGCAGTAAAACTTCAATTAGTCATAATTAGCTATGCAAAAGGACTAGGGTTCTAGATCACTGGTTCTAGAGTGATCCAGTGGGTCGCTCCTGAGTGGGTCCTTCCTCCCAAGCCTGCCCTCCTTGAAAGAAAGCACAGCATTTCCTGAGGGTGGTGCTGCTGCTGCTAAGTCGCTTCAGTCATGTCCGACTCTGTGCTACCCCATAGACGGCAGCCCAACAGGCTCCCCTGTCTCTGGGATTCTCCAGGGAATACAAGAGTGGGTTGCCATTTCCTTCTCCAATGCATGAAAGTGAAAAGTGGAAGTGAAGTCGCTCAGTC
>NW_011494938.1:3697375-3697786 GCF_000754665.1 Bison bison bison
ATTTCTCCCGGCAATCTTGATTCCAGCTTGTGTTTCTTCCAGCCCAGTGTTTCTCATGATGTACTCTGCTGCTAAGCTGCTAAGCAGCTTCAGTCGTGTCCGACTCTGTGTGACCCCATAGATGGCAGCCCACCAGGCTTCGCCATCCCCAGGATTCTCCAGGCAAGAACACTGGAGTGGGTTGCCATTTCCCTCTCCAATGCATGAAAGTGAAAAGTGAAAGTGAAGTCGCTCAGTCATGTCTGACTCTTAGCAATCCCATGGACTGCAACCTACCAGGCTCCTCTGTCCATGGGATTTTCCAGGCAAGAGTACTGGAGTGGGGTGCCATCGCCTTCTCTGGATGTACTGTGCATATAAGTTAAATAAGCAGGGTGACAATATACAGCTTTGACGTACTCCTTTTCCTAT
>NW_011494938.1:3697886-3699308 GCF_000754665.1 Bison bison bison
CCAGGGAATACAGGAGTGGGTTGCCATTTCCTTCTCCAATGCATGAAAGTGAAAAGTGAAAGTGAAGTCGCTCAGTCGTGTCCAACTCTTAGTGACCCCATGGACTGCAGCCTACCAGGCTCCTCCGTCCATGGGATTTTCCAGGCAAGAGTACTGGAGTGGGATGCCATTGCCTTCTCCCCTGAGGGTGGTAGTTTCATCATTATTGCCTTGAACTGCATATTTGCTTCTGGGGTCCAATGCTAAAGAAATAAATATTAGATTCCATTGTAGTGTTGCTGCTGGCAAAGGACAAATATCCAGATAAGCTGGGCCCCTGAGCTGACAAAGGAACAGCATAAAGTTTCCTTAGAGGAAAAGGAGGAAGAGCAAGGGAAGGGTCAAAGGAGGCCAGAAATGAACTTCGGATCCTTCATCACCATGAAACTCAGTAATTTTTTGGAGGGGCAGAGTGCACATGACCATGAGGGGATCAAGTGTGGGATCTCCCCTCAAACTGTCTATGAAGCCCGTTTCACAAGTCATGAAGATGTATGCCCAGGGTAGGTGCACCCAGACCACATGACCCAGTACTATACAATGCAAAGTCCAATGATCACTTTGTACGGAGACCGACTTTAAATGCTGCCTCTGCCAGCAGGCCACCTGATCAGTCCAACCAGAAGCAATCTCTCCACTTACTCATCATCTCTCCATAGTTCCACTGTGTTTCTTGGAGCCCATAAGAGTCAGGAGGGAGTTTCAAGTAACTCTTTAGTGAAACGGTAGAGGACTGAGAAGGGAGGGACTCCTCACTGTAGCTCAGCCAAAACAACTACACTTTTGCCTATGACATATGCCAAGGTCCTTCTTACAATTCTATTTAAAAAGGAAAGAACTTTAAAACCACTAACGTAGAGTGAAATGTCAGTATTACTGACTGTTCACCCAGATAATCCAGATGATCTCAGTTTAAATACATATTATCCCATTGTTGGATAACATAGCAAAATCAGTTCAGTTAAGTTCAGTTGCTAAGTCGTGTCCGACTCTTTGTGACCCCATGAATCACAGCACGCCAGGCCTCCCTGTCCATCACCAACTCCCAGAGTTCACCCAAACTCATGTGCATCTAGTCGGTGATGCCATCCAGCCATCTCATCCTCTGTCATCCCCTTCTCCTCCTGTCCCCAACCCCTCCCAGCATCAGAGTCTTTTCCAATGAGTCAACGCTTCCCATGAAGTGGCCAAAGTATTGGAGTTTCAGCTTTAGCATCAGTCCTTCCAATGAACACCCAGGACTGGTCTCCTTCAGAATGGACTGGTTGGATCTCCTTGCAGTCCAAGGGACTCTCAAGAGTCTTCTCCAGCACCACAGTTCAAAAGCATCAATTCTTTGGTGCTCAGCTTTCTTCACAGTCCAACTCTCACATCCATACTTGA
>NW_011494938.1:3699881-3704265 GCF_000754665.1 Bison bison bison
CTGCATATAGGTTTCTCAAGAGGCAGGTCGGGTGGTCTGGTATTCCCATCTCTTTCAGAATTTTCCACAACCCTATTTGGCATTGGAAAATGTCATAGAGTTGATGACATTTATCATATATTGTCTTGTATTATAGTTACTTGTGTACTTGCTTTATCACCTCTACAAAATTTTAAACTAAATTGTGAGCCAGGCCTGGGGCAGAGGACCCTTTGCTGCAGTGCTGCAATGCTTTGCACCAAAGGCAAAATATACCTGCAGCACCTGAAGCAACAAAATACAAAGAAACTGTATGGGACCAAAAATAACCACCCAGTTGGAGCAAATTTTGGACAAAAGATACAAAGAGACCGAAACACCCAACTGCCAGTTCTGAAGAACCCAAAAGCACATGCCCCGTACACACACCACCACCTAAAAGGTGGGAAAACCACCTAGGCCACCTTCTGGCAGGACTCCTGAACCAGCTACTGCCCTCCTCCAACATAGGAACAGCTTGCCACTCCCCACCCCTCCTCAAGAGAAGCAAGCAAGGGAACCCATTGTTCGTTCTCACCCCAAGAAAGCCTTGCCTGAATTTCTTGTGTGGCCTCTGATCAATTTCTACTGATTAAGGAAGCCAAGAACCCTGGAGGGTAACGAGTGTAGAGGGCATATTCTTTTTTGTACCTGTCATGGAGACTTACACTCCTGTGTTCAACATGAACAAGTTGCATAACAATAAGAATGTAAGGTAATAGTCCCTAACAATCAGACTTATGCAGCAGGTCCTGAGAGTTACAACATAATGAAACAATGCTCACAACTCTCATCTTTGTTTCTAGACAGATTCACAATTAGAAACAATTTAAAATAGGACTTTACAAACCAAAAAGGAAGTCTTGGACCACTCTAGGAACAGAGATTGGGCTTCCCTGGTGGCTCAGTGGTAAAGAATCTGCCTGCCAATGCAGGAGACCCAGGTTCAATCCCTGGATAGGGCAGATCCCCTGGAGAAAGAAATGGCACCCGCTCCAGTCTTCTTGCCTGGGAAATCCCCTGGACAGAGGAGCCTGGCAGGCTAAGTCCGTGGGCCTGCGAGAGTTGGACATGACTTAGTGACTCAACCATCACCACAAAGGAGATGGCTATCTTTGAGAAAGCTCAGCATCCAGTGCTCGCTGTGTAAGTCTCCCAGCATTTCTGGGATTAGGTGCAAAGCATGTAGGGGCACCATGTGTTAACTCTTGTGTGGGTGCCTAACTTGCATAACATGTACTTCTGCCAGACAAACGACTGGACCCCAGTCAAGGGCATCTAGATGTCCCAGGAAGGTTAAGGTGAAGGCCTTTAGAACAGTTTTCACATTCACTCAGGCAGGTTTGGAAAGATGAAGGAAAAATAAGTCAGCCTGAGAGCAGTGCCAATGTTACTGGCCCAGTTCCTTGGCACAGGTTGGGCCCCCAGTAAACTCGTGTTGAATGTGTGAAAGGGCTCCCCTTTCCACCTGCTCCAGTTCAGTCGGCAGTCAGGCAGCTCAAGGCTGCATCTATCTATTATCATCCTCTCCAAGGAACGATTGCTTCCAGAGGGTTGAGGACAAACTCTAACAAGTGGGCTTCCGAACATCCACAACGACAGGTGGGAGAGATGTGCTGACGAGTCCAGTCCATCAGCAGAGTGAGGTGTGGCAAATGGCCCTGAGCTTGAGCCTAAGTGACCTCGGGGTCCTAAAAGAGATTATTGTCAGCTGTGGTTTTCAAACATCCTGATGGAATGTTGTCTGTGAAGTAAATGCAAGGAGAGTCCGGGGTGCCCCCCATGGCAGATTTCCTGGTTTTCTGCGTGGGAGTCCAAATTCAGTGACCTGCAATAAACCTCTAGGAGTTGCTCTGCCTTTATGCACAGGACTTGTGACACTGTGTAAAATAAGAAAGGTGATAGAGAGAGGGACGGTGAGGACATCAAGTCCCTGGAGGGCAGGAATATATTTAGTGCCTGTGCTGGGGAGAGGTATATGCGTACCTGTCCCTCCACATAAGTTCCTGACTGCATGTAGGGAAGCAGGAGAAATGGAGGCATCATTGACGACCTCTCTCTTCCTCTCTCTTTTTTCATTTTCTTACTAGCCAGGAACATTAACAGACAAAATTTTACTTTCTTCTCACTTTATAATCACTGTCATAGCCGTACAGTGTTCATTTTGGCAGGTACCAAATTGGATGAGAAAAGAAACTTTGACAATATAACAGTTTGGATTTGCTACCCGGTATATAAATGAAGAGACACCAGAGAAAACACTAGCAGGGATTGAAATCGATGTTGTTCAGTTGCTAAGTCGTATCCAACTCTGCAATCCCATGGTCTGTAGCACACCAGGCCACCCTGAAATCTATACAAGCCAAGTTATCACTGTCTGCATGACCTTGAATGAATCACACACCTTTCTCTAATTCATTCAATAAAGCATTGTCTTATTCAACAAATACTTATCATGTGCCAGGTATTTGTACTAAGTTTTGAGAAGGTATGCATTTACTCACTCAACAAATATTCATTTAGTCTCTACTATGTGCCAAACACTGATCAAATTGTTGGGATGCAGCAGTGAATAAAACAAGCAAAGCTTTCACCCTCATGGAGCTTATATTCTAGTGAGGTTGGGTAGAGGAGATAATCAAGAAATATACAATATGTTGAATGGTAAGTGCTATGAGTCAAGAGGGGTAAAGAGATAAAAGGGCCATTAGTGATATTTTATACAGTCAATCCTAGGTATTAGTTTCAGTTCTCCCTAAAAATCCCAAAATCACAGGATGCTTGAGTTCTTTATATAAAATGGCATAGTATTTGTATATAACCAATACACATCCTCCTGTATACTTTAAATCATCTATAGATTAATTGTAATATCTAAGAAAACATAAATGCTATGTAAATAGTTGTCAGTGTATGGAAAATTAAAGTTTTACTTATTGGAACTCTCTAGGACAGCAGAATGGACTTCCCCAGCGGCTCAGTGGTAAAGAATCCCCCTGCAATTCAGGAGACACAGGTTTGTTCCTTGAGTCAGGAAGGTCCCCTAGAGGAGAGCATGGCAACCCACTCCAGTATTCTTGCTTAGAGAATCCCATGGACAGAGGAGCCTGATGGGTTACCAGTCCTTAGGGTCGCAAAGAGTCGGACATGACTGAAGCGACTTAGCACACATGCATGCAGGGAAGCAGAATATTTTCAATCCATAGTTGGTTGAATCTGCAGATACAGAATGTTTGGAGATGGAAGGCAGATATATATATATAGGACATGTTGAAGGCCTCTGGGGAGCTAAGATTTAAGCAAAGGCTTGAAAGAATCTAAGGAGGGAGACATACAGCTATTCAGAGAAAGAACCTATCACAAAGAACATAATAGGAATGACTCCTCATTACACACAGTCTTTTAAGTTGCCTTGAATCCCTTCTGGAAAGAGACAAAGCGTAAACCAGTCCTAAGGGCCTCACCTACCCAACATGGACAAATAATCTAAGATAAGAAAGAAAAGAGATGAATGTCAAAGTGTTTTTCTTTTTCTTTTTTTAAGCCTGGAAGACCATTTAAGTATGCAGTTCGGTTCAGTTCAGTTCAGTCGCTCAGCCGTGTCCGATTGTCTGCAACCCCATGAATCGCAGCATGCCAGGCCTCGCTGTCCATCACCAACTCCTGGAGTTCACTCAGACTCATCTGCGTGGAGTCGGTGATGCCATCCAGCCATCTTATCCTCTGTTGTCCCTTTCTCTTCCTGTTCCCAATCCCTCCCAGCATCAGGGTCTTTCCCAATGAGTCAAGTCTTCGCATGAGGTAGCCAAAGCATTAGAGGTTCAGCTTCAGCATCAGTCCTTCCAATGAATATTCAGTACTGAGTTCCTTTAGGATTGACTGGTTGGATTTCCTTGCAGTCCAAGGGACTCTCAAGAGTCTTCTCCAACACCACAGTTCAAAAGCATCAATTCTTTGGCACTCAGCTTTCCTCACAGTCCAACTCTCACATCCATACATGATCACTGGAAAAACCATAGCCTTGACTAGATGAACTTTTGTTGGCAAAGTAATATCTATGCTTTTTAATATGCTATCTAGGTTAGTCATAACTTTCCTTTGAACGAGTAAGCGTCTTTTAATTTCATGCAATCACCATCTGCAGTGTTCAGATCAGATCAGTTGCTCAGTTGTGTCCGACTCTTTGCAACCCCATGAATCACAGCACGCCAGGCCTCCCTGTCCATCACCAACTCCCAGAGTTCACTCAGACTCACGTCCATTGAGTCAGTGATGCCATCCAGCCATCTCATCCTCTGTCATCCCCTTCTCCTCCTGCCCCCAATCCCTCCCAGCATCAGAGTCTTTTCCAATGAGTCAACTCTTC
>NW_011494938.1:3704466-3710141 GCF_000754665.1 Bison bison bison
CTCAAGAGGCAGATCAGGTGGTCTGGTATTCCCATCTCTTTCAGGATTTTCCACAGTTTATTGTGATCCACACAGTCAAAGGCTTTGGCATAGTCAATAAAGCAGAAATAGATGTTTTTCTGGAACTCTCCTGCTTTTTCCATGATCCACCAGATGTTGGCAATTTGATCTCTGGTTCCTCTGCCTTTTCTAAAACCAGCTTGAACATCAGGAAGTTCACGTTCACACATTGCTGAAGCCTGGCTTGGAGAATTTTGAGCACTACTTTACTAGCATGTGAGATGAGTGCAATTGTGTGGTAGTTTGAGCATTCTTTGGCATTGCCTTTCTTTGGGATTGGAATGAAAACTGACCTTTTCCAGTCCTGTGGCCACTGCTGAGTTTTCCAAATTTGCTGGCATATTGAGTGCAGCACTTTCACAGCATCATCTTTCAGGATTTGGAATAGCTCAACTGGAATTCTATCACCTCCACTAGCTTTGTTCGTAGTGATGCTTTCTAAGGCCCACTTGACTTCACATTCCAGGATGTCTGGCTCTAGATGAGTGATCACACCATCGTGATTATCTGGGTCGTGAAGATCTTTTTTGTACAGTTCTTCTGTGCAGTGTTAGGTAATGCTATTTATTAGTCACTGGTTTCCAATCAACAATCAAAACTGAGTATGCATCTATATTTGAAGGTCTTATCCACAAATAAAATCGGTGCTGCCTGAGTTCAAAAGCAATTCCAAATACCAAGAGTCCTAGGATTTGGTGGTTCACTGTCTAACCTGCTCAGAGCTGTATGCTAGGACTGTAGTCTGCATGCTCACACTGTCTCATATATACCATTTCCTGCTGCATTTGATTAGGTGAAACTGAAATCTCCTAACCAAGATGTGACCTGACGTTCTTTATTTACAGGGAAATCACTAGTTAGAAAATTCCTTAATTTTTGGCAGCTGTTCAGTCAAATTCATTAGCACAGATTAACTTTATTTCCAGGACTGGTGCAATTCTATTTGGGTAGCAAGGAGAGGAATCCTCCAGGTATAAGGACATTCTTGTTCAAAATGTTCTAAACTTTCAGTTTCTCTTACATTTTTCCTTAAATCAAACTTGGGATAATCGAGAACATACAGTACATATGAATTCAGTCGGAATGTGGCATTTTGGAGGAAAACCCCAGCTGAGTACACACCAGCATGTTTCAGCTTTGCTACAAGAGAAATAGTTATGCATTATACATGGACTATAAAGACATTTTTTGTAAGCCTTGCTTTTAAATGTTTGAATTTCAGGACTTAAAATGTTCCATGTGTTTAGTATTTCTTGTTCATCTAGACTAAAGAAAAGTGGTTGAAAACAGTCTCAGCATATGTGTGGTATATTTCAGGAATGTTTCATACATTACTATTTGTGGAGTTATGGAGTTTGTGAACATGGCTTTTACATTCTTCACTGGTTGTAGTCAAGGGGTCACTTATTCAATATATATTTATTGAGTACCCTGAGATCAAATTGCCAACATCCATTGGATCATCGAAAAGCAAGAGAGTTCCAGAAAAACATCTATTTCTGATTTATTGACTATGCCAAAGCCTTTGACTGTGTGGATCACAATAAACTGTGGAAAATTCTGAAAGAGATGAGAATACCAGACCACCTGATCTGCCTCTTGAGAAACCTATATGCAGGTCAGGAAGCAACAGTTAGAACTGGACATGGAACAACAGACTGCTTCCAAATAGGAAAAGGAGTACGTCAAGGCTATATATTGTCACCCTGCTTATTTAACTCATATGCGGAGTACATCATGAGAAACGCTGGACTGGAAGAAACACAAGCTGGAATCAAGATTGCTGGGAGAAATATCAATAACGTCAGATATGCAGATGACACCACCCTTATGGCAGAAAGTGAAGAGGAACTAAAAACTTGATGAAAGTGAAAGAGGAGAGTGAAAAAGTTGGCTTAAAGCTCAACATTCAGAAAATGAAGATCATGGCATCTGGTCCCATCACTTCATGGGAAATAGATGGGGAAACAGTGGAAACAGTGGCAGACTTTATTTTTCTGGACTCCAAAATCACTACAGATGGTGACTGCAGCCATGAAATTAAAAGACGCTTACTCCTTGGAAGGAAAGTTATGACCAACCTAGATAGCGTATTCAAAAGCAGAGACATTACTTTGTCAACAAAGGTTTGTCTAGTCAAGGCTATGGTTTTTCCAGTGGTCATGTATGGATGTGAAAGTTGGACTGTGAAGAAAGTTGAGTGCCGAAGAATTGATGCTTTTGAACTGTGATGTTGGAGAAGACTCTTGAGAATCCCTTGGACTGCAATGAGGTCCAACCAGTCTATTCTGAAGGAGATCAGCCCTGGAATTTCTTTGGAAGGAATGATGCTAAAGCTGAAACTCCAGTACTTTGGCCACCTCATGGGAAGAGTTGACTCATTGGAAAAGACTCTGATGCTGGGAGGGATTGGGGGCAGGAGGAGAAGGGGACAACAGAGGATGAGATGGCTGGATGGCATCACTGACTCGATGGACCTGAGTCTGAGTGAACTCTGGGAGTTGGTGATGGACAGGGAGGCCTGGCGTGCTGCGATTCATGGGGTCGCAAAGAGTCAGACACGACTGAGCGACTGAACTGAACTGAACTGAACTGAAGCTACAATAGCAAACAAAGAGAATACATTAGAGAAAAAAGGCCATAAATAAATCTATAAGTAAATATAATGTAATGTCAAGTAATGAAATTCTTCCTGCTTTGAGCAAGAAAGAGGAAGGTGGGTGAGGCTGCTATTCTAGAGGGACAGAGTCTCTCTGAAGTCTCATTTGAATAATGACTTTAAAAGACCCTTTCTGTTACCTGAGGAAGAAGCACCCAGGCAGATGGAGTGCCTCAGGGGTGCTGGAGTTCCTGGAAAAGCCTGGGGGCCACGTGGCCAAGGTCCACCGAGAGGAAGAACCAAGCATTGGAAATGAGGTCTTATATGTTAACAGAACCACATGTCAGAAGGTTCCTGGTGCCCCCCCCCGCCCCCCGCCTCCACAAGTGGAAGAGCCACTGAACCCACAGTCCAGTCTCATTTTCTTAGAGGTCCAGACAGTGAAAATGAATTGCAAGGAAACCCTGCTATCAAACTGCAGTCTCCTCATTGACCTTCCCCTTACTCTGTGTAGAAATACATGTCTGTTGTTTTCTCTTCTGGACCGATTTACCCAGGCATTTCTCCCACCTGAAATGTCCTTCTTGACTCCTCTCCCTGTTCAGTCTCTGTTATGTTTCAAAACTTACTTAAGCTCTGCCTCCTGAAAGAATCCTCCCCTAACTCTTCTGGCTGACACTCAGCAGCCCCTCTGGCACTATGACTGGAGGTTTTACTTAGGACTTCCTCATTATTAACAGATTAGCATTTGGGGGAACCCTAAAATTGAACGCAAAAGTGTTTGTGTAATTCTCCCTTCACGTTTTCATAAGAGTGTTCATAAGTCACAGGAGATTTTAAAATGAGTCTGTGATTTAAAAGACTGAGAACCACACCCTTTGACCCGTGCTTCTCACACACCAAATGTGCACACAAAATATCTACATTTCATTAAAATGAAGATTCCAACTCAGTAGCTCCAGAGTGAGGCTTGGTGCTGCTGGGCCCAGGATTATACTTAATGGCAACAGGCTAGAATATTTGAGTCTGCACTTGTTTGCATACACTGGCTTGTTGCTCTCTGCCCCCTAAATAGATGGGAGGGTTCCGCTGACACTTCTCAGTTCTTCTCCCATGGCAGGGACTAATAGAAAAATAGCTCACTGTTGGCCTGCCAGAGGCTTGCTCTACAGATACAAGTGCATTAATTGAACCTGATCAAAATACCTTCTCTATGTCCACTTGCTTAGTCTCAGTTAGTTTTCTAAGGTAACCACCTATTTTTCAAGGCGCTAAACTTTTTTGTAACCCAAAGCAGAATCTCCAAATCTTTAAAATCTTCCTAAAGCAGTTTTCCCCTCTCTTCCATATTGAAATAAAAATCCATCAAACCTAAAAACCATCATAGTACAGGAAATGCCTAGCTTGGAAGGATAATCCACTATACAAGGGCATTCTCCCTCACTGGAGATGTTCAGTACCAAGATGTTCAACGCAAATAAATAATGTGGAATGTCAAAGAAGCCAGGATAAATTAAATCAGCACCACTAGGCCCCTGAAGGGGTAGGTTTGGGATTAATGGTTTAGAGCCCAGAAGTGAAGTCTCATGAAGAAAGGGTAGAGAGGGAAAGTCTTTAGGAGTTGAAGAACAGTGTAGTAAAGAGAAAATGGGGCTTGGGAGTAAAATTGCTACCTCAAAAAACTGCCACTCTGTATTTGCACAAGATATAAAAGAAGTTACTTAGTCATGTGGAAATAAATTGTTATTAACAGCATCTAACAACAGAGCAAAATGAAAAAAAAATGTTTACACACAAGACACGTGTAAAGAATGTGTGTGCAAAAGGAAATTTTCATGTGGTATTTAATATATACATATTATTTGTACTTATAAAAATACCATGTGCAATGAGAGCTATGCATAAATATTTATAAAATACCTATATCTAAGTAGGCCAGTAACATTTAATATTCTTCAATAAATTCATACATAAAATACATACGTTAGTGCCAAAGGGAACATATATTTTGAAATATGAATGCCCAGTAAAAACTCTCAAGAATCTGGAGCAAAATTCAGGTATCTGCCAAAGGAAACTTCGAAGTAGTTGTCATTTGAAGAAAGGAAACGATGTTGTGTCTCTTATCTTTGTGGACTATTTGGCTTGTCAGATTTCTAACATCTCTTCAGCTGAGTTTTGTATTTGACTTCCAACTTCATGGCCATTTGACCTGCCAACTATTATTTTCTTTGAGGCTTTTAACACTCCACCCAAGTATTTTGCTTTCCAGAATAGTTGTGCCTGTTTCCTTTTCACTTCACCTTAACTTCAGCCGAGGTTTACAAAGTAAAGCTTAATGTGCATCCTCTTAAGGTTTCAGACAAGACCCAGGGACCTTGCGGTGATGACCTGAAGCTGATACCACACAGGAAAGTCAAGGTCCCCTGGAGGATCGCTCTCTGTGCCAGGATTTCCATTCAATTTGAGAGCCCCGGGGGCCGGGGCCAGGCCCAGAGTGCCAGGCTCTCCTGGGTTCCAGTCCCCTCCCCAGGCAGAACGTGCGGGCTGGGGCCTTACAACCGGAAAACACCGCCCTTTCCTGTCGCCTACTCATTCCCCAGGCTGACTGCTGGAGTAGGAAGAGAAGGAGACGGATTAAGAAAATTAATTAACCCGGTCCACTTTCGGCCTCCGGGCGGAGGGGCGGGGCGCGCAGCGGCTGTGGCCGGAATGACTGGAGGGCGCAGGTGCCGCCCAGGGCTGAATTTTACGCTCCTGGGCCGCCGCCACGCCGCTAGCGCCCAGTCCCTCGTCCCCGGCAGCCGCCACCCGCTTGCCCCAGCTTTGGGCAAATCTCTTTTAGGGTCCCCGCGGGAGAGGAAACGCCTCCCCCTGGACTGGACAAACCTGCAGCGTCGGCAGTTCGTGTGCCCCTGCTCAGCCAGCAGCCCCTGGCGTCTCCAATTGCCAAATCCACTCTCCGGGTTTTGGCGGCAGCTCCAAGAGGATCAGGCTGGAAACTGACAGAACACGA
>NW_011494938.1:3711096-3717849 GCF_000754665.1 Bison bison bison
GGGGGGTGGGTGTGGGGGGGGGGTGGTACACGCGGCACGACCGGGACTCAGAGCTTCACCTTTTGTGCCTACCACTTTTCAGGGTGAGGCTGCGCGGCTACACTGCACCCTCAGAGCTATTGACAGCCATTCGGGGCGCGTATTGCATTTTTCCATCCGAGAACAAGCCGCACATGGCTGCCGCTCCCCTCCCACCGTGGATTGGCATCAGGGCTACACAAGGGCGCACGGCTCAGATCTGCTGTGGCAATACCCGTTTGGTGCCCTCTCTACACTTGAGGGGCATTGTGGCTGAGGCGCCAACCTGCAGATCTGGCAGGTTTTTTTTTTTTTTTTTTTTTACGGTGGTTTCTGAACAACTGAAGTGTTTTCAAGATTTTTTTCCCCTTTTCTCCTTGAAACTGTCTTGACACAGACAAGTATCAGACACGTGAGGACAAATGGATCTGGCCAATCATTTTTTCGTTATGAATTATTATGCTCCATCCCCCTCTCGACTTCGGGAGGCATGTGTTTCATCTTATAAATAGAAAGTAGCATATTTTTTGGCAGGACCTTTATACTGTACAGCCCGCGAGGTCAGTTTAAAAATAAATATGCACTTGAATGTTACATTACCGAGAGCCGGGCTGTGGCTGGGACAAGCTGCGTGGACCGCAGCATCAAAGCCGGGAGCACAGCTGTGTTGAAAGGAGTAAAAGCCCCAGAGTGCAGCCCAGGCTGACAGTCAAGTAATTACATTTCGTTTAAAAAAAAAAAAAAAGTGAGGGAATTAAAATGAGGGCGGGAATAGGAATGTCACGAGGGTATTGCAGCCTGAATCTTTTCCAGAGCTGGTGTATTTGGGGGAGTCGCTGCTGTGGCCTGCTGAGGATGTGGGGGGCGGTGGCGAGGGAGGTGCTGCTTAGGAGGAGGGAACTGATGAATGTTAGGGAGACAAAGATTTCCTCCCCAACCCCCCACTCTTAGGCTTCATAATATCCTAGAGTTTCTTGGGGGTGCTGCCTTTCAAAAAAAGAACACAAATCTGGAGAGCAGCAGATGTCCCAATTTGAATAGCAAAGCCTTTCTTGGGGACTTCCTTGGAAAGCACTGGGAGACAAAGGCTCACCGTGAAGGCCTGTCGGTGCCCCAGGGGTATTCCTAAAGTCAATTTAAAAGACTCCTGTGGTCTTCTAATCTTGAAAAGATCTTTTCATCTAAGGAGCAGGAAATGCAACTTCTTTTCTGGACAGTTCCAGAGATCCTCTTTTTGATACCCACTGAAATTTGTAAGAGCTCTTGTTGACAATTAAGAATAAGCTACACAGGTATGTTTTCAGATTAGATGTACACGCTCTGAGATAAATTAGGGCAGTTGTGAAGTGTTTGGTATTGTCAAATGTGAAATAAGTAATAAAGACTAGAAGAGAACCAAGGAACGGTTCAGATTTCTTCATTAAGTCTCCTAAAGCATGTAGGTTTCCCAACAGGCCTCACTCATTGAGTAAAACACTCAGCACCAGCCTCTGGGCTCACAGATGAGAACTTTGGGGGGGAAATTTGGAAGCCTTTCTGGATCCATGGCCGTTTCTCTTTTCCAGTGGTTATCATCTGCAAGAGATTTACGTTATAAATTTCATGATTGGAACATGGTGCTGTGGCAGCAGCAGCTACAGACATGAAATGAGATGAGTTCCCCATTCCCTTAAAACCTGAGTAGTGAAATCCTGTTTTGTATCTCAACGGAACATGTAAAGACAGCTAGAGTAATGAGTGTTGCACTTTTTTTTGCTTTTATTGTAAATTTAAACGTGGTGCAAGATGAGTAAATGCAAAGCCATAAAAATCATTGCAGAACTATTCATATGAGCTGCTTTGCCCTATCTGCTCTCCAGCTTTTCCTTTAAAGTGGTGTTTTATGTCCAACATGTTCACAAAAGCTGCCCTTTTTTCTTTCTAAAATTCATGGTATTCAACAGCATTGGGAATAAAGTTGTTTTAACCTACATCACCCAGAGATTTTTTTTTTACCAGGCCATAAATTTTTCACGAGCTCTTTGCCCAGTAGCCATAACATTTATCCAATGGGTGGACTTCAGTTCATAACCTGAAAAAACTCCAAAAGACTGCTCTTATTTTTTTTTTTATTATTACAATTTTTGCTTTCAGTCTGATTTTATTTAGGCCTGGCCTAATTTCTTTCTAAACAGAATCCTGCTGACCTGTTTATTCATTGATGGATTAAGAACTTAAACTTGTTTTTTAAATCCACTACGTTTGCCAGAGAGCAAGGGCAGTATAGTCATTTGAAACTACTGGATGGAGCCAGCCACAAAATCTTTACCAAGCACCAAAGCCAAAGAATTCTAATATATCACACTGTTCAGTGAATTTATATGTTAAAGCTACTCACTACATGGAGCCTGCCAGTAGTGCCAAGCCCTGTTCTTATCCTTATACCTTGATTAACTCATTTATTTCTAATAACCTATGAGGAAAGAACTGTTGATACCCTCATTTTACAGCTGTGGCAACTGAGGACAGATGTCTTCTAAAACTTGCCCGAAATTACATAATAAGTGAAAGTGTGAAAGTCATTCAGTCGTGTCAGACTCTTTCCGACCCCATGGACTGTACAGTCCATGGAATTCTCTAGGCCAGAATACTGGAGTGGGTAGCCATTCGCTTCTCCAGGGTAGCTTCCCAACCCAGGGATCAAACCCAGGTCTCTCGCATTGCAGGCAGATTCTTTACCAGTTGAGACACAAAGGAAAGCCCAAATTACACAATAAGGAACATACCTAAACAGGTTTATGCAACTTAGCGACCCAATATGTGCATAAATGAATGGCTAATTTTCCACAAAGATCAGCGTCTCCTGCTTAAGGAGATGGGAGAAAAAACTTTGAGGTTAAGAGCCTCTGAGGCAGGCTGTCTGGGTTCATATCTTGGCCCTGGCACTCAATACATGTGTGATTTGAAGCAAATTACTTAGCTGGTATACCTCAGTTTATCGATTGCAAAATGCAGATAGTACTGCTCTGAGGATTACATAAGTTAAATAGCACTCAGAGCATGCCAGGTGCAGAGTAGACACAATACAAAGTTGATGCTTTCATTACTGCCTTTGTTGTTTCCCTAGGTGCTTAATACTGGTCTCGTTTAATATTCACAACTGCTCTTTGAGGTGGATAGTATTGTTATTTTCCAGATGAAAACACAGATTCAGAAAGGGTTGGTAACTTGTCCAAGGTCACACCACTGAGTAAGTAGCAGAATCAGGTTTGAACTCAGACCTGTTTGACCTTGCCCTAAATGAATACCTCACCCTCACCACCAGAAAAAGGCCAGAGAAGCTGTTAAATCTGACTGTTATAAGGGTTTTTTAGCCTCTGGCAGAGAACTCACTTTGCAGCACACTGTATCACATAGTACCACTGCCCTAAGGAAGATGACAGTGATTGCCAGCCTTTGGGAACACCATATGAATCATATTTTTATTATTTTTTAAAATATTTTTATTTATTTAATTGGTTGCACTGGATCTTAGTTGTGGCACGTGTGATCATCCTTTCTGCATGTAGGATCTAGTTACCTGACCGGGGATCAAACTCAGGCCCCGTGCATTAGAAGCCTGAGCCACTGGGCCACCAAGGAAGTCCCTGAATTGCTTTATTTATTGGAGATGGTTGAATCTCATTGTATAGTCAGTAGTCACCTGCAGTGGATCGAGCTTCAAACTACTAGTAGCAGTTACCTGAGCGGTTTAGTTTATAAAGAGTTTTACTAGGAATTTCAGGACCCAAACATGAACTGGAGTTTAGTGTGCGGCAAACATCCTTGTTTTAAAGTTCTGGAGGGTCAGGGATTGCAGGGTCCAGTAAATAAGCTGGACGGTCACCTCCTTGAGACTAGTGACCACAGCCGTGGTGCCTGACCCCTCAGTCCCTGGCACTCAATGGGCATTTAATACACATTTCATAATGATGTTGCTCCAAGGGGAGCTAAAGCAAAAGGCAGGAGCCACCAGTAAGGTGGGTAGGAAGGCTCTGTTCTTGGAGGAAGTCGGGCCTCATTCCAGTTCTAAGTTCTGCACATGACCCAGACTCTGCCAGATAAGCTTCTGGTGTGAAAGATAGAGCAAGGAGGCCTTTGAGACATAGAGAGGTGCCCCGGATAACCCAAGGAGATGGCCTGGCCTCCACTGCCTCTGATACTGTGGGTTTGTGATTAGCTGTGAGAGGCTGCTCAGACTGAAGTAGGGGTTCTGGAAAGGATGTCTTGGCTGTCCATGGGATTTTCCAGGCAAAAGTACTGGAGTGGGTTGCCATTGCCTTCTCCTGAAATAATCCAGGTTGTCTCAAAACCAAGGGCAGTAGCCTTAGGGCTGTCTGCCTCCATTTTCTTCCCATCTTTTGCCCCATCCTCTCAGGGTTACAAATCAAAATGGATCCCACAGACCAGAATAAATAATATCAGTAGCCAAATACTGATGCCTCTACAGCAGCGGGCAAGCAAATGTTCTTTCCTTTAGGGAAAAAAAAATGCCTCTTCTGGCCTTGATGCACTTCTTGAGTGCCAAGTTTCACCAGTCTCATGATGAAGGATGGAGTTTGACAGTACCTCTGGTGGAAGAGCAGTTTTTTTTAAATTAAAGCATATAGTGTTATAATACAAATCATTGATATTAAAAAGTTTGCTATTTCTGAATAACCAAGAGAACAGATGAGTGAGTTTAAGGGCTGGTGAGTTCAAATTAGTATTTGCTTGATCAAGTCATGAATGAATAGAATCCTAGAATCTCAAATTTTAAATTTTTTAAAACCTGGATTTTCAGTGATTTGGGTTTTATTTGTACATTTGAGAAAGTCATCAGTAACCTTATAGCCTTTGATTGTTTGCTAAGCTATCACAGAGATCACACACCTGCAGTTAGCTCATTCAGCACTGAAAAAAGAAAAAGTGAAAGTGTTGGTCGCTCAGTTGTATCTGACTCTGCGACCCCATGGACTGTAACCTGCCAGGCTCCTCAGTCCATGCAATTCTCCAGGCAAGAATGCTGGAGTGGGTTACTATACAACCCTACATCATGTGAACTCTGAGACATGAATAGGATCCAAAAATGGTTCTTTGGGAAACCAGTCTGATAGAGGTCCCCCTGTGCAGGACTTTTCAGAGCATTTAATGTCACTGTGTGCAGTGAATCTGCACAAGGAGGAGGTATCTATCCAATCGTTTTGCCCAGAGAGCAGCTGGCAGAGCTAGTCTGACAGGAAACATTCTGGGAACCATGAAGCCAGAGGCAGAAGCCACACGCTGCAGCCTGCCCTCCAGCCTGTTCAGGGGTACAGGAACAGAGCCACCGGAACACACTGGAAGGTGCCATTCTGCTATTTGATAAAACTCGTGCCGAATTAAATGGAGACAATCACAGAGGGATTGGAGATCAGAGAGCATAGATTCTGATCGTACCTCTGACCCAAGTTGTGGAACTGTGACCTTTCAGGGTCTTATTCTCAGCTCTAAGATGAGACATTTGGTGCTGGAGCATTTCATATCATCTCTAGCTTCTAAAATCCAGTGAGCCAGGATTAGTGACATCTATGAGCATAGCAATCTTACTATTAAACTCATCATGTAAAACCCTGTGTTGAAAAACAGACCCAGTGCAGAGCAGCCTGAGCCAGCGTGGAAGGCAGAGAATTTCAAAGTCAGGCCTCTATTTAGACAGCTTACACATTTGGGAATCCGTCACATTCAGATGACAACATGAAGGTCATATTTGTAGACACATCATGCCAGTGATAGATGACTGTGTGTTTAGTTGAAAAAGACCTTTTCTGTTCAAAACCATTATAATCATTTAGGCTACGCAGAACTTTTTAAACAAGCAAAGACATTTTTTGGTGAAATGTGGCTTCGCCATTTCAGAATATATGTGAATTCTTTCCCTTTTTTATATACTTATTTTTTTAACTTTTTTAAAAGACACGTACCATTGATCTTTAGCACAGCAGATGAGGTTCTAAGCCCTTGACTGGCCAGCTGTGTTGCAAGGCAGATCCTTGCCCATCTCTGGGTGAAGATGTGGAAGGGGAAGGATGTAGAGGAAGCCATTGAAATTCTCCAAGCGCTCTCCTGGCTCTAAACAGCTTTGATCCTAATACTGTCCGCCCCGCTTGTATCTTAGGCGTTTTCCATAGTGTCTTATAGCTTTTCCTATTTTAACACTTAATATGTTTAAATTTTCATTTATTGACCCTTGTGACCACCTAGAATATTGGCTTCATAAAAGTAGGGACTGAACCTAGTTTAGCTTGGCACTCATCTTTTTAATACTAAGAGTTAATGAAAAAAGGAACAATCTGGTCCTACTCACGTTATTTTCTCTTAGAGGTTGCCAAGCCAGAAATCTTTTTCAGTTACCTACCTTAAGTCTGACCATGGTAAAATAATTTCTTCCTAGGCTACCAAATGTTTAAATTCCAAAGGAGCACCTCTAGCCCATCCAGGGTACTTTGAAATTCAGGCCACCAGCAGAACTTCCTCAAAGCCTTCTTGGCCAGGCCGTTGCAACCTGCATGGAAGCTTTCTCCTGCCCGGGTGTAATTGCGGTAGCTCAGTACCATGTGTCCACTCAGAGCACAGGCCGGGCAGCCCCAGGGGTGGAAGGATGAGGGTTGTTTCCTAGTGCCCACCTAGACTGCTCAGCCATGCCAACATCAGCCATTCATCATTGGTATGCTTACCTATCAGCCATCTCCACACTGG
>NW_011494938.1:3717949-3734862 GCF_000754665.1 Bison bison bison
TCTCCACACTGGGATGTCGGCTCTGTGAGCACATCGTTGCTGTAGCCTCAGTTTCTGGGATTCTGCCTGGCACTCAGTAGGTCCTCAGTAGATGTTTGTTGTTGATGAATGTTTCAGAAGGTGAGTCACTAGCCAGGGACTGGATGAAGGCAAGTGGAAGGCTCTCTCCAAGGCCTGCTGCTTGCTGAATGAATCAGCTCAAGCCACATGCCCTGCTGTGCACGGCATAGCACCAAACCGGAAACTCTTTTCCTGCCCTCCATTCATGAGTGGATTTTGTTCTGTATTCCTCTTAAAGAAGCCCTTAAGCTGTGGGCTCAACTGAGAGGGCAGGTAGTGCTCCCCTGCCAGCCCACTGAGCTCTCTGTCTCAGGGGCAGCTTGGGGAATGGAGCAGTCAAAGTGAAAGTTGCTCAGTCATGTACGACTGTTTGCAACCCCATGGACTATACAGTCCATGGAATTCTCCAGGCCAGAATATTGGAGTGGGTAGCCTTTCCCTTCTCCAGGGGATCATCCCAACCCAGGGATCAAACCCAGGCCTCCTGCATTGCAGGCGGATTCTTTACCAGCTGAGGCACAAGGGAACCATAGAGCAGTGATATCTTCCCGATTCCAGTTTTTTTCTCAGAATGAGGAATTAAGACAGTTGGCTCTCTGTATCTGTGGGTTTTGCATCTGTGGACTCAACCAACCACAGATCAAAAACTTTTGGGGGGAAATAAAAGTTCCAAAAGCAAACCTGAATTTGCTATGTGCTAGCAACTACTGACATTGTATTGGGCATGATAAGTATCTAGAGATGACTTAAAGAGTATGGGGAGGTTGTGCATAGGTTAGATGCAAATACTATGCCATTTTACATAAGAGGTTTGAACATCTGTGCATTTTGGTATCCGTGGGATACCAAAACTAAACTAAAACTAACACTGGACAGATACTGGGGGATGACTGTATTTGAAACCAGACCATTTCGGGTTTCACATTATTTAAAACAATCATTTTGGGTAGACAGGTCCCGAGTAAAGTTGGGAAAAAATTCTGATGGTGAACTTTCAGCTTGTCTTGTTCCTTATGCAGTTCTAGGTTTTTGGATAATTAATAACAATAACTATATCTCCATTGATTGTAAGTTCATTGCCTCACAGGACTTTGTCAAGCATTTTATATGTGTTGTCTCTCACTAGCTCCACTCCACAGATACACAAGCTGAGGCTTGCAGAGAAAGTCATTGGCATTGCATTGTACCCTTAACTTAATGTGAGGAAAGATGAGAAAAGATAATGAAAATGCTACAAGCTAGTAAAAAATATTTTAATTCTAAGGGTAGTCTTAACTTCATTAAAAAAACATGTTTTTTCTTATAATTCCCTAGAAGCTAGATGTTTCTGCAAACATACAGAATCACAGAACTCTAAGATTCATTTTCTTTATTAAGTATAAATAAACTTCAAACACAGATCTATGATTCTAACACCTATCTGTATATATATGAAGTCTACACACACATACCAGGGGCTGCTGCTTGAACTGAGACTCGCAGGTATCTCCACTAACTCCTCTCCCAGTGCAGGAATGCTCTCCTTCTCCCTCCCCTCTGGAATCGCTACCAGTCTCAGACTCAGCTGGAAAACTTCCCCTGATGGGCCTCTCCCATTCTTCAAGCTGATTAACTCAAGTTGGTTAGACTTCTTCCTCCTATCCAGCTCCACCTGCCCTCTCCTTGAACCCTAATCACACACCTAATTCTTTTCAAGGGATGGTACTGGTTTCCTCTCACCTGATAGCTCACCGAATATTTAAAGAAAATAACTGTATGGCCTTAAATTTTTCCTTATCTGACCAATAAATGGCAGTAATTTTCCTGACTCAAAGGAGTCCCACTTGTTCTCAAGGCTGGAAGAATTGCACACGGAGATAAAGGATACATGTGTATGTATAGAAGTTAGCTCCCTGTCCTGTCGACAGAAAGAAGTATTCTCTAATTCAGCTGGAAATTAAAAGACACTTGTTCCTTGGAAGAAAAGCAATGACAAACCTAGGCAGTGTATTGAAAAGCAGAGATATCACTTTACCCACAAAGGTCCATACAGTCAAAGCTATGGTTTTTCCAGTAGTCATGAAAGGATGTGAGAGTTGGACCTTAAAGAAGGCTGAGCGCTGAAGAATTGATGCTTTCAAATTGTGGTGCTGAAGAAGACTCTTGAGAGTCACTTGGACTACAAGGAGATCCAACCAGTCAATCCTAAAGGAAATCAACCCTGAATATTCATGGGAAAGACTGATGCTAAAGCTGAAGCTCCAATGCTGTGGCCACCTCATGGGACAAGCCGACACATTGGAAAATATCCTGATGCTGGGAAAGATTGAGGGCAAGAGGAGAAGGGGACGACAGAGGATGTGATGGTTGGACGGCATCACTGACTCAGTGGACATGAGTTTGAGCAAACCCCAGGAGATGGTGAAGGACAGGGAAGCCTGGCATGCTGCAGTCCATGGGGTCGCAAAGAGTTGGACACGCCTTAGCAACTGAACAACAATAACAAAGCTTGAAATAAGAATCTTTTCCAATTGTGGAGCTTGTGCACAGGGCAGACACACACCATTTTAGCCCCATCTGCAATCATACATTGGTGACTGCCACAGACAACATTTAAGGAGAAAATGAACTCATTATTTGGGCAATTAGAATGGTTCCCCTCCTTCATATTGCATTTCAGTAGATGTTCTGGTTTTTCATTTGAGATGATGCTTTGTGCTTGCATAACACTCTATGAAGATTGCCACTTAAAAAGATCCTCATACTCAGCTCTTATAATCATGAGAGATAGATGGGTTTGGGGTGACTATCCCCATTTACACAGGAGGTAACTGGCACCTGTATGGTCTGGCATTTTATAAGAATCCTATAGCTTTAGCTCAAAGTTTCTTTCCTCTTCTAAGGCCTAGAATAGCAGCGAGAGGTCTTTCTACCGTTTTGCTTGCCGGTGTGTTCATTCATTTAATAAATTTTTTTTAAGTACATGATCTGTGCTAGTGACACCTTAATATTCAAAACAATCCTTTTCTATAGAATATCCATTAGAGTTTCTTACAGGTTCCCCTACATATCTTGGGCTAAAAAATCCAGTTCAGTTCAGTCGCTTAATCGTGTCCAACTCTGCGACCCCATGGATGGCAGCACGCCAGGCCTCCCTGCCCATCACCAACTCCCGGAGTCTACTCAAACACATGTACATGGAGTCAGTGATGCCATCTAACCATCTCATCCTCTGTCATCCCCTTCTCCTCCCACCTTCAATCTTTTCGAGCATCAGGGTCTTTTCCAATGAGTCAGTTCCTCGAATCAGGTAGCCAAAGTATTGGAGTTTCAGCATCAGTCTTTCCAGTGAATATTCAGGGTTGATCTCCTTTAGGATGGACTCGTTGGATCTCCTTGCAATCCAAGGGACTCTCAAGAGTCTTCTCCAACACCGCAGTTCAAAAGTATCAATTCTTCAGCGCTCAGCTTTCTTTATGGTCCAACTCTCACATCCATCATGACTACTGGAAAAACCATAGCTTTGATTAGATGGACCTTTGTTGGCAAAGTAATATCTCTGCTTTTTAATATGCTGTCTAGGTTGGTCATAACTTTTCTTCCAAGGAGCAAGGGTCTTTTAAAAACTTCAAGTCCCCCTTTAATCCATTTCGTTTTGAAAGGAGAGGTCAGCATGCAAGCCCATTGTTTCTCCTGGGCCTCATTCTGTAAGATTGACTGAAATATAACTAGTCAGCCTGCATTCCCGGGAAATGTATTGTCAAATTTTTCTAGAGGCTTGCCTGTCTCTGTTTGCACATGGTAGTGGTGGATGGAAGTCATTTCCTTTTGAAACATCATGTCAACAAATATTCTTTGCCTTAATCCCAAGATCTTGTATGAGCCTGTAGAATTAACTGTGGCTTGCATTGATAAGCTGTTAAATTCTTACCCTGCATGGATAGAGAAAGCAGAAATGAAAGAAACTCTTTGCCATAAGAAAATAGATGACAGCTCCTTGCTCCATGGTTTTCTCTCGTAGGAGTCACAGAAAGACTCAGCTTGTATTTTCAGTAAGACAGGTAGGGTTAATGAGGAAAGAAGTCAGGGCAATCTCAAGCTTTCTCATTTGTTCATTCAACAAACATTTGTTCAGTACCAGCTATGAATTATAGTTCTCCCCCCAGGAGAAGGCAGCCTTGTGGAGCAGACAGTACTAACTGCAGGATAATATGAGAGCTGGTGGGGTGGTTGAGTCGCTAAGTCACGTCTGACTCTTGTGAGGCCATGGACTGTAGCCTGTCAGGCTCCTCTGCCTATGGAATTCTCCAGGCAAGAATACTGAAGTGGGTTGCCATTTCCTTTCTCCAGGGGATCTTCCCGACCCAGGAATAGAACCTGGGGGTCCTGCATTGCAGGCAGATTCTTTACCAACTGAGCTATGAGGGAAGTCCAATGACAGCTGGTGGGTTGAGGTATAAACAAGGTAGTGTGGACCATGGGATCTGGCTGGACTTGTAGCTGCAGGGTTGGGCGAGACCCTGTTTGCAAAAGTGGGCCTCTCCAGCTATCTTATCTCTAGGCTTCAAGGGCAGGCTTGCCACCCAAGGTTAAGGGAGCATTCAAGATGCCTCATTCTGATAGATATTGAAAGATAAAGTGGGAGGAGATGAGGTTGATGACAGTGAGACAGGTAGGGAGGCCAGTGCCCTTGTTGAGGAGAGAGATCTCAAGGGCTAGAAGTAAAGAGGATGGACAAAGTGAGAGAATAGGACTTGATGAGAATGAGGCATGGAGAGGAATCCTGGGTGGCAACTGGGTTTTGGATCTTGGTGACTTCCTGCCACTTACCAAAAGGGAAAAGTACAGGACGTGAAAGCTGAGGGCCAACAAGAGGAGGAGAGATGGCATATTCCATCAGGGATAAGTTAAATAGGAAGTACCTGAGGGAAGCAAAGTCAAGTCTGAAAGATTACAGGAGAAAAGTCCAGTGCTGCTTTCTGTGAAGGACCAGTGATGTTTAGCGTTTTGTTTATTTCAATTTCCAGTCCATTGTATACTGATAGCAGCCATGTCGATTAGCTGCTTGGACCATACCCAGCTTCCGTGCAAACCTGATGATACACCCTCTCAAACATGCCAAGAGAAAAATCCACTGATCTGCATGCTTGATTATGTGAGAAAGTTTCTACAAGCTGTCTTCCCATTTCTTTCCATATCTCATCATGGACTGACCCTGGTGCACAGACCCACTTTGAATTTCACTGGGCTAGACTAATGTATGTGTGGGCTGAAGACTCCAATTTGGAAGTTAGCATTAGAGGTGGTGGTTGAAGCCGAGGACAGGGGTGTGATTGCAAGAGGACTGTTGAGAGTTGGGGGATGGACAACCACTGTCCAACCCTAAGATGTTGAAAACGCCAGCGTCTAAGGCATGGGTTCCAGCTTTTCCCATAAAGCATCAGGCACATAGAGTCTGTCACACTACTCAACTCTGACCTTGTCATTGGAAAGCAGCTCTACCAGGGTTTCCAAACCTCAGCACTACAGAGAATTGGGGGCAGATAATGTTTTGTTAAGGGGGGCTGTCCTGTGCATTGTACAGTGTTTCTGACTTCTGTCCACAAAAATGCCAGTAGCACCACCACCTCTACAAATACGTCTAGATACTGCCAAATGTCCAGGGGTGGGGGGCACAGAATCACCTTCAGTTGAACTGAAGATAACACATAAAAGAAGGAGCACTGGTGTGTTCCAATAAAGCTCTATTTACAAGAACAGGTACAGGGCTGGATTTGACTCACCTGTCATAATTTGCAGACCCTTGATCCAAGGGCTGGCCAGAGGGAAAACTAAAAGTGCTTATTCCATAAGTTATAAGGGCCTCCTGTGTTCACAGCCCAGGAGGAGGCTCTGTAAGTGATCCAGCATAAAGAGGAGATTGTTATCATAGCAGCACTTCTTTTTTTACACCACTTTTGCCTACCTTATTATGGCGCTTACTACCTACCAGGAGATAGCAGATACAAAATCATAAAATCCGGGAACAGGAAAGAAAGCAAATATCAGCTCTCTAAGAGCCCTGAGAAAACCTCCAAGTAAGGCAGTAATGAGCCTAGATTGCGTGAGGTGAGTTCGAGAATTCCTGCAGGAAGGAAGTGACTGAAGCAGGTCTTGGAGGATGTTATGAATAGTGGTTGATGGTAAGGAGGTGGGAGGACAATTCATGTAAGAAACACAGGGTTCTTGGTTTCAGAAAGTCAAGAGGGAAGTGAAGTGTCAATAGCAAGGGAAGGGAGCCATTGTCCCCATGAAAGCCTGTGGGTGTACAGGGCCCCCCGGTGCACAGCCACGATGCACGTGTTTCCTCTGGGAAAAAAAATTAATGGCACTTAATGTTTTTTTCTCAGAACAGGATATTTGTTTTTCTCCTCAAGACTCAGGGGGCTTTTATTACCTCAAAATTTTAATATTTTGGTGTTTCTTTCACATGAAGTCAAATCCCATTTGAGATTCTCTTTGACAAGGACAAAAAGAGTGAAGATTCCTAGTGAGTTGGGGAGGCTGGTGTCTGGGACCATTTTACTCATTCTTAGTTAATGACAAGGTCAGATTTTTATCTCTGACTCTTGATGTTGAGATCATAGTGTATCATTTCCCCTTAGTGCTGCTGGACTGCAGGACAGATGGGCTGGAACAGCCATTCCCATTCTCAACCCATTTCCTTGGAGGTCCTCACGTTAGTTTTCGAGTCAGCGGCGGTTAGAAGCACAGACTGCAGTGTTCAACCATGGCTGAAATCCTAGCTCCTCCTCATTTTGAGTGATGGGCCTAAGACACAGGTCTGATCTAACCCTGGTTCCTAAGAAGTGTGTTCTAATACTCACCTGCCTGGCCCACAGCATGCACTTGAGCCATTGCTGTTCACATGTGTACAATCTTCAGAGGACTCAGCATTTCCCATGTTATACTTTCTTGCAGACTTGGATGGGGGAATGGTTCCTAAGCACAAAGCAACTATCTCTCATCATGGAAGGCCTAGCAGGGCTTAGGGATTTAAATAACACTTCTTAATTATTTTACTTGTGTGCCACATTTGTGGGAGAGAAAAAGAAATGAATTAAGACCCAGCTCACGCTCACAGAAAAGCTCTCAGCCTACTCAAAAGGGATATTCATTCATGCATTCAACAAATATTTGTGTACAGATATTTATGTACAAATAACAGAGGAGTTTGCAGTGGAAGTTGGTAGAGCATGCACTGGCCACTGCCAGGCTCCAAATATACCCACTGCTGGTGTGATGCAGAGAAGCCAAGTTTCAGTCCATCTAGTGACTGTGGACGATTGTCAAGGGCCCTAGCAGGATGGGAGGGTAGCATGGAAATCCCTATCTGTCCCCTCACCCCATTAGGGAAATAGTCAAGGTAGTCAAGGGACCTAACTTAGAGGATGTGCTATGAAGACACACAGCACATGAAGAGAACCATGACTTATGTAGTATGAGTGAAATGGTCAGTCTGAATTTCTGGACACTTGTCAAACCTGTTTGGAACATTTGATATTCCTATTTCTGGAGTTTTCATAGAGTCATTGCTCTATGAATTTCATAGAGTAACTTTAATATTAGTGGTTTGGGGTTTTGTTTTGTTTTGTTTGTTTTTTGGTGAGCAGCTTTACCAGTTACTTAACTTGAGCTGAGTCTACAGATTCGAGCCAGTTCCTGGCTGAACATTGCTGACAACTTAAGGGCGAGGTTCTCAACCTGTATTGATTTTTGTCCTTGCAGTTTCACAAACCAACTCAGATCCATTCGTTCTAGAAGCATGGAAGCAACTGATGGGAATCGCCCCATTTGGTTCATATCCACCAGCTAGAACGTCTGCCTTGGTCCTTGTGACCAGCCCTGAGGCTGAGTCCCCTGTAAAACTAGTCATGATAAATGAGCCAGACCCTTCCCCTCTCTCATAACTGCCAGGGATCCAGGTCTGCCTCAAGTCCTCCCCAATAACTCATTTTAATAGGGAGAAAGGGCGTAATGGCCTCTCTTCTAAAGTGCAGGGTCAGTACTTTTAGGTGGATGTTCTGTCTTCCAATTTTGCTTCTAAAAACCCTTTCAAATAGTACAATTAGATCCTATAAACGTGAGGAGTGTACGCACATTAGTGATGAGTCTCCCATATGGTATTTGTGGGTCTCTGTATAATCGGAGTTGTAAAAGAAAAATAAATACAAGCTGTAGCTGAATCATAAAGGAGAAGTCCATTTATAAATAATTGAGGGTTGAGATGTAGCATAGACTTTCTGAGTGGGTCTATAAAATGCTGTCTGCTCAGTCTGGCTATAAGTTCATTTGCATGACAGCCAGGCAGCTGGGAACTGAGCTAATGGCATCTTATAGCCTTGCAGCATATAGCCATGTCCTCAGGTTCAGATAATATGGGGAGAGGAAAAGAATCTAAAAATAAAAAAGGCATCTTCTTATCTTCTTGTGGGTGGAGTAAAACAGACTAAAAAATATGGAAAGCATCCCTCCAGGATGCCATTTACCAGGGTATTCTCCGGTTACATTTACTTCAGTCTTAGGTTTTCATGTAAGTTCAATGTTGAATCTCTAATAGTATCCTTTTTTTTCTCCTCTAATTTTAAAATTCTTTGGTCCAGGGAAGCGCGCCTACAGAGGCCCTCATTGTAGTGATACTTTAGTGTTTCTGATACGGAAGATTGTCATCCCTATATTGCCGTCTTCAAATGGAAAGCCTTCCAGGAAGTCTGAGTGCTTTTTTTTATAGGTTAGTGTGAAGTGGGGCCATAAGGAAGTGAGCAGCGATGGTTTTCCCTTGTAGGAGACTCAAAATGAACAGGGACGAGACCCCACCCGCTGGGCACATCGGAGGCTCCAAGTCAAGGCTGCTGCTGTGACAGCCTCGGCACATGCTCAGTACACCGCCCCTCCCACCATGGCAACCCATTCCATCTTTTCTAGAACCCTGGGTTCTCCCTTAGAGGATCCAAAATCTGTTTCTCTTTAGCTTCTGCCTTTGTATCCCTAGGGCCTCTCTTAACAAGTTAATCCCTTTTCCATTACAGTTAAATGAATCCTTCAGATCCCTAAGGATTCCTTTTCCCTCTGTATTTGAGTTTTCTTCAAGCTGCTCCGCTCTTACCTTCTCACGTGTCCTGAGTCCTGTCGTCTCCCAATTGGACTCCTGGGAACATGTGGGAACATGTTCCAAGTCACCTTTATCCCTTTCAAGTGTGGAGCCCAGGGTGAAATACACTTTTCCAGGGCATTGTCTCCCTTGTGTTTCCCTGTGTTGGCAGCGGAGAGAAATACCCCAAAGACAGTGGTGGGTGGGGAAGGGGTAGTGGGTTCTTGGCTGAGTTAACATCCTTCCCTGGGACTGTGGATTCAGGCATGAATGAATAATAACTGAGCATTTTTGTTTGGGGCCCAGATGTTGCAGCGGTGCAGCATCTAGGAGCTGGGAGGAAGGGCCTGCTGATTCTACACTGAGACAAAGCGAAAAGTGAGCAGAAGCTGGATGTTCACGGATGTGACAACAAGCAAGAAAGGGGAAATCCAACACAGACTCACTTCCCGCAAGTCGAAGAAAGGAAAAGGCCCACAGGTCCCTCAGGAGAGACACACATACACACCCCTCACCCCCACCTGCCCCGGTTCATGCATTTGTGTTTTAGATTAACAACCTATTGTTCAGGATGCAAGATTTTTTTTACCCTCTCTCTCCCCTAAGAATTAATCTAAAAACAATTAGCAGACAAGCCACACATTCCATTCTTAACATAAATGGAATTTTTAAAAATCTCAACCCCTTTGTTCTTTTCAGAGCCCTGTGACTTGCCAGTACTGCCAGCTCTGGTCATCTACGGAGTGATTTTTCAGGGTGTAACTTCTTCATAACCCTTTGCTTTTCTCCCACCTCCTGTTTTAGTCTTCTTAGCATCATTCTCTTTACCAAAAAGATGATAAGGACATGAAGCAAAAGGGGGCCACTTCAGTTTTCTTTCTTCATAGAATTATTACTGCTATGATTTCTCTTATTAACACTGTCACCTATGCTTAAGTCAGTCACATGTGAGAAACGAATTGTCTAGCCTGGTATCGGAATGACCACCTGACACTCTGCTTTTCCTATCAAAACCATGTCTTCAAATTCTTCTTGAGTCCTTTTGTCTTGGAACCCTTAAGCTTCTCACAAATTCCTGAGAGTGAGGACCTGTGCCCTTGCAGCTGGACTCCACGCCCACCCATCCCTACCCATCTGCCAGACACCCTCTCTAACCTTGACAGAGGGTGACAGGCGACTGACTGAAGAGTTGAAACCTTTTGTTGGCATATCTATCCTCTCCAGTGCCCCGGAGCTCGAACCTTTGATTTCAGAGGAATCTAATTTCCCAGATGAATATTATGTCGAGTGTCATCTTGGGACGGAGGGTAGAGGAGCAAACAGTGATCCAAAAACTCCCAGAGAAAGCGATTAGCAGTCCTGGAGGGTTCAGATTTCAGGGTCAAGGGGAGAGTTTTGAGAAAGGGCTATACATAGGATGGTTGGTTTCTCTCTCATTCTCTTTCCTTCCTTTCTCGCTCTAGTCCTTCATCCCTTCCTCCCTTCCTTTCTCTCTTTCAAAGACAGTGGGAGTGGAGGAATGGTAGCAATGCAAAAAAGCTGGCCAGCAGGAGAGCCCCGAGTGTGGAGAGTTAATGATGGTGGTATTGTTCTGATGCTTTTCATTTGGCTCGTGGAGCACCCAGGAGGCCTCCCTTTCCAGCTCTAGTCAGGCCTATGAGCCCTTCTGGTTCAGTTCTTCCTCTCCTCTCCTCTTCTCACACTTTCTTCTCTTGGGTGTCCCCCTGACTCAGAGGCTCTCCTTCTGATTCATCCCTTGCTCTGTCTGCTGCCACATGGGTCAACCTACATCCTCCTGGAGCCCAAGTCTCCTTTTCAGAAATGGAGAGGAGGGACAGGATTTTGTGTTATTCTACCATAAGAAGCTGTCCATCTGTGTGGCCACCACCTCTCAAGACAAGGAGCTATACCCCTGAGCCCCAGCACCTCCACCTTCCCGTGCTACCTTCCACGTAGATACCCTGCACCCACCCTTACCCCAGTGTCCTGGGTCTCTTTCCTCTTCTCGTTTCCTTCTGATGAAAACCCTTCTCTTCTAAGACCTCTTCCATTCTGCAAACGTGGGCCGTGGGTACCCCTCAGTGAAGCTCTAATTAACGCAGAAAGGAGTGCTCTGTCCCATTGACAAGGTGAGGCTCACCCTCTGGTGAGGTCTTTGTAGATCCATGCACTTCCCCTGCAGACTTTGGCTTTTGAGCCCACTTTCCCATAGTCATGTTTGCATTACGATCAATAACTTATAGGTTGGGTAGACTTTTCAGGACCTGTGTATAAAATTGTCCCTGCAGGAAAGTGCAGTCTGAGCCTGAAACAACCCTCTACTTATTTTTTGCTGTTGTTGTTTTAAATAGCTCATTCACTTGTGTGGTTCAAAAATCCAAAATCATGAAAGGATATACAGTGAAAAGTTTCTCTTCTACCCTTATCCCCCTCCACCTACTTTCTCTCCCTGTGGGCACTCACCATTATTTCCTGTGTTTGCTTCCAGAAGAGGTTTATTGACATACAAGCTGGGACAGATGTTATTTGTGCACTTTGGCACCAATCTTTTTTTACTTTGAAGACACACATCTTTGAAGCTCTTTCTATATCAACATATCAGGAGCTGCTTTGTCCTTTTGTAGACCGTGTAATACTCATTTGTATGGATGTAACTTAACTTGTAGAATCAATCCTCTAAAGGTGGACAACAAGTTGTTTCCAACTCTTTTTTTCCTTTTTTTTTTTTTTTTTTTTTTTTTTTTTTTTAATTTTGTCTATACAGTGTGGCTGGTGGGGTCTTCGTTCCCCAACCAGCAATTGAACCCAGGCCTTTGTCAGGGAAAGCTCTGTGCCCTAACCACTGGACCATCAGGAAATTCACAGTTGTTTATAACTCTTGGCTGCTATAAACTATGCTGGAGTGACAGCTTTGTATAATATTATTTCCTTATTTCCCATATACATAAATTGGATAAACCTATGTAAGTGGAATTCTGGGGTCAAAGGCATGTGTTACGTAGTTTTCATAGATAACCATCTTCCGCTGGGGTTGGACCAGTATGTGCTTCCTACTCTTATTAGCCCAGCGTGTTATCACATATTATATCTTAAACAGGTTTTGGAAGGCACCCCCTTTATCATTTGGCAATCAATCACTGACTGAATTCCCGGGGAGCGTGCTTCTTAAATGTCAAGACCTCTGTGTCTGGAGTTAAGTGGAATAAGCCTAGCCACTTGGCTTAGTGCCTGGGAGCCATGCCACCTGGCACAACCTGTGCCTCAGTACTTTGTCAGTAAAATGGGGATGTTAACATGGGTTCCTGTCAGTGACCTAGAACACATCAAAGGCTGGAGCAGTGCCTGGCACAGTGAGACACTCTCAAACATTTCCTGTCATAGGAAGTGTTGGTGGTTCCCAGGAGACACACACATACCGGCTCCAGGACCAGATACTTTGTTCCCTATGAAGAAACTGCCTTGTCGTTTCCTGCTTTAGTGAGTGCAGAGAAGATGCTGAGCAGTTGGCCTGAGGCATGGCTGTCCATTGACTGATAAGCCAAGGGGCACAGAAACATTGAGAAAGGAGGGGAGCAAGCAGTCAGGACAGAGTCATGATATTGGATGGTCTCTCCTGGGATCAAGCATGGTTGCCCCTGCGCTGGAAGAGGAAAGAAAGCAGATACAACAGGCAGATGGGTCTGAGTGCTCAGATATTTCCCCAGCATCATATCACAAACATAAACTCATCTAAAGTTATAAAACTGACATTTTTGCACCAAATTTCTTTCTTTTTTTTACCCAAACTTTCAGTGAATTGGGGAGTTCCTCACCCTGGCACACAGTAGAAATTCAATACCAATTATTCTTTGCAAAGTCCTACAAGCCTCCAGCCTTGTCATGCAGTAAAACTGTAAATATTTGCAGAAAGAAAGAAAAGCGCCTTTTAAGGTATCTCCTCTCTTTTCCCACTCTGGAGAATCTACTGCCTGCAGCTTATCTAGCCTCTACTCACCAACTCTTCTCTTACTTTTTTCTCTCTTTTTTGGTTCTTTTCTCCCATCTTTGCATGCAGTCCACTAACATAAAATCCAGCTTCTACCAGACCAGGCAAGCCTCTGCCGAAGGGCCATGGCCATAGCCAAGCAGGGACTGAGGACTGGGCGTTCCTCCCTGAGCCTTGCAGGTACAGCAGGAGTACGCTTTACTTTTTCTCACGTTTGCTCCCAACATCCGCAGTCGCTGTACAGGTAAAGGGTGAGTGTGAGTGATCCAGTCAGAGTGACCAAGAAGCAGGCTGACTGCATCTTCGTGATATTTTTATTTTTCTAAAGAATCTGGAATGAATGCCATGCCTGTTCTGGCCTTGCATAATCCTGGCTCCACCAGCTGACCACACGCATCCAGCCCTCGCCCTCGCTTGCCCCGGAGTTGTGGACACACTGTATCTTTCCATGGCAGCTGCTCTCCTGGCCATGTTGCTGAGGACACAGCTCCGGTGGGCAGCTGTTGTTCAGGGCTGCCCTCTACCTTCTGCGGCCCCAGTGCCCCTGCTGCTTCTGCAGGTGGTCACTGCATTGTGCCCAGAGGGGCAGGGAGGCAGTGCCAGCCTCCCAGGATGGCAGGGGCTCTGGGCTGTTGTGCACTTAGACGGGAAGGGTGTTCTGATGTTTTAGCAAAAAGACCCAGGGCTTCCCCTTTAGAAGACCCAAATTAGAGTTGAAACTATGAGAATGACAGACCCATAAGCATGTCTTCCTGTGCTGGGGTTCCCCATTTACTTGCTTCGTATCAAGCATCTCTTTTCATAACATAGTATCTCCATGCCTTCTGAGTCTGAAGTGGGAAGGCAGACCCGCCAGGCTCCTCCAGAGAGTGCATGGTCTTTTCTGGCAGCTTCCAGGATAGCCTGCTCTGGTGCAAACCCTCATACCACCTCGGCCTCCTCCCCACTCCCAAAGCCAGGGCTGGGGGTTGGGGGGGGGTGGTCTCTCCAGCTCATCCTTCCCTGCCTTCTCAGGCCTGTGTGCCTGCCACTTCCCAGAGTCAGTTGTTACCTTGCCAGTGGGTACTGGAGCACAGTTCTCACCACCTGCCACAGGCAGATGAATTTAAAACTTGTGCTGAAAGGAAAGAAATATGGGGTATGGAACAGATGCAGACGGCCTCCAGCTGCTACAAAGCAAATGTAGCTCCCCTCAAGCCACCATCTGACCCAACCCTTGGAGGATTATTTATTTGCTCTGTGGATAAGGGGAGAGCCCAGTGGAAGAAGTCACAGCAGAGCCATTTCAGGAATTCCCACAGTGGGGAGGGTTTTAACTTCTCCAGGTCAGCTGATGTGACTGAAGATTTGAAGGATTCTTTTCAAGAGATGACGAGGTTCTCATCTGTAAGATGAGAGCCCCCAAACCTTCTTGCAGCCCATCACTTCTAACTGTATCATACAGCATGGGCAGGGAGGGTGTGTTAGTTTTCTCCATATATAATCTCCATAGATTATAAACGTGGTGGCTCACAGCCCTAACCATGTATCATCTCCCAGTGTCTGCGGATCAGGAGTGCAGACAGAGCTTAGATGCACAGTCGCATCAGGCTATAAACTAAGGGCTGGAGTTGTGGTCTAATTCAAGGCTCAGCTGGGGAAAGATCCATTTCCAGGTTCCCTCGGGTTAATGGCAGAATTCACTTCCATATGCCATCTCAGTATAGTGGCCTATTTTTTCAAAACCAGTAAGGGAGTCTCCCTCCAGTGTGCTAAGATGGTATCTTTTACAATGTAACCTAATCAGGGTTTTGATATCTCATTACCTTGCTTGGAATCAAGTCACAGGTACCACCTATTAATACAAAGGCATCAACACGAGGCAGCAACTCACTGCGGTTACTTGGAACCTGGCCTAATATAGGGAAAGGATACAAGCTTATCAGCAAATGTTTCAAAAGTACTCACAAATGAAGACCACTTGTGAGTGATATAGGATCCCACGTTTTTCTTTGAAAAGAAGCAGTTTTGTTCTTTTCCTTCTGTTTCAGAATGCCTCCAAATCCTAAAAATTTTGCTAGCCCTATTCTGTCTACCCCAAGTTGATTCCAGCTCCAGCTTCCATAATGACTGTATGTTACTGAGCAAGCCTGTTTTGTTTTGTTTTGTTTTGACTCCCAATCTCAGTTTTCTCATCTGTAAGAGTGCATTTTCACTGAGATTTTTTTGGACACTAGCATCACTATCACTTAGTAAATGATAGTTCCAGCTCCTTATGGACTTCATTGCATTGCATTAATTTTATTTATATGTAAAAGTCAATCAACAACAAAATAGCCTTGCTGGTATGAACATCAAAGCACAAGAGAAAATATATCTTAAATTCAGTTGTGTCTAAGGAGCTGCAGTCACTCTGGTCATGTGCTGACAGCTTAGAGGAAAAGGACCTAAAGCTTAAAAAAATCCAGAAAATTTGTGTCCATTACCATGTTTAAAAAGTGCTAATTTCATATGTTTGGGTTTTTTAATCTCTTTCTCTTGCCCTGAAGTAAGACTAAGATGAGTAGACCCTTGTTAGGATTAAAGTTTTTAATCCTACTTGAACAATAAAGCTTGACTTCAAATGGGAACTGAAGTCCTCCATTATTTACAGGCTCTTGTGAAAAAGTCAGGCCCATGTGACCCGTTAGTCACTAAGGTGTATCCAACTCTGTGCTCTCCATGGACTGTAGCCCACCAGGCTCCTCTGTCCATGGAATTCTTGAGGCAACAATACCGGAGTGGGTAGCTGTCCCTTCTCCAGAGGATCTTCCCAACCCAGGGATCAAACCTAGGTCTCCTGCATTGCTGGCAGATTCTTTACTATCTGAGCCACCAGGGAAGCCCAAAGGACCCCTGAAGGGGCAGCCAGTTTTAACCTGCTTTGGTTTCTCTTCCAGGTTTCTCCCTGCTGTGGAAGAGGTTGAGGATGTGAGTGGCTCTCCAGAAAGGCCTGCTTGCGTCCAGGAAGGCCTCTTAGCTTTCTTGTTTCAGAGCCACTTCTGGAGCTATTTGAGAAAAATGATGTGACAGTACCTATCCAAAAGGATATTGGGAAACTTGTAACATCGGTGAAGAAAGTGGCCCTCTTTCCCTTTTGCAAAATCGACATTCTCAAACTCCAAAATGCCAGCCAAAACCCCGATTTACCTGAAAGCTGCCAATAACAAGAAAGGAAAGAAATTTAAACTGAGGGACATCTTGTCTCCCGATATGATAAGTCCGCCCCTCGGAGACTTCCGCCACACCATTCACATCGGCAAGGAGGGCCAGCACGACGTCTTCGGAGACATTTCCTTTCTCCAAGGCAACTATGAGCTTCTACCCGGAAACCAGGAGAAAGCACACATGGGCCAGTTCCCTGGGCATAATGAGTTCTTCCGGGCCAACAGCACCTCCGACTCCATGTTCACAGAAACGCCCTCGCCGGTGCTCAAAAACGCCATCTCTCTCCCGACCATCGGAGGGTCCCAAGCCCTCATGTTGCCCTTGTTGTCCCCGGTGACATTCAGTTCCAAGCAGGAGTCCTTTGGGCCGGGAAAGCTGCCCCGGCTTAGCTGTGAGCCGGTCATGGAGGAGAAGGTTCCAGAGAAAAGCAGTGTGTTGGAGAACGGGACGGTCCACCAGGGGGACGTCTCATGGGGGTCGAGCGGGTCTGCATCGCAGTCCAGCCAGGGGAGGGACAGCCACTCCTCCAGCCTGTCCGAACAGTACCCCGACTGGGCAGCGGAGGACATGTTT
>NW_011494938.1:3734962-3737739 GCF_000754665.1 Bison bison bison
CATCCCGCCCCTTGCGAGCTCGTCAAGGAAAAGACTAAATCAGAGGAGTCCCTCTCTGACCTCACGGGTTCCCTCCTGTCCCTGCAGCTTGATCTCGGGCCCTCCTTTCTGGATGAGGTGCTGAATGTCATGGATAAAAATAAGTAACAGGACACGGCCGGGCCCTTTTCCTTTGGTGTAAAAGATACCAAAAGACAGAATGGAAGAAAACGAACCACAAAGAGGAGAGCCTCACTGGCTATACTTGCTGTCATGTGATGCGTTTTCTAAAATAACCTTCCTACAAAGTATTTTTTTACCTGGTATACCCTGTTTGCAAAAACAATATAAAGGAAAAAAAAAAAACTTGTCCTGGCAAAAGAGAGGAAGTGAGTCAGAACCCATTTTCAGTGGGCCATGCTGATGTATAGCTCACATTTTTTGTTTCCAGACACGTGAGAAATCTGGCTTGGCCAGGACTGGCATTACTTAGCTATGAAGGGCTGTGCCAGTCACATTAAGGACCTTTACAGAACTCTGGCATTTTCTGAGCAAAAGGAAGTCAAATTTATTTAACACCCACGCCTTTTTTTTCTAGACTCTATGTTACATGGTTTGGGCTCACCATAGCAAACAAATTCTTAAGTGTTAAAACTTTTCTCATTTCCACATTTGAACAACATTATGGGTTTTGGGGATTTGCTTGTAGCTCTTATATATCCCTATATGTTATATCTATATTGCGAAATCTTGACTGTCAGCTACATGTTGGTAAGACACAAGCGAAGTATTACTGTAACTAAGTTATTTTTAAAGTTAAAATATATTTTTATGTGCCTTTGGCTTTTTATTGCAAAGTCTACATTTTATAGATAATACATCAAATGTGGTCATTTGACTTTTTCCATTGGGTTCCATTGTAAGCTGTGTATGTGTATGTTTGGAAAAGTGTACTCATACTTAGCTTTATTATTATTTTTTCTTCATCTATTATACTTTTCACAGCAGCCAACAGTGGATTGTAAAGTGTAAAGGCACAGGTTACTCACAATGCTTCTGCAGAGACTGTGGGCTATACCACCTAATGTTCTTTGGAAATATGGGTATTTTAGTGCAGTACATACTTGCATTACATAGGTACTTCATACAACACAATAAAGAGTAAATGTTAAAATCAGCTTGCTTGGTTATAGTACTAAACAAAAACATAAGACAAGAGTTATATTTTCTTGACATCCAGGGCTAGAAAAAATTGCTTCTGTAAAGTGTACACAAGGCTTTAAATGAGGTAAGAGGTGTATTCCACTCACTCAGTAATTTTGATTATTTTGATTATTATCCAGAAACAATGCTCTTCAATTTTAGGAAAACTGAACATGTGAGATGATTTTTTTTTTTTTTAAGACAACACTGACGCCAACCTCTCAAAAAGCTTATTTCCATGAATCTCCAACCTAAATTTAACACAGTAAACTCATGCAGGCCTAACCCTGTCCCTATCAGATGGATGTCTCCTTTCTGTGGGTGCCATACAGACAAGATTAAGGAGGCCAAAAAGAGGGCAGTAGAAAGCACTTGGCCCCCAAAGAGACAGAGATGCTCTGAGAATGTTGATTAAGGAAACAGGAACAGGAAATGTACACATCCATTCCTGTCCTTGTCAACCACCCGTTCCCCCTCCAAGACAAATGCTCACACACAAAAACTTTCATTTCTCCTTGAAATGTATCCCTGAAATAACTACTGCTTCCAAACCCTTCATTGATTCTCTCACCACGTCTGAAATTGTTGCAATTCTGTCATCTGGTTAGCTGAAATAATCTTTGAGTTAGAGCTGAAACACAGTAGAAGAGGCAACAAGCTCCCCCAGTGCACTGAGTTCTTGCCTTAATTTCCCTGCTGTGTTTTTACCTCACAATTTTCCAGTGTTCTTTTTCTGCTAGACCACACGCACTCATGGTTCAAGTTCCACACAGAGACTTCCCAGCCTCTTCTAAATCTTATGCATGAGCAAGAGTCCAATATATCTCATCATTTTTAAGCAGACTCAACACATCTTAATTTTTTTACTGATCATATTCTCATTTTACTCTTCATCTGCAGATTAAACTTTTAGGTGAAATGGCAAGGAACATCTTTGCATTTCCTCTGCTCCCTCTGTTTCAGGTGGAGAGGACAACTCTGCCAGAGTTGGGTTTCTGTACAGAATCTAAGCAATAATGCACCCGCTAGACTTTCTCTGAGCCCTTTCACATATGGTCCCTCCCACGAGGTTAGATACCATTGAGATGGCAACAAACATACCCCTGTAACAAAGGAAACAGCCACATCCGGCTTTTGAACCATATTGTTGAGTCATTTCGCCTCTGTGGCAGCCCTTCTAATGGTTCCATCTCTAGGGAGCAGGTGCAGGGCTGGTGGAAGTTTTCTCCTGCAAAAAGGCTCTTGCTACTTGCACCTGCTGAGAGCTGAATTGATGTTCTCAGCCAGTGACCATTCTGCCACTTTTACCCTAATTTACCAAGATACACTTTATTTGAAGATCCAGACTGTGAGCCCTCGGTGACCCAACAACCAGAAAAAAACACCATGCAATTTGTACAGGTTAGAGACCCTTGGTGTTGTAGCAGTCAAGGTTCTTCCCTTTGAGTAGGTCTAACAAAGAACAAGAGAGATTGTTTGTACCTAAAATTACCTGCTGAAAAAGATAAAATATCAAGGTACTTAGGTCTTCACAAATGTAAGGTCATTAAGTATCACATTTCAGTGAGTCAGAGTCACAAACAAAAGACTAAACT
>NW_011494938.1:3737839-3746806 GCF_000754665.1 Bison bison bison
ACATGAAAAAGAGTTTTCAGAGTCATGGTCTCTTCCTTTTTTATGTCACTGAAAGTTATCATTTTTTCTCAAGTCTCCCCATGAAAACACTTAAAATCCTGGCAAGGAGGAATTTCATGAGTCCCTGAGTTAACTTGATAAATATTTTGAAACAGAAAAGACAATTGTACTTTGGATGATGGTTCTGATCCTCTTAATGTGGCACTTGAGACTCAATTTTACTGCAAAATATATCAGTACAGCAGAACAAGTTAACATGATGGTTTCTCTCCAATAAGAGCTTCTCCCTTGGAAAGTACATTGCCAACCTAGTCCAAAATTTAGCAGGTCTAATAAAGAGGATTCTCAGACTTTCGAATGAGTCTATCAGATAAATATCAGTGACTGAACTTGTTTTTTCTTACACAAGTCAGTCAGTCATATAAATGGGGTTACTGGGTGTTGCCCTGTGTCTCCACCCGTATTTTTGCATCAGATTCAGCAAAATAAAGTTTTTTGTTTGCAGATACCAAGTGAAAAGCTACTACTGACCCAGATGGGTAGCCTTCTGGTTCATTGACTGTATGGGACTCAATAACATCATGCAACTCAAAACTATACTTGTACATATTCAGCGTGTTGGTTCTGAGAAAGCAATATATTTATTCTCTAAAGAAGAGGGTTTCCCTTGTCGGTTTTTAAGACATGTCTGTTTCATCTGACAATACCTGGAATGTCACATGCTTTATTCTGATGGCATACCATCTTAGCCAGCTAGCCTTCCCTTCCTGAGAATGTTTAATTTTCATCTTATTCTTAGAGCAAGTGCTTATCAAAAAGGAGGCCTAAGCATTTCTTACTTGTCAGGAGGCATTATTCTGTGGTAAAGTGCTGTAAAGGAAATCGTGTGGCAGAATGAGAAGTATGCTTATTTTATGAAGTGATGTACAACACAGTGAGATCTGTTTTACAGCTAATGTGCTGTATTTAATTATCTTCCATCTTTACTTCAGATACTCTGATAGAGAATTTACTTCCATTGGCTTTTAAGGGAGGTCAATAATTTTCATCCTTTGAAGGTTAGCCAAATTTCCTTTGTGCGAAGCAGATTGAAGCGGGTGATAGGTTTTAAAAATCTGCCCAAATCAAGACCACTATGCAGAATAGAGTTAATATTTCAGAGACTCATCACGAAGACAGAGATGTTAGCTGTACATCAAAATTAGTGATGCTGAAAGTGTAAAATGGGTATCATGCTCACCATTAAGCGATTATTGGAGAAAGTCATCGGGCATGTGTGTGATTCGTTGCCAAATCATTGGGAAAACAGCGCTTTGAGTTCTGGGGAGGGAAAGACCTGGGATGGCTCCATGGAAGAGCAGGACCCAAATGGGGCCTCAAGGGACTGGTAAGATTTTGTTTTTTTTAGGGGGAGGGACATACTCAAGGAGGAAGATTTTGAGCAAATAAAAGGATCCACTATATCCTAGCAGAGTTTCTACTCAAAATGGATCAGAAAAGGGATTGACGTAGAAAATGCTCAGTTCCAGGGACTTTTCTGGCAGGCCAGTGGTTAAAAACGGCACTTTCAATGCAAGGGGTGAGGGTTCAATTCTTGATCAAGAAACTAAGATCCCACATGCTGTGCGGCACAGTCAAAAATATACATATTTTTAAAAATTAAAAAATGTTGAGTTCCAGGCCCGAAAGGATTGGGTCCAAGCCTGGGAAGTCTTCCCCTTTGGACTAAGAAAAGACTCTGGAATCTGAGAGTGCTGAACAGGTGGTTCCCAGGGTTAGGAATCTGTGTATAATAAGCCACCATCTTGTGCAAATTCCTGCCCATCTGCCTGTGCTGTAACCTGGAGGCAGACAGACTACTGGGTGTCAAGGAAAGTCACGCATGATGAAAGCAGTGAGAAGGGCTGCGTTTCTCCTGAAACAGCACCATGTGAGACAAGTCCACGTCCTGGCACCTGGACGGAACACTCACGGGCAGCTGTCCCACCAGCAGCACCGGAGTTTCCTCTAGCCCCCTTTTCAGCTCATTTTCCCAGGTCTTAGTTGCAACTTCTGATTGAGCAGCCCAGGGTTAAAGAAGAAAGCGCCTCAGAAAACAGGAAGGAAAGTCTAAATATCAGCAGAATCTAAGCTGAGTACAAAAACCAACTAAATGGAGAAGAGGCAAACAGCCCCTGCCTGAGGTGCTCTCCAGCTCCTTCAAGCCCAGGCTCACAGAACTGAGGCCCAGAGAGAACAAAGGCCAGGCTTGCAGACTCTGGTTTCCTGCCTCAGGACCTACATCTTCCCAGGGATGACCTGCGAGCCGTGCACCCCTCAGCAAAGTCCAGATTCTCTCCTAGCATGAGCCCTTACCCAGGAGATACATCAGGAAAAGGGTCATCTCAGCACAGCAGGAAGTCCCCGACATTTACACCACAAATATCTCACTTTTTTAAAGTGAGAAGTGGAAAGATCCTTTCATTACATTTGGGTCTTAAACAAAGAGACCCTTGAGGTACTACTTCCATGGAAAATTCCATCTTTAATAGGAGTCACAAGAAGTATGTATTAAAATCCCCAAAGGATGTTGTCCCCATATCCATGAGCAGTCATTTGTAAGTGAAATTGGCAGAACTTGAGGGACCCTATAAAGACAAAACTGCTCAAAAATTTTCTCCTCTGAGTAACTGCCCTAGGGCCAGAAAATCTACCATTGGAGATTGGTTCCTTTAGATAAGGTGTTATGCCAAGCATGGAGTCTCCTTAAAACACTCCCAGGAATATAGGCATCTTAAAGCCACCAACAAGAGAAGGTAATGGCACCCCACCCCAGTACTCTTGCCTGGAAAACCCCAGGGACGGAGGAGCCTGGTAGGCTGCAGTCCATGGGGTCGCTACGAGTTGGACACGATTGAGCAACTTCACTTTCACTTTTCACTTTCATGCATTGGAGAAGGAAATGGCAACCCACTCCAGTGTTCTTGCCTGGAGAATCCCAGGGATGGGGGAGCCTAGTGGGCTGCCGTCTCTGGGGTCGCATAGAATCGGACATCACTAAAGTGACTTAGCAGCAGCAGCAGCAGCAGCAAAGCCACCAACAGCAGGATGTGAACTCACTAATCAGGTGTCTATTCTAGGGGTATAAGCCTCTAGCAACTGGACTGGGTCAAGGGAAACACAGAGAATAAGTAAGAACAGGAAGAACATGAAGAGTGAGTTCATGTAATGCAATATTTTGCCTGGCACCCCAAAAAAGAGGGAGTGGGTGACAGTCTTTTCCGAAAGATTTACCCATTACCAATGGGGCTAACTTCACCAGAAGAGATAATAAAGGTTATAGTTGACTCATGTCCCTGGTGTCAGAGGAATAGATGCAAACAATGCAATTAAATCTAATACTGAATTGATGTGGCGAAGGAGATGGCACTCCACTCCAGTACTCTTGCTTGGAAAATCCCGTGGACGGAGGAGCCTGGTGGGCTGCAATCCATGGGGTCACAAAGAGTCGGACACGACTGAGCATCTTCATTTCACTCACTTCACTGGCTTCATACTTTATCACTGGAGAAGGAAATGGAAACTCCAATATTCTTGCCTGGAGAATCCCATGGACGAAGGAACCTGGTGGGCCATTGTCCATGGGGTTGCAGAGAGTCAGACACAACTGAAGTGACTAAGCACGCACGTACGCACTGAACTGATGCAAATTAGATAGTACAAGAGAACATTAATATAAAGCTCCCAGTGATTAACATGGTTCCATTCACCCTACAGATCACCAGGTATAAAGGGATTAATGCCTTGACATCAAATGTTGATATTTATTTCTAAGTCACTGTCTAACCTTCCTTCTGCTTATTCCACCCCATCCCTTAACAACGGCATTTTAGTGAAGTGGTTTGTTTCCTAGAGGGGATTATGCTTTTATCCTAAAGTCTCCTTCATAATAGTTTTTCTGCATTTTAAGGTAAACCATTAGTAATGCCCTAGAAACACACAAAACTTAGAAAAGCCTAAAACAACATTCAAGCTACATACTGAATTTTTCAGAGTAAGCGGTAACATAGAGCACAGTAAGCAGAGATGTTAAATGTGGGAGAAGAACATTGCTAATTATCTTCCAACCCTTCCTCTCATTGCAAGAAAATGAAATTGGGATGGGACTAGAAATGAGAAGCAAAACATTTACGGTGCTCTGGCTTCAGATTTTTCACCATAAATGGCAAGAAAGAAGAGCAGACAAATATAATTTTAGATGTTAGATTAGCATCCAATAAAGTTCTCCCATCCTCATAGTGGACCATGGATCCTGTGACCAAATAAAGCACTGTTTGTGAAGATTCATTCTGCAGTAACCCTCTTTGTTAAAACAACAAAAAAAAGAGGTGCTTTCACCATTGATTAAAATTGCTAATTTTCAACACAGTTGCCTCTTTGGACTTCATATGACCCCAGAGACTATACATACAGTCCATGGAATTCTCCAGGCCAGGATACTAGAGTGGGTAGCCTTTCCCTTCTCCAGGGTATCTTCCCAACCCAGGGATTGAACCTAGGTCTCCTTTGCAGGCAAATTCTTTACCAGCTGAGCCACAAGGGAAGCCCAAGAATACTGGAGTCGGTAGCCTATCCCTTCTCCAGAGGATCTTCCTGACCCAGGAATTGAACCAGGGTCTCCTGCATTGCAGGCAGATATTTTACCAACTGAGCTATCAGGGAAGCCCTTGGACTTCATAAGTGAATTGAAAATTGATCAGGTGCTTTAAGTAATCCAGAAAGGGGAAAAAAAGCATCATGACACAGAACACAGATTAGGGACAGACTCTGTTATGTAAGAGGGGGAAAGCAGAGTCTTACTGCCCGAGACTCAGCCTGGAGATTGCTCTAACTAGAAGTAAAATTACTGCAAGTGAAATGGCTAATAGGAGTGATATACCCACCCCTCTAATCAGCCGTGAAATAGGAATCCATGGAAGATGCTCTCCTTTCTTCTCATCCTTGATAATCCAAGCATTCCCCCTCCAGAGACTTCTCCAGAGACTTTCCCTCTCCAGAGACTTCTCAGCTTCCCAGCCTCCAGACCACCCTTCAGGTCTTAGGAGTAGACCACAGCGAAGGACAGGGCCAGCTGTCCTTTGGATGGACAAACCTGTCCAGCAGGATGGTTTGGAGGGGTGTGATCCTGCCTGCACATACCCAAGAAAGACAACTTTAAGTCTTTCATAGGTTGACTGCATTACTAAAACACTAAACGATAGTGCGTGTGTGTTCAGTCGTGTCCGACTCTGCAACCCCGTGGACTGTAGCCCACCAGGCTCCTCCAGTCCATGAAAGTTTCCTGGCAAGAATAATGGAGTGGGTTGCCATTTCCTCCTCCTCCAGGGGGTCTTCCCAACCCAGGGATTGAACCCACTTCTGCTGCATTGGAAGGAGGATTCTTTACCTCTGCACCACCAGGAAAACCCCCAAATAATAGTATATGAATTATATACCTATAGTAGACCGAATAAAGGCCCCCACCAAAAGTAGCAGGTCCAAGTCCCTGGAACCTGAAAATGTAACATTTGGAATACAGATCTTTACAGATATGGGTAAGTTAAGGATCTTGAGATAGGTTGTTTTCTTGGTTTATTCAGGGGGTCCCTAAATGCAATCTCAATTGTCCTCATGAGAGAGTAGTAAAGGAAAATTTGATGCACAGAAGAGGAGGAAAGAAAGTGAGCACTGCAGGGGCAGAGACTGGTATGATGTGGCCTCAATTCAAGGAATGCTATTAAGCACCAAAAACTGGAAGAGACAAGGAACAGAGTCCCCCTTTGAACTTCCACAGGGAGTGAGGCCCCGCTGACAGCTTGATTTCGACTCAGTGATACTGATTTTGGACTTCTGGCCTCTTGATCTGTTAAAGAATAAACTAGTGTTGGTTTAAGCCACCAAGTTTGTAGTAATTTGTTAAAGCAGTCCTAGGAAACTAATGCAATACCCAAGCACTGGAGAAAATGCAGAAAAATAGAATGTGTTAAAGAGAGAATGTTTTGAACTGGATTGTGTTCCCCCAAGGTTTACATACCTTTACTTGGTGGCTCAGAAGATAAAGCATCTGCCTGCATTGTGGGAGACCTAGGGTCAACCCCTGGGTGGGGAAGATCCCCTGGAGAAGGGAATGACAACCCACTCCAGTATTCTTGCCTGGAGAATTCCACGGACAGAGGAGCCTGGCTGGCTACAGCCCATGGGATCGTAGAGTTGAATATGACTGAGCAACTAACTTTTACTTTTTTCAAGATCTATATGCGGAAGTTCCAACCCCTGATGTAACTGTAGTTAGAGATGACACCTTTAAAGAGGCAATTAAGGTTAAGTGAGGCGGTAAAGTAGACCCTAACCCAACAGGATTTGCGGACTTAAGAGAAAGGAAACTCTCTCCCTCTCTCTTCCTCCTCCTCCCTCTCTCATTCTTCCTGTCTCTCCCTCCCCAACCCCAGAAAATGCTCTGTGAAGACACAGCAAGAAGGTGGCATCTGGTAGCCAAAGAGAGAGCCCACAGAAGAAGCCAATATCATTGGCACCCTCGGAACTCTGAGAAAATAGATCTCTGTGGTTTAAGCCATCCACTGTGTGGTATTTTGTTCTGGCAGCCCAAGTAGTTGACAAAGAAGACAGCCTTTTAAGTTAGGCTCTTCAAGGAAATAAAGCCCAGATGACCCCACCTCCCTGGTTGTCAGTCTCCCCTGTAAGACAAGATTTACACTGAGTCAGTGGTAAAGAGGGAGCGGAAAATACTCCAGGCAGGAGATCAGCAGGAGCAAAGTCTAGCCCTGCAATAACAGTTCCAGGAAGTGTACCTATAAGAGCACAGGAGAAAGCTGCTTTCATGCACCATGTGCTTCCACGGGGTAGCACAGTCTAATCAGACACTAGTGTGATGCCTTGGCCCGTAGAGGAGTCAACTACCTTCAGGAAGGTCACTGTCACTCACAGTTGATTGCTGTTGATTGTTGATCCTTGAACTGGTGTACAGGTCAAGGTTGTGCATGGTGGGCACACTTGGGAAAGATGGAGAGAAAGAAGATGGAGAGAAAACACACTTTAGATCAAGTGTGTTTTGAGGCTTGTTCCCAGCCCCAGACAGCATTTGATGTGGGCAGGGGCCAGACTGTCCCTGTCTCCAGAGAACAAGGAAAGGGAAGCAGAGAAGACAGCAGAGGGACTCTGAGTTATCACTAGGATGAAAGGGTATCTTCCAAGGGTGGGTGGGAGTGGGGGGAGCCCTGCAGGGCAGAGCTTCCCACATCATAACTCACAAAGGAAACAGAGATGTTTAAAGGTAAAGCATTTGCCTGCAATGCAGGAGACCCAGGTTTGATCCCTGGGTTGGGAAGATCCCCTGGAGAAAGGAATGGCTACACGTTCCAGTATTCTTGCTTGGAGAATTCCATGGATGGAGGAGTCTGGCGTCCTACAGTCCATGGGGTCTCAAGGAGTTGGACACAACTCAGCAACTAACACTCTCACTTTCTTTCAAAGGACACCCTGGGGGAATGAGAGGGCTGCTAGACTGAGGCAGCCTTGCCCCTGCCTACCCCAGCTGCTATAGGGTCAACACCTCAGCACCTTTGAAATGCATTCAAAACCCAAAAGTTGGGGTGTGGAAAAATCCTGTTCCAGGCTACCTATCATCATACTGGCCATCTGGCTACTTATGGGACCATGCCAGGCTCTTCCTAGGACTCGGAGTCCTGAGACCCATGTGGGTACAAGTGGTGCGGAGCAAGTATGGGTCTAGGGGACACAGAATAAGGCATAGGTGAGGCCTGACTGCCAGGTGACAGTGGAGGTGGTGATGGGGAGGCGGGCAGCAGGGGCCTGGCGAGCCCCTTGCCTGTGACAGTGGACAGGAAGCACACCCAGGACAGGGAGCCTGGGAAGCTGGGGAGACATCTGGTGAGTTGCGAAAGTAAATAGCAAAGTCTTCCACCCAATAGGAGAAGCCCAACTGAGACGGCTTCTAACCATCAGTGGCCAAAACAGTCCTTTCAGTGTCACGGACTCCTGGAGAACATGTGGTGGGGAATCTATTCAAGTCTCTCCCACTGGAAACCAAAAAGCCAGCTGTGACCTATTCGTGACCTTCAAAGGATAGCTGACACCTATGTCCCCAGCTTGTGACCTCGCTGAGCCCCTGGTTTCTACCCCTACCACCACGCCACCAAAGCTGCATTCAACAACGACACCAATAGATTCTGTTCCTAAAGTCACAGACGTCTCCTATCCCACCTTCCTTCCTTCTCTGCAGGCTTTGACTCCACTGGGCACTGCCTGGCCTCTCACACCCTCCTCTCCCTCTGACCACCCCACTCTGGGTTCTTCCTGGTTCCTCTTCCTCTGTGTGCCTTGTCCCTACAGCACACCTGAGGGGTCATCCTTGGCCTTCCCTTGGTCCTCAGTTTGGTTGCAGAGCTTTAACTACCAGCTACTTATGACTCCAAATCTGTGTTTCCTGCCCAAACTCAACTCCTGGGCTTCTTACTTGAATGTGCAACCAAGGACTGATCCTCTCCACTTGTTGGTCCTCCAGGAACCCCCAACTCACTTTATTCCAAATGGAGTTCACCCTCACCAATAATATGCTTTCATTCTCCTCTTCCTCTCACAGTGAATGACACCACCAGCCAGCTGCCTGAGGTGAAAACCTGGGAATTGACTCCATCCCACCCCCAGAAACCCTCTACTTCTACCCCCTTGACATTCCTCATGCTGCTGCTGCTGCTGCTAAGTTGCTTCAGTCGTGTCCGACTCTGTGAGACCCCATAGACGGCAGCCCACTAGGCTCCTCCGTCCCTGGGATCCTCCAGGCAAGAACACTGGAGTGGGTTGCCATTTCCTTCTCCAATGCATGAAAGTGAAAAGTGAAAGTGAAGTTGCTCAGTCGTGTCCGACTCTTAGCGACCCCATGGACTGCAGCCCACCAGGCTCCTCCTGTCT
>NW_011494938.1:3746906-3750977 GCF_000754665.1 Bison bison bison
CCGGACATTCCTCATGTTCAACCTCTTTTCTCCATTCCCACTGCCACTAGCTTTCAGATCCTCATTATTCCTTGCTTCTATGACAGCAATAGATTCGTAACAACTTCCTTGTCTTCAGTATGACCTCTGCCAATGTATTTTGTTTCATTTTTTTGGTGGTGTGTTTTTTTAAAAGGTTTTGATCCTTTAAATGGATAAATGGATATAAAGCAGATAATAAAACTGAAGCTCACCAGAAGAATTTAGTCCACAAGATATAAAGTCCACAAGAAGTTAAGACTTCTCAGGAGTCTTAACTGAATAAGAAAAATGCCATAAATACTGAAAAAGCACTTTTAAGGAAAAGAAAATAAAGTACAATTCAACATATTCAAAGGAGGCTGTAGAGATTAATAGGATTAAAACATTTAAAAATACCAATATATACATATGCAAATGTTTCCACGGATTGTTTTACATGTTTACACATTTTCATTATTCTATAAGAAAAATATAGCCCTATAGAAATTTATTATTATTTGCTCCAACAAGACAAAGCCATTACAGCATGCTTTTAAATATTGTTGGTTTAAAGAAGGACAAGAATGTAATTTGGAGTCTATAAGCACTCAGAGTCCTGAACAAGCCTAAACAAACATTTTTAATCAGCGTTAGTGCTTTATGAAATTTTTAAGCTGCCTCTTAAGAGACACTAATGTATAAGTTGGCAAAAAAGAAAAAAAGGCCTGTCACCTTTACCATACATTATCTAAATGTGCTCAAGCAAATGCATTCAAATGCCCTACCCTACTGCTGCACGAACCCATAATAGGACAGGAAGTCAGCAGTAACTGATTTCATGTCCTAATCAGCGGCACTCACTATTTTTAGAACAGCCAAATTGTGTCAGGAATAAAAACATAAATTATTCACAGTAACCAAGAGGAATAACATGTAAAAATTGACTATATGGTCTCCTGGTAGAAAGCAAAGACTGAATCTTAGGCTATCCAAATATTTTTAAATGATATAAAATGTGATTTTAGTTAAGTAGCTTTCCATACTGACAATGTAGACCCCTAGCCATTGAATTACACATAACATCCCATTATTTCATCTAACACTGCAGCTGTCACAAGTCACAGGGCACTTGATCCACAAGCAAGTTAAGATTTAAAAGAGCTAAGGTCTAACCACAAACAGGAATACACAACAGACATCTAGAAGAATTTCCACTTGTGCCATGCTGGACATCTTGGCATTCTCAGCATACGAGGACTTGACTGTCCGGATGCCAAATCTGAGAATGACAGTAAGTAACCCTGGGATCTTTTTTCTGTATCAGATATGGGGCTCTTTGTTTCATGAATTTCATAGTCCCTAAAGCAAGGGACAAATTCTGTGTAAACATGCTGCCTATTCGTTAAAGCAACACGTTCACCAGTTGTGTGTGCATATTTGTGCTATGGTGTGTATGTGGGGAGAGGGAGAGTGAGACACAGAAAGAAGGAGAATGGCAGACTGAAACAGGCAGATGATCCAAGAGAGAGAGAGAAAGGGTGGCAGTTTACCAGCCTGAAAAGAAGTCGAGGGGCACACAATATTATGAGACACAAGTTGATTTTTGAAACAGAGACCACAAAGAAAGAGCAATTTAAGTATGCAGAAAACATGCAAGAAAACACAAACCTTAAAAGAGATACGAGAAATTACAAATAAAAGCAACAGCACCTTAATAGGAAAGAAAATAAGATGACCCCAAGGCAGAGAGTCCCTAAGGTAAATGTCTCCAGGCAAATATGTTTTTCAGGGTCCCTGCAATTTGACTTTTTAATATTTTAAAAAATTCATGGTCCTGCATGAGGCATACTGATTATTGATGGAGATACAGAACACTGCGTGGAGAAGAGGTATTTTCGCATTTGTTTATTGTCTGATCAGTGTGAGTGAAGATTAGTCACAGTATGTAGACACTTCCCATGCAAGTGCCACAACCATCTCTTTGTGCTCTTCATTGTTAAATGTGCTAATTTCACCTCCACCCACCTCCTTGTCCCCAGGAGAAGCTGTTATTATTCATAGCATCATAGCCCTTCAGAGCACGTTTGTACTGAAACAACATAGATCTGCTTGCCTTTGCATTTCCCTGATACTATTTATGTATTTAATGCTGATTATGTCACCTATCCTGCCACCCATGAATTCCAGCTTCCAATGACTCTCTCAAGGGTTCTTACTGGCTTTGTGGCTGGTGACCACAAAGGCAACCCTTCCCCTGAGTACAAAAGAAAATGTGAAGTTAATTGGCTTTCTGACCATGTTAAAGTCACTGCTTGAAATTTTTTGGAATAAACTAGAACATCACATTTTTGGGCCATAGCTTCTCTTGAAGTCCCCTGGGGAATTACTGCATTCCTAGAATGTGATTTCTTCCAATGTTGTCAGTACCTCTGCCTTCCACAGACCATCATCAGAGGAAGGGCAGGGGGAGGGAAGAGCCTGGGAGTAAACAAAGATGAGCGGTCCTATTTGCGCAAAGAATGCCTATCTCTCCAGCATGGCTTAAACATGAATATTTGGAGCCTAGTGAAGGTGTCAGTCAGAGAGGATCTAGAGGAATTGCAGGCAAACAGCTGGAAAGCCCTCTGAGGAGAATGTCATAGATCTCTGGAGGACTGGGCAGGGAGGAGGTTCAACTATCCTGCTACCAGTGAAGGGATTGCTGCCCTGGGGCAGAGGGGGGAGGACGGAAACCAGACATTGCCTTCTATCAGAACATGGAGGGGTGAGGGCTGATACATGCACCCAACATATGGCAGCCCAAGGGTTGACAGTGGGCCATGGGTACCCCAGAGTCATGAACTTGTGTCTCCCAGATGGGAGTCATCAAGTGAGTCTGTACTTGTATGGTGGCTTAGTCTCACCAAGTCTCACTAGAGAAGACACAACTCTCCTGAGGAACAATTGCTTTTCAGGTCAGCTTCCTAAAATCAGGGCCAGGGCGGGGGCCCCAGAATGATCCCACAGATATGAGGCCTGGAGTTCTTTGGGGCATCTAGTCAATTCAACATGGTGGATGAGGAGTAGGGATCCAAAAACACCCCCGAAGGGAGAAAAGGGGACCAGGGTCCACGGGGACCCTGCCCAGATAACAAGGCTACCCTGGTTGTTCTTGAGTATCTGAGGGGAATTTTGAAAATGTTGAGGAAATCATTTTAAAGCAGACAGACACTGGGGCCAAGGGCTGTGCTGATGTCAAGGATGACCAGCAACAGGGATTACCAACCAGAAGAGTTGTGGAGAAATCTGAGACACTGGGCGGGCAAGCAAATGTCCAGTGTGCGCTACTAAGTGGTAGACTTGGATATGAAAACAGTCTGACTTTAGGACCTGTGTCCTCTGCTGTGAAAATATCTAAAAAGATTATCGATTATTATATTCAGACAGACCTGAGTCTAATTTACCATGCTGACAAAACCAGTAAGTGACCTTGGCAACAAGTGGGGATAACAGTAGTTACTTTGTAGGATTGTTTTCAAGAATCAACTTTTTCTATAAAGGGCTGGTTGATAGATTCTTTAGGCAGCCCATACAGTCTGTTGCAACTACACGATTGTGTGGCGTGAAAGTAGCCACAGGCAATGAATAAATGAAGGGGCGCTCCTGTGTTCCCATAAAACTGTACAAAAACAGATGGTGGGCTGGATTGGGGCCATAGACCTTAGTTTGGTAACTACTTGTTTTTAGCATTAATTCCGATAATGTCAATAAAAGCTTTATAATACTTACCACACTTCAGTTCAGTTCAGTTCAGTTGCTCAGTCGTGTCTGACTCTTTGTGACCCCATGAATCGCAGCACACCAGGCCTCCCTATCCATCACCAACTCCCGGAGTTCACTCAGACTCACGTCCATCGAGTCAGTGATGCCATCCAGCCATCTCATCCTCTGTCATCCCCTTCTCCTCCTGCCCCCAATCCCTCCCAGCATCAGAGTCCTTTCCAATGAGTCAACTCTTCACATGAGGTGGCCAAAGTACTGGAGTTTCAGCTTCAGCATCATTCCTTCCAAAGAAATCCCAGGGCTGATCTC
>NW_011494938.1:3751587-3761952 GCF_000754665.1 Bison bison bison
TAACTGTTGCTTCCTGACCTGCATACAAATTTTTCAAGAGGCAGGTCAGGTGGTCTGGTATTCCCATCTCTTTCAGAATTTTCCACAGTTTATTGTGATCCACACAGTCAAAGGCTATGGCATAGTCAATAAAGCAGAAATAGATGTTTTTCTGGAACTCTCTTGCTTTTTCCATGATCCAGCGGATGTTGGCAATTTGATCTCTGGTTCCTCTGCCTTTTCTAAAACCAGCTTGAACATCAGGAAGTTCATGGGTCAGGTATTGCTGAGGCCTGGATTGGAGAATTTTGAGCTTTACTTTACTAGCATGTGAGATGAGTGCAATTGTGCGGTAGTTTGAGCATTCTTTGGCATTGCCTTTCTTTGTGATTGGAATGAAAACTGACCTTTTCCAGTCCTGTGGCCACTGCTGAGTTTTCCAAATTTGCACTTAACAAACATTTAATAAATATTAGCTGTTATTAAAACAACAAAGGGTTTCCCTAGTAGCTCAGCTAGTAAATAATCCACCTGCCATGCAGGAGACCCTGGTTGGATTCCTGGGCTGGGAAGATCCCCTGGAGAAGGGATAGGTTACCCTCCAGTATTCTTGGGCTTCCCCGGTGGCTCAAACAGGAAAGAATCCACCTGCAATGCAGGAGACCTGGGTTTGATCCCTGGGTCGGGAAGATTCCCTGGAGGAGGGCATGGCAACCCACTCCAGGACTCTTGCCTGGAGAATCCCCATGGACAGAGGAGCCTGGTGGGCTACAGTCCATGAGGTTGCAAAGAGTCAGACACGACTGAGTGACTAAGCACACACATACCAACAAAATGACTACAACTTAAACTTATTGGCTTAAGGTTCTAGTCACTTTTTTTTTTGTCTCCTTATTTTACAGTTACATTGCACATACTCAAGGAAAAATGATAAGTGAATAAATACTTCATTACTTGAGTTCTTCCTTGTTACTATTATTTTTGAAAAGTTCTCCTTATTTTCCATCTGAAAACCGCCAGTCTTTAAAACGTGTGAATCAAAAGTCTTTAAGTACACCTTTATTATGTATTTAAAATAGAAAGTTTCTGTTCATATTTCTACTTCAATAATATAAAATAGTGGGAATTTTAGATGCTACAAATCAAATGTTTTGAAGAATACATATATTTCAAGAATACATATAATATATAAACAATCTGTTTACCATCATTTATATGTGATTCTCATAACCATTTATAACATCATTTATCTGGCATCTATACAGCTCCTTTCCACACTTCTTTTATGAATAGGATTTCTTCTTATCTTTGGGAGATAATCTCTTCCTTCACCCTATTCAAGTGGTTTAAAAAATCAGTGTCAACTGGTTTAGGGGTTGAGCCCTGGACCTAAGTTATGAACTGAGTGGATTCGTTACTTCTGCTGGTCTTATTTCCAGCCGTCAGGAGGACGTTGTCAGGAAGAATGGAAATAAAAAGTAGAGTACAAAGAGGCCATGAAAGGAGGGATGGAGGCTTATAATGGTTGAGTCCTCATCTCCTTTACCCTAAAGTTCAGCCACACCCCTGGCCTCTCATGGTTTAGTTATGAGAGACAATGAACTCGTCTTGTGCCTAAGCAAGTTTCCGTTGATCTTGGGCTATGACATCACCCTTGGGTGATATGAATCATCCCCACTCAGCTTATCCTGGGGGAAGCTCTCCTGTCTGCCACTCACCAGATGTATGGGTTTAGCATCAAAGAAAGTAACTAGGAGAGAAGAAAGCTCATTTGAGGGCACTTCTTTCATCTGGACAATCAGATGAAACCAACTAAGTCAAAAAGATAATTATTTTAAAAGACTATGCGTGGTTTTTTGCATTTTTTAAATCACTAATACAATTGGGAACATTGTACTCAATTAGGAAAGGAGCAAAAGGAAAACTCCAAGCTAATATCATTAGGTTAAGAGAAATTATGGATTATTTTGTAGCAAGTGGCTTGTACTCAGGGTTTCAAAGCAAAATATAATTTTAAGAAAACCTAGTAAGAAGGTACCAACATAATTTCCTGTTTTTTCCCCCCTAATTATTTCCCAGTTTCTTGGGAAATATCAGGTGATCATTTGATAAGTAAAAAATATATGGCTAAAAACACATTGGCACCATGGTCCTAGTTCTCTTTGCATTCTCCTGTATTAGATTGGGCTGCCACAACAAAGTACCCACAGATTGGGTGGCTTAAACAATGGAAATTTATTTTCTCCCAGTTCTGGAAGTTAGAAGTCTGAGACCAGGGTGCCAGCACAGTCAGGTTCTGGTAGGAACACTTCCTGACTTGCCGTGTCCTGTCTCTCACATGGCTGAGAGAGAAAGCAAGCAAGCTATCTGGTGTCTCTTCCTCTAAAGGAACTAATCCCATCATAAGGACCCCACCCTTGTGATTTCATTTATACATAAGTATAAAGGAAATCAACTCTGAATACTCACTGGAAGGACTGATACTGAAGCTGAAGCTCCAATACTTTGGCCACCTGATGCAAACAGCTAACTCTTTGGAAAAGACTCTGATGCTTGGAAAGACTGAAGTCAGAGAAGAGGGCAACAGAGGATGAGATGGTTCGATGGCATCATCAATTCAATGGACATGAACTTGGGCAAACTCCAGGAGATGGTGAAGGACAGGGAGGCCTGGTGTGCTACAGTCCATGGGGTTGCAGAGTCAGACACGACTTGGCAACTGAACAACAACCACAATCTTCCCCAAAAGCCCTCATCTCCAAATACCTTCCCAGTGGGGTTAGAGCTCTAACATATGAATTTATTTGGTGGAGATGCAACTCAGTTCATCATACTCCCTTAGAAGATTGCTACTTTTTAGAGACTGGGCTTCCCAGGTAATGTGAGTGGTAAAGAATACACTGGCCAATGCAGGAGACATAAGAGACTCGGGTTTTACCCCTGGGTTGGGAAGAGCCCTTGGAGGAGGGCATGGCAACCCACTCCAGTATTCTTGCCTGGAGAATCCCATGGACAGAGGAGCCTGGCAGGCTACAGTCCATAGGGTCACAAAGAGTCAGACACGACTGAAGTGACTTAGCACGCACGCACACACACACCTCAGTTCCTCATACCCCCTTAGCAGATTGCTAATTGATGGAGATTAACCTATCCATTACCCTATTAATGAAATTTGAGAAGAATCAACTACCTAAAAATATTTTCCCCTGTTTTCCAGGCAGCAGAGTGTGAGGGAATGGACAAGGCCTCTTGGAGCCAGTGATCTGGGTTCAAGACCTACCTTGACATTTAAGTAGGTTGCTTATGTTTATTGAGCTGCAGCCTGTAAAACTAGGGCTGCCCAGGTGCTGCAGTGGTAAAGAACCCTCCTGGTGGGCTACAGTCCATGGGATTTCAAAGAGTCGGATATGACTGAGCACACATATACACTGTAAAACTGAGATTTGCGTCACAACAGAACAGGATATAAAATATTCTCAACCACTTGACTTTTAAAGGTCTCCTATAATGAATAACCACTTTAATCTTATAACCCTCTAAGGGCACCAAGCAATCACATATTTGTGTAAATTAGTCAGTTTGCTTCTTCTGAAATTGGCCCTCAGGGAACTGGTTGTTGTTGAGTCGCTCAGTTCAATTTTGAACCAGTCCGTTGTTCCACGTCCGGTTCTAACTGTTGCTTCTTAACCGGCATATAGGTTTCTCAAGAGGCAGGTAAGGTGGTCTGGTATTCCCATCTCTTTAAGAATTTTCCACAGTTTGTTGTGATTCACACAGTGAAAAGCTTTAGGGTAGCCAATGAAGCAGAAGTACATGTTTTTCTGGAATTTTCTTGCTTTTTCTATGATCCAGTGGATGTTGGCAATTTGATCTCTGGTTCCTCTGCCTTTTCTAAATCTAGCTTGAACATTTGGAAGTTCTCGGTTCGTGTACTGTTGAAGCCTAGCTTGGAGGATTTTGAGCCATTCTGAAGAAATGGGTATAGGGATCATTTTGGAAGGTGGGGTATTGGAGTAAAAAGAAAGAAAACTTTGGTGGTATGCCAAAGGAAGATTAAATTGGACATTTAGAGAGTAGGACAAAGGGATCTGTCAGCAGTGAGGATGAGAGTGGTGTGGAGGATAGGGTACACCGAAAAGAACACAGAAGACCGTGGTCAACAAAGGTCAGTCTCATGATTTTCTAAAACTTAGCTCTGGGAACTGGGTTTCTGGCCCTCCCAGAAAAACCACTATGCTCCCCTTCTTTTCCCTCTGTGACCCAAAGGAAGGCAGGAATAATCCCTGTTACTAATCATCACATCTGGGGCAGAAGGGAGCAGTGATTACAGGGTCTCTTTGGCTGAGGACCATCACCGTCATTGCCACACCTGACCCGGAAAATTCTCAAGCCACGCTCAGGGCCAGCTGTAGCCTGCCAAGCACTAGAGCAGATGCTGCCAACCTGGGTTTTCTGTGAGACGCTGCTTGTAACTCTCTGCCAGGAAGTGCCTTTGGAAGGCAAAGAAACAGAGACCAGACACCTAACTTCATAAAAACTAACAAGAGTCTGATCCTCCCGGCGGCTTGCTTGTACAGCTGTAGCGGCTGCTTGGGACATTTCTTTTCCCCACACGCTTGCCAACCGTAATACACAAGGAGAACACTCTTTCATACACTTACAGGGACAGAAGGAGCCAAACACTGCCAGGATTCTTTTCAAAAGTGATTTGAGAATATCCTTCCTCTCAAGATTATTTGATCCAACAACATTCATCCTACTAATATTTTTCTGTCAGAAACTGTACTTCAGATGACAGAACTCTATTTTCCAGAATCTTCCACATTGGAACTGCCTATTAATTACCTTTGCTTGTCAGCTGGCCCCACACACATGGCTTAAATGTTTAGTCTGCAGTTTGTATAATCATTCTCCTGCTTCATAATTACTCTCCAGAATTACTTCACTCTGAAGGTACCACCACAAAGTCTGTGCTTTTCATGTCTTATAATAATGCCTTATCAGGTCTGCATTCATAAAGCCTTGCTCAGGGATTGAAAGGAATCTTGAAGGAATTCCCTGGTGGTTAAGTGTTAGGAGTCAGCACTCAACAATGCAGTCTCCTGGGTTCAATCCCTGGTTGGGGAACTAAGATCCTGCAAGCCTCATGGTATGGCCAAAAAAAACAAACAAAAAAGAATCTTGATGTAATACTTATCACTCAAACAAATTCTCAATTTTATACCCATTTCTTGAGTTCGTGGGTTGAGGGCCAAGTGAGTGGGTCCCGGGGATAGTAAATAGGAGAAGCCTTTCTGTTTTCACTGTGCACATAGAGGGAATTTCCATACATTCAGAGGCAAGAAGACTTCACCACTCCATTTCTTACACTGGCCCTGTCCAAGTTGGAATAGTAATGAGATTTAAGGAGTTCCTACGTGGCCTTGACACTCATCTGCCATGCCTAGACTTGTGTCACACTTGCACCACTGGAGCCAGGAAGGGCAGGCCTATCCAACAAGAACAGACTCTTGGCTTCAAGGTTAAAGCCGAAAGGGAAAGAAGGCCAAGATGGCTTGAAGGGGTAAGCGGATTCGGAGATGGTTACCATGTCAGAGCAAGTTTTTCATGGTGCATGGTGATTATCCTGTTCCTGATACTTGAGCCAGCATACCAGCTACCTCCAATTACTTATCATCCTAAAACTTTTTCACAGACAGATCGGCTTACTCATTTCACTCTTGTGCACAGAAACCATTCACCAGCACTGTGATTCTGCTCATGGCTTCTGCTGCCTGAAATGCCCCCTTACAATACTCAATGCAAATTTACCTCCTCTTGAGAGATTGTCCTTTCCGGCCAGCCCCAAGTAATCTCTTACCTCTCTGAGACAACTCCACATGCTCCATTTAAATATTCATCATCTCTGTCTCTCTTCTGCTGCTATCTTCTAGTGTCATTCACGTCTTTTATAGTACCTTAACTTTGCATTGTTAATGTGTCTTTTTAAAAGTGGAAATTCCTTGAAGGCAATTTACTTATCCTCACATTTCTCACCACATCAACAATACTCAATAAATGTCTCTACTAGATTCAGTTCATTTGCTGCATCACACTCAGAAATTGCAGATTCTTTGCCTTTCTGGGAGAAATCAGAGTAAGAATCAGTGGACTTGTGATTGAGTCTTTTTAGCAACAATGTTTAGTTTATTTATTAATTGGTACTATGATTTTAGGTCTTTCCAGTGGCTCGGTGGTAAAGAAACTGCCTGCCAAGCTGGAGACCTGGGTTTGATTCCTGAGTCAGGAAGATTCTCTGGAGAAGGAAATGACAACCCACTGCGGTATTCTTGCCTGGGAAATCCCATAGACAGAGGAGCCTGCTGGGCCACAGTCCATGGGGTTGCAAAGAGCCAGACACGACTTAGTGACTAAACAACAACAACTATGCTTTTAGGAACTGCATTTGTTATCTTATTTCCGCGTTCTACCTGTATGCCTACTGCCAGAATGCGCATAGTAACTTGGGGAGTGTGTGTGTGCGTGTGTGTGTGTAGACTGAGAGCCAACTTGCTCTCTACTCTCTGTGTAAAGGGGAATTAGTCATGGTTACTGAAAAGAGGGGAACATATTCAAAGTAAATATCAGTGCATGAGATTGCTTTTCACTCGAAGTCTGAACACCCACATGAGACTGAATTTGTAAATATTTACTGTAACTTATGGTAAAAATATTGGCTTCCTAAGCTACACTGCTGCCAAAATATTTCTTCCCCACGTGGTTGCCCAGTGTTCTGGCCTGTGGCTGGAGACTTAAGTTAACCTCCTAGCATTGGTAAAGCTAACCACCTCGCATTGATCAAGCTTTACATGTACTTTTTTTCTTAACTTTTATTTGTTTATTTTTGGCTGTGCTGATTCTTTGTTGCTGCATGGGCTTTCTCTAGTTGTGGTGAGTGGGGGCTACTATAGTTGCTGAGTGTGTGCTTCTCATTGTGATGGCTTCTCTTGTCGTAGAGCATGGACTCTAGGCACATGGATTCAGTAGCTGCAGAACCTGGGCTCTAGAGTGAGGGCTCAGTAGTTGTGGTTCTGGGGCTTAGCTGTCCCGAGGCATGTGGAATCCTCCCAGACAAGCAATCAAACCTGTGTCCCCTGTATTGGCAGGCCGATTAGTAGCCACAGGACCACCAGGGAAGTCCCTTTACGTGTGTGTGTGGAGGCATAAACAGAAAGGAGGAAAGAGAGAAAGAGAAAAAGCAATAAAAGATAAACTTGAAAAAGAATTTTAAAAGCATCATAACTAGTGACAAAGTATCAGTACTATTTCCCATGATGTCTGAAGTCTACTATATGAGTTAAGCAAAACATGGACCTAACCAATGCAAACGTTTTATAAAGAGCCCGAGTAAGGATGGCAAATCCCAAAGCTGACAGGCTCATAGCTTACACAAGGCTTACACAAGGCTCACGGGATCATCAACCAACCCCACCACAGTCTGGGCCACAGACCCTCATTCTCATGACCCGACTTCATCAGGAAGATCACAGCAGAAGTGAAATTCTCACAGAGGCCACACCACCCAAAGGCCAATTGCCCACTGTCCCTTTGTTCTCTGGTTCCCGGGCCTTGTGAAAAACTTTATTTTCAGGTGAATCAACTTGGATTCATAATTTGCCCCCCTTTTTTTTTTTTTGAGTTCCCATAGAAATTCACTAACACAAAACCATAAGGAGCAATATCATTTTCATTGAAGATGTTATAGGGGAGTCAGGGAGAGCTAGGTAGGTTGCACTGCATATTCACTGCAACAATTAACCCCCTTAAGTACTTCCATTTTACTGAAGGCCCTTCCTTGGCCACTTGGTCACTGTGAATTGTTCTCTTTGTTCCTCTCCCAGCAGAGCCCACCTCCTGCTGCAGACAACACCAGCACAAGGGTTATGACAAAGAAGGGACTGAAGAGGAGCCCCCCAATCCTACCCTTTATCCTTCCAGGGTGACTGCGCCACATTAACCTAAATGGTCTCTGTCAGATGGCATTTTAAACCACAGGGAGATATTTGGGGCCAATTCCTTCTGCAAAAAAAAAAAAAAAATTACATAGACCAGAATCTTCTGCTCATCCTTCTACCAGGTAGTTTCAATAAGACTCAAAGCCAGGGACTTCCCTGGTGGTCCAGAGGTTAAGAACCTGCTTTGCAATGCAGGGGACATGGGTTCCATCCCTGTCTGGGGAACTAAGATCCTGAATGCTGCAGAGCAGGTAAGCCTGCACCCACAACTAGAAACCCCAAGTGAGTACCACAGCTAAAAACTGACACAGCCAAATAAATAAATAAATACTAAAAGGAAAAAAGACTTAAAGCTAGCCGAGTCTGGCTTCTAGATTAAGGCAGAGGCCAAGACCAGAGGGAGATGAAGGTTGAGAAACAATTCCTTTGTAGCACTTCCTTCCCCAGATCCCCCAGTACCGTAGGGCTCAGGGGCTGCCACTGACTTCTGGCATCACCTCATGTTTTCAAACCTCCAAATGCATCTTTCCTGTTTCTCCACTCTCTCCATCAGCGGTCCCTCCCGTTCACATACATTCTCAGCCTCCTCCCTTTACAGTCAGCTAATTTAAATCACTTATTTTCTGAAAAGCAAACTTCCTCCTTCCTCCAGGGGAAGAAAAGGGCCAGGATCTTCTAAGTAACAGGAGAAGCCCTTCAGGCTGGATTGGAGGCAAGGACTGCTGAACTGGAATTTCCAGAGGAGTGTGGTCTCTCAACTCTCTGCCCAGTCCCTCTGTGTCTATCTCTTAGCCTGACCTGATTCCTTGCAAAAGTGGATGGATATAAAAAAGGACTTAATAGGACTTACTATATAATATGCATACAGTGTAAAGGGAAAATGTGGGGCCCCTTGCTCAGAAATTATTAACAATTTCAAGACAGTAACAGCAGAGCATTAAACCAAGCTTTGTTTCTCTGGAGCACAGGGCCATGTGGGACTACACCGCTTGCATGCTCGTGAAGCTGGCCCTGATAAGAAAAGTCACAGGAATTGCAGCCATTCATGTGAAATATGTGCCATTTGTGGTCAATTACTGTGCAGCATAATAACAATTGAGCATTTCATAATTATGTAAGTGAAAATATGTAATCATTACATAAACACTGCTTTGTAATAACACAATGCAAGGTATTGTTTTTTGGAGAAGGAAATGGCAACCCACTCCAGTATTCTTGCCTGGAAAATCCCATGGACAGAGAAGCCTGGCAGGCTACAGTCCATAGGGTCCCAAAGAGTCGGACACCACTGAGCGTCCTCACTTTCACATTTTTACTTTGTCAAATGGCATACTGATTATAAAAACAAACCCTGCATACACAGACAGTCGGGTGGGCAGTATGGGGGGCGGGGCGGGAGGGCAGTGCTGTGGCAATTCTTTCACTTACAAATTTTAATTTGAAGAGGCTGTGAATGTGACCCAAAAGGCATTGCCTTAAACAATACCAATCAAGACCAGCAATAGTGGATTTAGGAGCTGAAAATGCATCTTCTTTCTTCCATTTCATTCAGAACAAACTAGTCAATTGAAATCATACTTAATTACACATTAAGAGAGGTAGTTCCTAGAATTTGGGGGTTTAGAGATCAGTGAAATTTCCAAGAAGTTTAAGAGATGGACAATTTAACTTTGCCATGTAAGGATAAGAAAGTCTTCCTCAGCGATCAATGCAAAGAAATAGAGGAAAACAACAGAATGGGAAAGACTAGAGATCTCTTCAAGAAAATTAGATATACCAAGGGAACATTTCATGCAAAGATGGGCTCGATAAAGGACAGAAATGGTATGGACCTAACAGAAGCAGAAGATATTAAAAAGAGGTGGCGAGAATACACAGAAGAACTGTACAAAAAAGATCTTCACAACCCAGATAATCACGATGGTGTGATCACTGACCTAGAGCCAGACATCCTGGAATGTGAAGTCAAGTGGGCCTTAGAAAGCATCACTATGAACAAAGCTGGTGTAGGTGATAGAATTCCAGTTGAGCTATTTCAAATCCTGAAAGATGATGCTGTGAAAGTGCTGCACTCAACATGCCAGCAAATTTGGAAAATTCAGCAGTGGCCACAGGACTGGAAAAGATCCGTTTTCATTTCCAATCCCAAAGCAAGGCAATGCCAAAGAATGTTAAAACTACCGCACAATTGCACTCATCTCACATGCTAGTAAAGTAATGCTCAAAATTCTCCAAGCCAGGCTTCAGCAATATGTGAAGTGTGAACTTCCTGATGTTCAAGCTGGTTTTAGAAAAGGCAGAGGAACCAGAGATCAAATTGCCAACATCTGCTGGATCATGGAAAAAGCAAGAGAGTTCCAGAAAAACATCTATTTCTGCTTTATTGACTATG
>NW_011494938.1:3762384-3762651 GCF_000754665.1 Bison bison bison
GCTCCAAAATCACTGCAGATGGTGACTGCAACCATGAAATTAAAAGACGCTTACTCCTTGGAAGGCAAGTTATGACCAACCTAGATAGCATATTCAAAAGCAGTGATATTACTTTGCCAACACAGGTCCATCTAGTCAAGGCTATGGTTTTTCCTGTGGTCATGTATGGATGTGAAAGTTGGACTGTGAAGAAGGCTGAGTGCCAAAGAATTGATGCTTTTGAACTGTGGTGTTGGAGAAGACTCTTGAGAGTCCCTTGGACCTGTC
>NW_011494938.1:3762751-3764506 GCF_000754665.1 Bison bison bison
CAAGGCTATGGTTTTTCCTGTGGTCATGTATGGATGTGAAAGTTGGACTGTGAAGAAGGCTGAGTGCCAAAGAATTGATGCTTTTGAACTGTGGTGTTGGAGAAGACTCTTGAGAGTCCCTTGGACTGCAAGGAGATACAACCAGTCCATTCTGAAGGAGATCAGCCCTGGGATTTCTTTGGAAGGAATGATGCTAAAGCTGAAACTCCAGCACTTTGGCCACCTCAGGTGAAGAGTTGACTCACTGGAAAAGTCTCTGATGCTGGGAGGGATTGGGGGCAGGAGGAGAAGGGGATGACAGAGGATGAGATGGCTGGATGGCATCACTGACTCGATGGATGTGAGTCTGGGTGAACTCTGGGAGTTGGTGATGGACAGGGAGGCCTGGCGTGCTGCGATTCATAGGGTCGCAAAGAGTCAGACACGACTGAGCAACTGAAGTGAACTGAACTGATGTAAGGACATCAAGAAGAAACCATCGATCGATAAAGGACATTTTTAACAAAAAGATATACAAAAATATAATTTTGAGATAAAGACAGTCCTTTAAATTAACTGATTTAAGTATTGTAACAACTCACATTGTCACTGCCTTTCCTCACTTAGCCAGATGCAGGTGAACACTTCCTGTAACCTCAGCATGATCAGCAGACTGGTATTAATGGACTGTGGGTCTAAAGATCCGTGGCTCCAGCAATGTCTGCAAAGAGTACTGAAGTAGCCTTTTGCTTTAACAAGAATGATTCCTGAAGAATCACAGCCAACTCTTTATTTTGGAGGAACTCCATTTCAGTATTGTCATCCAGACGTCAGCCGCGTCCCCCACCTCCTCGCTTCTTCCCCCCATCCCTCAGTGCCCCAGCTCCATTTCTTAGAGATTTGGTTAAACCCAGCCCAAACCCCAAATCAATGCCTCTGGACCTTCAGAAGTCCTTCTCAGGCTTTCTAGAAGTATGTGAGTCTTGCTTTCCTCTCTGCCTCCCTGCTCTAGGATTCACGTAAAATGGCTCTGTTTCAAGTCCATCTGCTGCTGCTGCTGCTGCTAAGTTGCTTCAGTCAAGGCCGACTCTGTGCGGCCCCAAGTCCATCTATTGCTTCCTTAAAAAAAAAGTCTACTCAGTTTAAGCTCTTCAAGATTTAGGCAACTTTCACTGATTATGGTCTTCAGTCATCTTTCTCAATCTATCTCCATTCTCCCCTTACTCACCCTTTATTGCTTTGGGACTTCAGATAAATTCTAAATTCTCTTCCCTTGGAGAACAGTTCTGGCCTCAAGCAGATCCCTTGAGTACTTAGCAGTACTTTGTGTCTACCACAGTGGGGCTTCCAAACCATAGGATTTCCTCCTTAAAGGGATTCTGGTGAATTCATTGCTCTCCACCCTGACTCATTTCCTATCATTAACTAATACCACACAACTTACTGATCTTTCCCTGATTACTTAGGCTTTAAATGATCTCCTGGTCATATGACTTTATGTACCGCTAAGGGGTGTACATATCATACCATATAATCTATTGCTGTGTACTTAGCTAACATTTTGTGTCTCTCTGTCTTGCCCCTCAGTCAGGTTGTAATGTATCTGCAAGTCAGGGCAGTAATTCTTACACCTCTAATCATTCAATAAGCAAGATTTTGGGTATCTCCCTGCACCAGGTACACTTAATACAGACGGTAGCACCTGCCCTTGAGAAGCTCAGGGCTTGCTGCTGCTGCTGCTGCTAAGTTGCTTCAGTTGTGTCCGACTCTGTGCGA
>NW_011494938.1:3765113-3765537 GCF_000754665.1 Bison bison bison
GGGACTCTCAAGAGTCTTCTCCAACACCACAGTTCAAAAGCATCAATTCTTTGGCACTCAGCTTTCTTCACAGTCCAACTCTCACATCCATACATGACCACAGGAAAAACCATAGCCTTGACTAGACAAACCTTTGTTGGCAAAGTAATGTTTCTGATTTGAATATGCTATCTAGGATGGTCATAACTTTCCTTCCAAGGAGTAAGCGTATTTTAATTTCATGGCTGCAGTCACCATCTGCAGTGATTTTGGAGCCCCCAAAAATAAAGTCTGACACTGTTTCCACTGTTTACCCATCTATTTCCCATGAAGTGATGGGACCGGATGCCATGATCTTAGTTTTCTGAATGGTGAGCTTTAAGCCAACTTTTTCACTCTCCACTTTCACTTTCATCAAGAGGCTTTTGAGTTCCTCTTCACTTTC
>NW_011494938.1:3766854-3773365 GCF_000754665.1 Bison bison bison
GTTCATCAGGCACTCTGTCTATCAGATCTAGGCCCTTAAATCTATTTCTCACTTCCACTGTATAATCATAAGGGATTTGATTTAGGTCATACCTGAATGGTCTAGTGGTTTTCCCTACTTTCTTCAATTTAAGTCTGAATTTGGCAATAAGGAGTTCATGATCTGAGCTACAGTCAGCTCCTGGTCTTGTTTTTGCTGACTGTATAGAGCTTCTCCATCTTTGGCTGCAAAGAATATAATCAATCTGATTTCAGTGTTGACCATCTGGTGATGTCCATGTATAGAGTCTTCTCTTGTGTTGTTGGAAGAGGGTTTTGTTTTAATCAGTGCATTTTCTTGGCAAAACTCTATTAGTCTTTGCCCTGCTTCATTCTGTATTCCAAGGCCAAATTTGCCTGTTACTCCAGGAGTTTCTTGACTCCCTACTTTTGCATTCCAGTCCCCTATAATGAAAAGGACATCTTTTTTGGGTGTTAGTTCTAAAAGGTCTTGTAGGTCTTCATAGAACCGTTCAACTTCAGCTTTAGAGTTACTGTTTGGGTCATAGGCTTGGATTACCGTGATATTGAATGGTTTGCCTTGGAAACGAACCGAGATCATTCTGTCATTTTTGAGATTGCATCCAAGTACTGCATTTCGGACTCTTTTGTTGACCATGATGGCCACTCCATTTAGGGGCAAAAGCAGATATATGAACAGATGAATAACAGTACATTGTAGGAAGTGATATATAACAGAAATGTGAACAGTGTATAGGATCCCAGAAAAGGAAAAAATCCCAGGAGAGTTGGAAAAGGCCTCTGCAGGGTACATAAGAATTCCTAGAGGAAGGGCGTTCCAGATAGGAAGACTAGAATATGTAAAGGAACAGAGATAGGAAAAAGCAAATTATGTATGGAAAATTTTTAACGTTCAATGTGATTAGGGCATGGAGCTTCTAGAATGGATGGGAAAGAAAGAGAGGTTGTAAGGATAGACTATAAAAAGCTTTCTGAATTTCTCACAGCTCCTGCCTTCTTGCTGGGTATACCCAACCCTTTGCAGAATATTAGAGTGGGTAGCCTTTCTCTTCTCCAGGGGATCTTCCCAAGCCAGGGATCAAACCCAGGTCTTCCACATTGCAGGCAGATTCTTTACCAGCTGAGCCACAAGGGAAGCCCAAGAGTACTGGAGTGGGTAGCCTATCCCTTCTCCAGGGAATCTTCCCAACCCAGGAATTGAACCGAGGCGTCCTGCATTGCAGGTAGATTCTTTACCAACTGAGTTATCAGGGAAGCCCTGGGTATATAGTCTATGCTTAATAAATAATAATAGTATATCTTTGTAGAACACGTCACCATTTTTAAAGAACTTTTATATTCTTGCATGATCTTGTTTTCACAACCCTGTAGATAAATATTGTCCCCCCAATTTACAGATGATAAAAGTGAGTCTTGGAGAGTTTTACTAATGTGCGACAAGTCACTTGGCTATATAAATATCAGGTGGGACTCTAATCTAGTTACTCCTCCTAATTCTAAATCTAAAACTCTTTCCACCACCCAGATCAGAGATGAGCAGACTCATCGCAGTCATTATTATAAAGCCCTGTGGAGGGATGTGTGGTACAGTCCAATGGAAAGAGATTGAGCTATAGAGCCATAACATCCAAATTCATGTCCTGGTTCTATCACTTACAACCCATGCGACCTTTTGTTGCTGTTGTTCAGTTGCTCAGTTGTGTCCGACTCGTTGCGACCCTATTGACTGTAGCACACCGGGCTTCCCTGTCCTTCATCTCCTGGAGCTTGCTCAAACTGACATCCATTGAATCTGTGATGCCATCCAGCCATCTCATCCTCTGTTGTCCCGTTCTCAATCTTTCCCAGCATCAAGGTCTTTTCCAGTGAATCAGTTCTTCACATCAGGTGGCCAAAGCATTAGAGGTTCAGCTTCAGCATCAGTCCTTCCAATGAATATTCAGTATTGATTTCCTTTAGGATTGACTGATTGGATCTCCTTGCAGTCCAAGAGACTCTCAAGAGTCTTCTCCAATACCGCAATTCAAAAGCATCAATTCTTCAGTGCTCAGCCTTGTTTATGTTCCAACACTTGCATCCATACATGATTACTGGAAAAACCATAGCTTTGAGTATATGGACCTTTGTTGGCAAAGAAATATCTCTGCTTTTTAATATGTTGTCTAGGTTGGTCATAGCTTTTCTTCCAAGGAGAAAGCATCTTTTAATTTCATGGCTGCAGTCACCATCTGCAGTGATTTTGGAGCCTAAGAAAATAAAGTCTGTCACTGTTTCCACTGTTTCCCCATCTATTTCCCATGAAGTGATGGGACCAGATGCCATGATCTTCGTTTTCTGAATGTTGAGCTTTAAGCCAGGTTTTTCACTATTCTCTTTCACCTCCATCAAGAGGCTCTTTAGTTCCTCTTCGCTTTCTGCCATAAGGGTGGTGTCATCTGCATATCTGAGTTTATTGATATTTCTCCTGGAAATCTTGATTCCAGACTGTGCTTCATCCAGCCAAGCATTTCTCATGATGTGCTCTGCACATAAGTTAAATAAACAGGTGACAATATACAGCCTTGATGTACTCCTTTCCAATTTTGAATCAGACATTGTACCATGTCTGGTTCTAACTGTTGCTTCTTGACCTGCATTCAGGTTTCAGAAGGCAGGTGATGTGGTCTGGTATTCCCATCTATTTAAGAATTTTCCACAGTTTGTTGTGATCCACACAGTCAAAGGCTTTAGTGTAGTCAATGAAGTAGATGTTTTTCTGGAATTCTCTTGCTTTTTCTATGATCCAATGGATGTTGGCAATTTGGTCTCTGGTTCCTCTGTGACCTTTAGACATGAAAAAATCTTTCAGCCTCCATTTTGCCATCTGACATCTTTGCATGAGAAGCCTTCTTCACAGAACTGCTGTTGAGATCAAAGTATACAATCTCTTCATAAAACTAAAAATCATTTTGTGAATGTTACAAAAGCATTTTTAAGTGACTATTCAACAGAGGAAATTTTAATTGCACATTACCTTTCAAAAAATAAATATAGACTTATTTTAAGTTATACCAAATATTTTTATTTTGGCCCAAGTATTCTGATGTGCCCTTAATGCTATTCATTCTTCCTTGTTTTTCCTGGACTGTACTTTACGGGCTCAGCTTTATTTCTAAAATGAATTATAAACTCACACATGAATCACTTGCTGTCCTCACTTCACACCACAAGGTCTATTTTTGAGGGGTGGGAGGGAGAGTTGACAGTGATTACAAGCGTCTGTAAGAATTTGTTATTTGCTCAGATAAAATGACCCTTTTCTCTATGGATTTCACTTTGAAAGAAATTGGTTAAGAAATACTATTTTCCAGGAACTTCATGCCATTAAAGTACTGCCACTAGGGTGCAGGGGGGCGGGGGAGGGGGGTGGCGCGTGGGAAGGACACAGGCAAGTGCCATGCAGATGTCAGTCAACATTCACTCCAGGGATTTGGTAGACCTGTTAGATTTCCCTCCAAGTGCCTACATTGAGAAAAACCAAACACTATATTTAAGATTAAAATTACCTCTAAAACCAAAATAATAGTGAAGTAATGAGACAACGGAGGGTTGAAAATAAAATAGGAACCCACCAACCATGATATACCAAAACTCACATGAGCTGTTTTTATCCCTCCCTCTCTGGGAGTCTCTTCAAACAACCAAGCCCTTCCATCATAGTGCCATCTAGCATGGAAAGGGCCAAAAGAAAAAAAAAATCACAGCCGATATTTTCCACTGAGCCAGCCACCCTTTTTTCTTTCCTAAGGTTAATAGTGAAAGCTCTGTTTGTTTCACAATGCTTTAATTCTTACTGCTTGCAAGAAATTATTTTGGGAGGTATCATATTTTAATATAAGTTTCCATTAATCTTTCCACATGATTCCCTTGATTTTAAGAACTCCCAGCCAGGCTCACCCAACAATGCCCATGCTTCATACACTCTCAGCCCTGAGACAGGCCAAACACTGTATTCATCTCCTGGAACACAGCCGTGGGTGCTGGTGGGGAAGAAGGGAACATTTGCAAACCGCATTCGAGTGTCATGGTGGTTTTCAGCTGGCAAAAGCATCTGAACATAGGTTGTTGCACTTTTTATCCCCAAGAAGGGATTTTCCAAAAATCTGAGCTATGTTTTGAAATCTGCCTTATTACAGGGTCTAGCTGCCTCCACTCCTCTTCTTTCTCCAGCTCTCTGCTTCCCAAATGGTTTGGGGAAGAACTTTTGAAAACATAGCCAGGGTAGAGACTGGCTCTTCTTGCCAGGGATTAAAACAAGAGCTGATTAAAAGAAAAGTTGCATTATACTCTTTTTGCATTTTGATTAGTCTAATTATACCCAATCTTGTTTACTGACTATGTTCTCCATTTGAAATGCCAGAATTAGAAAGAATGACTGCAAATGAAGAACGTCAGTCTTGGGACAAGAAGGCCCCAAACACACTAGAACACCCTGCACAGAAAACCACTGACTAGAATCTTTTTTTTTTCCCTTCCAAATTCCAAAATTCATTGTTACATTAAAAATACATTTTCCTCTTTTAGAAAAAATTACTTCTCGGCATCCCACACTTCTATCTATTCTACTGTGTGCATATGCTCAGTAACTCAGTAGTGTCCAACTCTTTGAGACCCCATGGACTGTAGCCCACCAGGCTCCTCTGTCTATGGAACTTTCCAGGCAAATGTACTGGAGTGGGTTGCCATTTCCTTTTCTAGGGGATTTTCCTGGCCCAGGGGTCGAATCCATGTCTCCTCATTGGCAGGTGGATTCTTTACCGCTGTGCCCCCTGGGAAGCCCCATCTATTATCCTGGGATCTTAAAAATAGAAAGACCGGTGTTTGAATTCACTCTTGTCACCTTAACAGGTCAGAGTCACTGAGCCTCCATTACCTTTCCTGTGAAATGATAAAGCTACCAAGATGATAGGCTACGTTACTATGATAATGAAAGAGAAATCACACTGACACGGTACCTGCTCAGTAAATGACGGATATCATTACTATTATTATTATTACTGGTGTGGCAGTGTGATACACTGTGGCCTCCTTATCCAGTGATACCCCCTGGTATTCACTCCCTTGTAAAGTCCCCTTTTACACACAGAAGTTGATCTTGATCATGTGATTTGACTTGGCCAATGAGGCTTTAGCAAGTGTGACACAAGCAGAAGCTTCATAACCATCTTAACAATTAGGTTTGTTATGTTCAAACACTCCCTCTTGGATCCCAGGTTCCATGTGGTGAGAAAGTCTAGACTATCCTGCTGGAAAGAGGCCACCTGAAGAAGCCATGGAGGATAAGAGAAGCCATTCAGAGAGAAACCACGTGGAGGAGAACTGAAGTGCCCCCGCTGAGCTGCCATCAAATGGGGCCAACACCACTGAGAGCAGAAGAGCTGCCCATGGCTGAGAAATAATAAACTGCGGTTGACAGATCATGGAAATACCTAGGAAGGAAAAAGAAAATAAATTTAGAAGATGAGTTCCACTCAACTGATGAAGATTGTCAGAACACCCATAAGATCAGGTCTGATCAGATCAGTCCCTCAGTCGTGTCCGACTCTTTGCAACCCCATGAATCACAGCACGCCAGGCCTCCCTGTCCATCACCAACCCCTGGAGTTCACCCAGACTCACGTCCATTGAGTCAGTGATGCCATCCAGCCATCTCATCCTCTGTCATCCCCTTCTCTTCCTGCCCCCAATCCCTCACAGCATCAAAGTCTTTTCCAATGAGTCAACCCGTCACATGAGGTGGCCAAAGTACTAGAGTTTCACTTTAGCATCATTCTTTCCAAAGAAATCCCAGGGCTGATCTCCTTCAGAATGGACTGGTTGGATCTCCTTGTAGTCCAAGAGACTCTCAAGAGTCTTCTCCAACACCACAGTTCAAAAGCATCAATTCTTCGGCACTCAGCCTTCTGACAGTCCAACTCTCACATCCATACATGACCACTGGAAAAACCGTAGCCTTGACTGGACAGACCTTTGTTGGCAAAATAATGTCTCTGCTTTTGAATATGCTATCTAGGATGGTCATAACTTTCCTTCCAAGGAGTAAGCGTCTTTTAATTTCATGGCTGCAGTCATCGTCTGCAGTGATTTTGGAGCTCAGAAAAATAAAGTCTGACACTGTTTCCACTGTTTCCCCATCTATTTCTCATAAAGTGATGGGACCGGATGCCATGATCTTCGTTTTCTGAATGTGGAGCTTTAAACCAACTTTTTCACTCTCCACTTTCACTTTCATCAAGAGGCTTTTGAGTTCCTCTTCACTTTCTGCCATAAGGGTGGTGTCATCTGCATATCTGAGGTTATTGATATTTCTACCGGCAATCTTGATTTCAGCTTGTGTTTCTCCCAGTCCGGCGTTTCTCATGATGTACTCTGCATAGAAGTTCAATAAGCAGGGTGACCATATACAGCCTTGACGTACTCCTTTTCCTATTTGGAACTAGTCTGTTGTTCCA
>NW_011494938.1:3773576-3774508 GCF_000754665.1 Bison bison bison
GATCCAGCAGATGTTGGCAATTTGATCTCTGGTTCCTCTGCCTTTTCTAAAACCAGCTTGAACATCAGGAAGTTCACGGGTCACATATTGCTGAAGCCTGGCTTGGAGAATTTTGAGCTTTACTTTACTAGCATGTGAGATGAGTGCAATTGTGTGGTAGTCTGAGCATTCTTTGGCATTGCCTTGCTTTGGGATTGGAATGAAAACTGACCTTTTCCAGTCCTGTGACCACTGCTGAGTTTTCCAAATTTGCTGGCATGTTGAATGCAGCACTTTCACAGCATCATCTTTCAGGATTTGAAATAGCTCAACTGGAATTCCATCACCTCCACTAGCTTTGTTCATAGTGATGCTTTCTAAGGCCCACTTGACTTCACATTCCAGGATGTCTGGCTCTAGGTCAGTGATCACACCATCGTGATTATCTGGGTTGTGAAGATCTTTTTTGTACAGTTCTTCTGTGTATTCTTGCCATCTCTTCTTAATATCTTCTGCTTCTGTTAGGTCCATACCATTTCTGTCCTTTATCGAGCTCATCTTTGCATGAAATGTTCCTTTGGTATCTCTAATTTTCTTGAAGAGATCTCTAGTCTTTCCCATTCTGTTGTTTTCCTCTATTTCTTTGCATTGATTGCTGACGAAGGCTTTCTTATCTCTCCTTGCTATTCTTTGGAACTCTGCATTCAGATGCTTATATCTTTCCTTTGCTCCTTTGCTTTTCACTTCTCTTCTCTTCACAGCTATTTGTAAGGCCTCCCCAGACAGCCATTTTGCTTTTTTGCATTTCTTTTCCACAGGGATGGTCTTGATCCCTGTCTCCTGTACAGTGTCACGTACCTCTGTCCATAGTTCATCAGGCACTCTGTCTATCAGATCTAGGCCCTTAAATCTATTTCTCACTTCCACTGTATAATCATAAGGGATTTGATTTA
>NW_011494938.1:3774608-3778987 GCF_000754665.1 Bison bison bison
TTTTCTTGGCAAAACTCTATTAGTCTTTGCCCTGCTTCATTCTGTATTCCAAGGTCAAATTTGCCTGTTCCTCCAGGTGTTTCTTGACTTCCTACTTTTGCATTCCAGTCCCCTATAATGAAAAGGACATGTTTTTTGGGTGTTAGTTCTAAAAGGTCTTGTAGGTCTTCATAGAACCGTTCAACTTCAGCTTCTTCAGCGTTACTGGTTGGGGCATAGGCTTGGATTATTGTGATATTGAATGGTTTGCCTTGGAAACGAACAGAGATCATTCTGTCATTTTTGAGATTGCATCTAAGTACTGCATTTCGGACTCTTTTGTTGACCATGATGGCTACTCCATTTCTTCTGAGGGATTCCTGCCTGCAGTAGTAGATATAATGGTCATCTGAGTTAAATTCACCCATTCCTGTCCATTTCAGTTCGCTGATTCCTAGAATGTCGACATTCACTCTTGCCATCTCTTGTTTGACCACTTCCAATTTGCCTTGATTCATGGACCTGACATTCCAGGTTCCTATGCAATATTGCTCTTTACAGCATCGGACCTTGCTTCTATCACCAGTCACATCCACAGCTGGATATTGTTTTTGCTTTGGCTCCATTCATTCTTTCTGGAGTTATTTCTCCACTGATCTCCAGTAGCATATTGGGCACCTACTGACCTGGGGAGTTTCTCTTTCAGTATCCTATCATTTTGCTTTTTCATACTGTTCACAGGTCGAGTAAATCACTAACCTTATGATTGTGGGCAAATTAATTCTCCTCTCTAAGCCTCATTTTGATCATCTAAGCTTGAATATAATAGTAGTGATAGTTACTTCACAAGATTATTGTGAGGATTAAAAAGATGATCCATATAAAACATTTAGTTCAGTGCCAAGTACCCAGCTATCCTTTAAAAAGCATGAGTGATATTACCATTGTTTTCCTTGAGATAGAAGGACAGCAGTTTTTTTTTTTTAATACTGGGAAGTGAAATTGTCCAACTCTTTGTGACCCTATGGACTGAAGCCCACCAGGCTCCTCTGTCCATGGAATTCTCCAGGCAAGAATACAGGAGTGGGTTGCCATTCCCTTCTCCAGGGGCTCTTTCTGACCCAGGGATCAAACCCAGGTCTCCTGCATTGCAGGCAGATTTTTTATTGTCTGAGCCACAAGGGAAACCCTTGAAATACTGAGATATCTTGTTAATAATAAGTTGGCAGAGGGCACTGCCCAACTTTGTGACCCCAAGGACACACTCAGCTGCTAAAGACGCCTGTCATTGATGATATCTAAGTCATCTCTGGTATGGCAGCTGAGTCACATAACCTACAATTGTGTACACTCTCTTTTCCTTCACTTTAAAGAAAATATTGATTTTGAGTTCTCACAGGTGCTTTACATTTACTCACTGGGTCCTTTTTTGCAACCACTTGCCCTTGTTTTTATTTTACACGGGAAAGAAGAGACATTGCTAACCTCGGCAAACCTGATTTAGCTCCAGGAATCCAGCCTGGGAGAGAAAGAACACACACCGCCTTTTTACCAGAAATGAGAAGAGTTTATCAGAGCAAACATACCAAGACCAGGTTTGGGGAGATTTAACTCCCCACGCATCATTCAGGCAGTCAGCCCAGGTTCAGCCTTAACCAAAGACCACAATTTTCCAAAAATCCAAGCATCCCTGCATTGCTCTTGGCCAGCCCTGTGTTTCCCTGGGGCAGCTCCTCCCTCCTCCTATCTGCCTGGTGGTGTCTGTGAACGTGGAACCACCTAGCAAATGTGTTGAGCCTCTGTGTTAAGCAGAGGGGCTGCTAGCAAAAAATGCAGTCAATGCATATTAGAAGGTGACTAAAAGATGTTATTTTAAAATAAATCAGGCTTCAGTAGGGGTAGTATAAACCTCAAACATCTGTTCCAAGGCCCATAACCCCGTACATCTTTAGAGGAAAGCATAGAATTACCTTTCTTGCCAGCACAAGCTTGCTGATAAGGAAAGATTGACTGTTTTTCAGGCAAAAAACATACTATTTTCTGAGTGATTTGGAAAGTTTTTAGAGGACATTCGTGAAATGGATTTTCCCAGAATCCTAGGACTGGAAGGATTTTTTTTTTTCAAATACAGTCTTTTTTTCTATATTTTATTCAAAATGGAAGGAATTCTTGAATTGACGTCCATTGTGCTTATTTTCTTGCTTGGAATCCTTAAATTGTTTAAAATGTAATGGTGGCCTAGTCCTCCAACTGTGTAATTCCCTCTGATCATATGGCAACCACTGAGCAGGTGGGCTCAGGGCCCTGTGGGCTCTTGGCCAACTCTGTGTTCCTCTGGAGCAGCTCCTCCCTCCTCCTATCTGCCTCACGGCATCTGTGCTCTAGCCCATGCTCATTGGTCCCCGCAGATCCTTTCTTATGCCTGCAGATCAGCTCAGGTAACCTTCCTGACATTCCACTGAACTTCCTTGGATTGCCTGGGGAGCTTTTGCTTAATTCACTACACAAAGTTGTCCAAAACACTCTCAATATAGCAAGTGACAGGGACAGATGTAGCTGAACAAAAGAAAAAAGAAAAAAAACAAAAACTTACAGAAAGGCTGATGTCACCAAGAAGCTAAGACTATGAGATGGCCCGGATGATGTGACTGTGAAAAGGACAGGGTGAAGGCCTGTGAGATGCAAAGGAAAAGACTGGGCAGCCAACGGCAAGGCAACAGAAGCAGGAAAGGGAGGCCACTGCAGGCTGGAAAAGGGTAAGGCCCACACATCTGCCACTCCCACCCCATGGTGCTGCTGAGCCGGACAGGAGATGCAACTTCAGGGAACACCGTCTGGGCCTCCCGGTAACAGCCTCCTAACATGGACACACAGCAGGCTGCTGCTGCGGCTCCTCAGAAGATCTGATTTCTATGGCTCAACACCCAGTTCCTCAGGGTTTACGGTGCCCTCAGCCACCTCTGGCCCACAAGCCTGCCTCCGGTTGACCTCTATGACAGCCTGACACAGTCAGCAGTCATCTCTGTGCTTGGGGCAACCAGGAAGAGAAGGGGTGACGCCAGCTCCCTCCTTTTGCCTTGGCCTCACTCAGAAGCAGGGTTTGTCCACCCGCCCTGACCCCTCCCTGGTCGTAATCTAACTGTGGGTCTCCTTCAGAATTTAAAACCAGCTTTGCTTTGACCTGGATCTACAATGGCTGTTCATCTACTTGTTTGGTCAGAACAGCTCCTAGGAGAGCAGGAGAAATGATAGTGTTCACTGACTAGGGAGGAATACTGAGGGCAGAGCTATGTAAATTCATATTTTGGATATTTATTTCTGGGTCCCTTTAAATCAGTAGTTTTTAACTTTGGGGGAGTAAAGTAAGCAAGAAGAGAGTCATAAGTCCTTTGGTTAAATTAGTGAAAGCCAGAGGCAACCTCTCTGCAAAAATGCACACACACAATATATTGATGTGTATGTATCAATATATAAATATATATAAATGTGTATATATATACATATAAAGTATTATATAATATTTTATATATGCATATATGTATGTGTATATAAAGTTCACATATCCTTTAAGCCTATATATATATATTCCAGAATAAGAACCATGCTTTAAATTATACAGAGTTTAGAAACATATAGGACATTAAACGTAGAACATAGTTTGGTACAAAAGAGGGATTTCAATAGAACTGGAAAATTTTTTCTTTTAAGCCTCAACTTTCCTCAGTTCGGTTCAGTTCAGTCACTCAGTCGTGTCCGACTCTTTGCGACCCCATGAATCGCAGCATGCCAGGCCTCATTGTCCATCACCAACTCCCAGAGTTCACTCAAACTCATGTCCCTCGAGTCAGTGATGCCATCCAGCCATCTCACCCTCTGTCATCCCCTTCTCCTCCTGCCCCCAGTCCCTCACAGCATCAGGGTCTTTTCCAATGAGTCAACTCTTCGCATGAGGTGGCCAAAGTACTGGAGTTTCAGCTTTAGCATCAGTCCTTCCAGTGAACACCCAGGACTGATCTCCTTTAGGATGGACTGGTTGGATCTCCTTGCAGTCCAAGGGACTCTCAAGAGTCTTCTCCAACACCACAGTTCAAAAGCATCAATTCTTCGGTGCTCAGCTTTCTTCACAGTCCAACTCTCACGTCCATACATGACCACTGGAAAAACCATAGCCTTGACTAGATGGACCTTTGTTGGCAAAGTAATATCACTGCTTTTTAATAAGCTATCTAGGTTGGTCATAACTTTCCTTCCAAGGAGTAAGCATCTTTTAATTCCATGGCTGCAATCACCATCTGCAGTGATTTTGGAGCCCCCCAAAATAAAGTCTGACACTGTTTCCACTGTTTCCCCATCTATTTCCCATGAAGTGATGGGACCAGATGCCACGATCTTTGTTTCTG
>NW_011494938.1:3779087-3833776 GCF_000754665.1 Bison bison bison
TTTGATCTCTAGTTCCTCTGCCTTTTCTAAAACCAGCTTGAACATCTGGAAGTTCACGTATTGCTGAAGCCTGGCTTGGAGAATTTTGAGCATTACTTTACTAGCATGTGAGATAACTTGTGCGGTAGTTTGAGCATTCTTTGACATCCTATGCTCTTTTAAAAGTTGAAATAAAGATAATCAAGAAATGTAATCAATTATTGAGAACTATGTGTTGTTCTAAAACTCATGAAAGGTACTGAAGATGTATAAAACATGGTCCTTCTCCTTAAGGAGGGAGGAAAGAGTAGTTTTCATTTAAAAAATTCAGAAACTGAAGGCAATACATGATGGGTCCCATGTTCCTGCTATAAGTGGAGGCTAGTTAGGTTTTATAAGAGATAGTTCTATGTGATAGAGAAACAGAGAGCATTACTTATAGGAAAATACCTCTAAAATTCATGAAAAAATAAATAGGCTTAGAGGAAAATCCAATTTTTAAAAGGGAGGGGTCCATAACGAGTTCTTCTATCAGCATATTAATGGAGTGCCTCCAAGAAGGGTCTCCATCCTCAGGAAGACTCGGGAAGACAGATGAATACTCAGAGTCAATTTGTGTCTTCTCAAGTATTTCTTAAGAACACAAAGATAGCGTCATAGCCAAATTTTCTCTTTCTTTAGAAGCACTGATTCCAGAATAGCTGCTGGATTTTACATTTCCCTTAGGATCCAAAAAAAACCCCCAGTTTCAGTCCATCTGGTCTCTTACATTCCTGAAGGGTATCTTTGGGAATGAGCCTTCAAGAAACATGGCTCCATCTACTCCTTCTATGAGATTCAGCGCCTGCTGAAACAAACACTTCCCTCCACCTTCTCTGAAAGCCAGGAAAAGCTGACCTGCTGTGGCTTGAGTTAGCACTTCCTCATCTCCACCCTGAGTTCTCATTAAAAAAAAAAAAAAATCACTTACAAAATAGGAAAAAAAGCCCTACAGACTGTGAAATTACCTACCTAATATTTAATGCTTTTTCCCCATGAAAGAGCATGCCCCCCAGAAACTGGCCTGCAAGGGAGGCTGGTCTTTCTGGTACAAACTCCTGCCAGTGAGCTGATGATCCAATGGCTTCGGGGGACTTCAAGGTACCAACAAGGAAATCACGGGTGAGAGCAACGACTCAGCTCTGCTTGAACCTGCTGGTTCTCAAGGTTGGCTGGACATTAGAGTCACGAGGGGAATGATCAAAACTACTGATGGTTGGGGACCCAGGCTCCAATGTTCAGATTTAATAAGTACAGTTTTAAAAGTCCCCAGACATCGGGTTTTTAAAAATTCTACAAGTGACTCCAAACTGCAGTAACAGTTTGAAAACCGCTGCTCTAAATTCTTTTCACTTACAAATGCCATCAATTTCCTAATGATCAATTGGTTCAAATACAGTGATAAAGTTAGTCCAGGCCAGAGATTAACTGCTGATACTAGAAGTTGCCTTCCAGTACAGTAAATGTTTCTACTTAAGTCACTGATTTTTTTTGTTGTTGTTGCTATTAAACAAATCAGTCCCCTCACTAAAGGGCCAACTACACAATTCCTGATTCAGATTTTAACTTGATTTTGGCAGCCCATTGAAATTCTCTCATTGCATTCTCCAAATTTTGAATGGTTTGCATTACACAAGATTCTCTGTTTCACAAAGGAATTCCTGCAAGTTTTCTTGAAAGTGTGCTTAGAAATAAAATCTGATTTGTGCTAACTCATAAATCAAGCTCAAGGCCTTGGTGATGATGATAGTTTATATGGCCCCGACACCAGCAGAAGCTTCTCTCAAGACGTGTTTGTTCTCACTGTAAGATCTGATCAACACTTCCCCTCTGAATTCCTTTGTTAATTCTGCTGCCCAGAAAGCTGTGGTGAGTGATAAGACCTTCAGAAACCACTGAGCTGTTTGCCCAGCCCTCTGTTTCTAAAACAGACATGGACACAATTCAAGAACAAGTTAACTGATAGTGTATTACACTTGGGAAAAATCTAGTCCAAGTTATTTATTCCTTAATTTTCATGAAAGGTTCTTGAGCCAATTAAATGAATTTTGCTCATTATGCTATCAGAGCTCAATCCACTCCTGTGTTTCTGAACTCACACTGATGTTCCTTCCTAGCACAAACCTGAAAAAGATTACTTGGGGGAAATTTTAAAAGATTCATAAAAAGAGGAGAGCAAGATGCCCACATAAATTCAAAATTACGATACAGCAACTGAAAATCCAATTTGGACCGTATGTATGCACCAAACTGGTCTATGAATGCAGCCCCTAAATGTACATATATTTATACACACACATATTTATGCATATATATTTATCTTTAATGGCTTCCCTGGTGGCTCAGACGGTAAAGAACCTGCCTGCAATGTGGGAGACCTGAGTTCAGTCCCTGGGTTGGGAAGATCCCCTGGAGGAGAGCATGGCAACCCACTCCAGTATTCTTGCCTGGAGAATCCCCATGGATAGAGGACCCTGGCGAGAGTCGGACACGACTGAGCGACTAAGCACATAATAATAACAAACTCCTTACCGACTATCTATATCATCTATATATAAATCTATAGAAATACTCTCCACAAATCCCACACTCTAGTGTGTTAGCCCTTTTGACCTAGCATAGGGTTGACAGATTTAGCAAATAAAACACAGGATACCCCTTTATATTTGAATTTCAGATAAGCAATCAAAAAAAATGTTTAGCATCAATGTATCTTAAATATTGCACGTGTTTTATCTGGCAAGCCTAGTCTAGCACCCTATCTGAAGAACTAAGTCTTGAGTGCTTATCCTTTTTCTGCTTTCCCTCAGTCAGAAGGCATCAGAGATCTACTATCAAAATAGCCAGGATTTAAAGGGTCAAGATTCTAGAGAGAAGAGAAGGACGCTGAAGTTAGCCAGACAATCAGTGATTATTTTACTCCAAGACATTTGCCAATTTATAAGCATTCCTAGAGAAGCTGAGAAGTTAAGCAGAACTTCCAGCATTTCAAGGGAACAGGGAGACAAAAATGAACCTCGGAGCTCACCAAGAGAGAGGATTCCAGATAAGCCAATAAACCCAGGCTTTCAAATAAGATCTCTGAGCCCACTTTTCTCCCTGCTTCTGATTCCATTTTTACCCTAATTTCTTACCCATCCCCATGTTCGCATGTTCTCTTTCCTGTAATACTCTTTAGTGCAGCAGTCTACGAGGCAGGATGACAGGAACTTTCAGGATAGTTATAGCACATGGGTCAACAATTCTCAGATTACAAAGTAAATTTTAAAACCTGAGTAATTGCTTCAAGCATCTGTTAAGATTTCAATATTATATAGGAAAATAAGACTTTGTTTCAAACATAAACTTTACAGTTTGAAAATAAAAACAGCTAAGCTATTTTCCAGAACAAGAGAGACCACTTTTCAAAGGTTGAAAAGCCTACAAAAATTTCAAAGAACAGTGACAATGCCCTTCCAGCATCAATGCCCTCAGTCCAAAGAGACAAGATTGCCCATCAGAGCAGTTTATCACTACTTTGCAATATTCCAAACTAATTAGATTTCCTTCTTCTTTTATTCCCCCTGCTCTTCTCTGCTGTTCTTTTTTTATTATTTTGGGTTTTCTCTCCTATAATTTCAAATTATCATATATCTCTTCTTAACTTCCTCTATTTCAACAGCTTATAATATAGAATTTACATCTAACTCATCTGTTGCATCTTGAATATAATTTTTAATCCTGTCTTAGCTTTAAGACTATAGATTACAATTGAGTCACAATATTTCCCTTCTAAGTATCTAACATAATAACAGAGAGAGAAAAAATTAAAAGCTAGGGGTGAAAATATTAATAGCCATAATACAAGGAAAAGTTAGGTTAATGTTATAAACTTCAAAAACTGGCAAATAAGGAAAGACACAGATGCTTGTGAAATGAAACGGAGAGGTAGCACAGCTTTGCCCAGAGTCCCAGAAATTGTATTGCTGAGCTTATCAAATCAAACCTGGAAAGAAACCAACCCAGTCATTATCTTTTCCCCTTTCAAACTGACTAATGGGGGTGGCGATGGGAAGACTGTTGAGCAAAAAGCGAGTAACATGGGGACAGAGTGTATTTTGAAAAAAGCTCCACAGTTATACAGTCCAGGGGCCAAGGCTACATTCCCAAAGGAGAGGAGCATGTCCATCAAGCAGACCCTGACACAGAACCATTAATACAGTCTCAAAGTAATGAGCAAGGCCTAGATTGTCTGGCAAAGACTGAAAATATCCCAGCTGGACTCTCTCCTTCTGTTGTCATTCTCTTGTTTTATAGAAGAAAGTATAGAACACATGAATACAGCCATCAACATATAGCGAGGAAGAGCAAATGGTTTTATATAATGTGAAAAAAAAAATCAAGAAGTCAACCTCAGTGCATCAGAGCAAACAGAATGCCTGGATAGAACCACATAGCATGAGTAAGATAAAAAGAAATGGCGTGGAAATTAAATACTATATGGTAAGGAAGGAAGAAAGCAAAGACAAAGTACTAAACAATAAAAAACCATCAAGGATCAGAAGAAAAATTCACACTATGGACTAGCTCAGAGGGTAAAGAATCTGCCTGCAATACAGGAAACCCAGGTTTAATCCCTGGATAAGGAAAATTCCCTGGAGAAGTGAGTGGCTACCACTCCAGTATTGTTGCCTGGAGAATTCCATGGACAGAGGAGCCTGGCGGGCTACAGTCCATGGGGTCGCAAAGAGTCAGACAACTGAGCGACCATCACTTTCACTTAAGCTAGGGACTAGCTTAAGAACACGGTCTGGACAAAACAAAGATTCAAAGGCCTAATAATAACAGCAACATACCAAAATGGAAAAAGTGATTGAGTACTTGAGGAAACAAATAGAGGCCTCAAACAACAGGACTAAGGAGTTAATAAATAATACAGAAACAATAAGAAACACCATAATTATTGCTTTAAATCAAATTACTGGTATAGACAAAAGACGAGCCATTCCTGATGAATAAAGTTAAAGAAGAAAATCAGAACATTTAGAGATGAACTAATAGATATGGAAGGAAACAAATATGATCCAACATGAGGATAACTGATGTCCCTGAGGTAGCAAACCCAACAAATAAACAGTAAATGAAGCCAAACATATGACGCAAGAGAATTTCCCTGAAACCAGGGGGAGAAAATAACCTGAATCTGTAGCTTGAAAAGGTCCTCTAATTTTCAGGAGAGGTTGATACAGAAAACTCTACACAGAGCATAGCCTGGTTATATCATTAAAATAAAGGATAAAGAAATAATCTTTTAAGTGACCATCCAGAAAAGTAAATCATATACATTGAAGAAAAAGCAGACTTTTTACCATAACAGTAAATGGTAGCCAATGGTAGAATACTAACAAAAGTTCGTAATGTGGAAAAGAATGATCCAAGTATATGGTACCCAGCCAAGATGCTGTTTAACTACACGGGTGATGGGTACCTCAAACATGACAGAATTCAGGAAACACAACACTCATAGGCACTTCTTTGGGGGGTGGATATTAAAATATGAGTCAAAACTAAAAACATAGAAATAAAAACATCCAGATTTTAAGACTCTGACAATCATTAAACCCATTTAATTATTGAGATAAATACTGAATTATTTGAACTGAGAAAATTAAGCTAACAGAAAAAATGTAAATGTTCTATTTTTTTCTAGACAATGTAAAAATGCTAACAATATTTGGGAAGCAATGGGAGAAAGTTTGAGAGCACTGTCAAAGATGACAGGTGTAGCTTGAAAATGATTCTGTTTTTTTTTAATCTGAGAGGAAACTTGTAGGAAATAATATATCTTATCCAAAGAAACATTTATTTGAAGTTCAACAATTTCTTCAGCTTTTCTTCTATTAAATTCAGTAAAGTTTTACTTTTTTCATTAAAGTATCTTCTATAATAAGATTTCATCTTAATAAAAATTTCTAATTGATCTGTCTATATATATGCAATATATTTATATGTATAAGAATATATATAAAATATGTATGTATCTTTATATATATATAAGAATATACCAAGATGATATATATTTAACACTGGAAAGTAAAAATATGAATGATGGCTATTTTGTGCATTTTAATTATTTAAATTAAAACATTCATTGACAAAATACTTTCTAATCTTCTCTTTTATTATTATTTTTTTTAAATTTTGAGGTCTTTTTCAATCTTTCCCCTACAGTTTTGTGGTTCTTGACAGAAAAATTGCTGTCCATCCCTAGTTTAGGAGGAAAAAGAAGCAGCATCTACAAATTGCTGATTAATAATCAGTCAAGTACACGCTGCTCTGCTTAGGTTAATGGGAAGGAAAAATGAGCTCTGGAAAGCTGACGTCTGGAAGAAAAGCACTTTATTATCAAAACTATGTCATAATTGGGCATGTAAACAGAAAGAAATTCTTCCAGTGAACAGGTATCCTAGGTAATAAGCATCTCACAGATACTTTGACCCAATGTAGGTTAGTGGAATTCTGCACCATAAATCCAGTCTGTTCCCCTAAAAGGAAAATGTTTACAGGTATCCAAAATTTGCCACATCTGTGTAAAGAGAAATACCAACCACAGATGAAGTTGAAGCACATGTTTCTAGTTGATATAACTTAAACTGCTCTTTAAAAGCATTCAAAAAAAAAGGGAGGAGGAAATAATAGAATTAGCCAAGGAGGGTTAAGCTAATCCTCAAAAATTAGTAAAAACTCTGTTTAAAGAGTTAAAAAAAAAAATACTTGGTATCAGCCATTTGCTCATATAAGTCTATGTAATTTCCAAAACCAACAGAGTGTCTGTCTTATCTCCAGTTTACAGATTCAAATTGTGAATTTACACACACTGCATGTGTTATGAACTTGGTCAAACTGAGAGCTCCCATAGGTACTTTATATCATTGCCTCTAACCCTCAGTCTTTGCTTCTCCATCATCCTGGAATATTGTGTTTGTTGGGGTTTTTTATTTCATCAGAGCAATTTTAGAAGGCGGAGAGGGGAGGATTTGGTGGGTTTAGTGGTTAAACCAGTCTACAACATTGTCCAAAAAATTGCTTTCCGCATAAAGTATGGTATGGTGCCAAATGGAGCCACCAAGATGTCAGAAGTATTTCACAGTGTTGCAGCGTCTCCTCATGAATCTTTGTACCCTCGCGACTTGTTTGTTACATCCTCCCAGGAGCTCAGAAATGCAGCTCAGAGTACAGGCAGTCCCTGGATTCTTCTCTGGAAGGTGGTACACCATGGTCCTCTGCGTAACAGACGGTTTTAAGTTTTCTCTCTCACGTACAACCACTGGGATACCACACAGACAGGGGAGACTGAACAGGAGAGACTCAGAAGCCAAACAGCCATAGAGATTCTGCAAGAAGCAATTTAACTACCACAAAAATGTCCTCACAGAGCCAGTGGCTCCTGAGGTATTCTCCTTTCATCTTTCTGGGCTCCCAGCTTCCTAAACTGGATTTCTAGCTCACCCATCTTTTTGTCTGACCACTGCACTTCTTTGTCACTTTCTCCAGCTCTCTTCTCTCCCCTTCCCTCTCTTCTTTCTCTCTCCCTTCACTTCCAGCCATGTAACTGAATCTAATTTCAATGTCCTGGAGACCCTCATTTTTTTCTTTTCTTTTATTTCTTCTTTTAAATTTTGTTTTGTTGAGCCCCTCATTTTTAAAATGGAAACTGCTTTGGCTTTTAGCTCCTTTCCGTTAATTTCTTCTTAAAAATGAAATTAAAAGGAATCCCACACAGAAAAAAAAAAAATACACATCTGAATAAATTTCAGTCTCAGATATTAATCTAAAAAACCAGAAGGAGCCCTTCCTTTAGCAAGTAACCCGAGTAAGGAGATAGTTTATAGGGGGACCCAGTAATTTTGTTACTAAATCCCCTACATCATACATGCCCAAATATGAAATATCTTTGTGAAAACCTCCTGCTGTGTTCTGCACAGATACTCATATAGTTGTTTGGAGATAAATAAGAAACAACTCTTTCTCTCTAGAGCTCTGATGAAATATTAAATGTCTCTAAGGTTGAGACATTTGATCAGCGGTCATGTATGGTTGTGAGAGCTAGACCATAAAGAAGGCAGAGTGCCAAAGAATTAATGCCTTTGAACTGTGGTGCTGGAGAAGACTCCTGTGAGTCCCTTGGACAGAAAGGAGATCAAACCAGTCAATCCTAAAGGAAATCAACCCTGAATATTCATTGGAAGGACTGATGCTGAAGCTGAAGCTCCAATGCTTTGGCCACCTGATGTTAACAGCTGACTCATTGGAAAAGACCCTGATGTTGGGAAAGATTGAGGGCAGTAGGAAAAGAGGACATCAGAGGGTGAGATGATTGGATAGCGCCACTGATGCAATAGACATGAACTTGGGCAAACTCCAGGAGGTGGTAAGGGATAGGGAGGCCTGGGGTACAGCAGTCCATGGGGTCTCAAAGAGTTAGACAGTACTGGGTGATTGAACAACAAAAGGTTGAGACATTAAAGTAGAACCGAAGCCCAGAGCAGGAATTCAGCAGTGAGGGGACAGAAGAAGTTTTAGGTTTAGAGATTGGCAAACTTTTCCTATTAAAGGCTCAGTCAGTGAAGTTACTCAGTCGTGTCCAACTCTTTGCAATCCCATGGACTGTAGCCTACCAGGCTCCTCCATCCATGGAATTTTCCAGGCCAGAGTACTGGAGTGGGTTGCCATTGCCTTCTCCAGGGGATCTTCCCGACCCAGGGATGGAACCCAGGTCTCCCGCTTTACCGTCTGAGCTATACTTTGGATTTTGTGGGCCAGTAGGTCTCTATCATAACTACTAAACTCTGCCACTGTAGTGCAGACATGGCCATAGTTATTATTGGGACATGAATCCCAATAAAACCACTCATGGACTCTGATATTTGCATCTCATACAATTTCCACGTATCATGACAAATTCTTCTTGATTTGATTTTATCTAACCAATTAACAATTTAAAAAGTCATTCTTAACTTGACAGTAATACAGAAACAGGAAGTGGTCTGAATTTGGTCTGTGAGTCAGTTTGCCAACCCAGGATTAGAGGAAATTGCATACTAAGAAGAAAGCAAGTCTCCCCTCCCATCTCATGCAGGGACAGTGACTCCTATTACCAAACCTCATTCTCATATTCTGTCTCTGGCAATCCTCATCACAATCCAGGAGACACATATTTTTCTCACATAATAGATGGAGGGCCAGAGAAAATATTCATTAATTCATTTAACAAATATTTGAGTCCAGAACGAGGTGCTGGGCTTGGGTTAGGCCCTAGGGATATGGCAATGACTAAGGCATAGCTTCTAATTGCTTAGAGACTATAAGACAGACTAGTACAGGTAATTACAATGCAGTATAGTCTGAGGGCTTCCCCCCGTGGCTCCAGTATTCTTGCCAGGAAAATTCCATGGACAGAGAAGCCTGGCGGGCTACAGTCCATAGGGTCACAAAGAGTTGGACATGACTAAGCAAACATACACGCACAGATAGGCTAAAGAGACACATATAGGAAGCATTTGATTAAATTTTGGGCCCAGGGAAAGCATTCTGGAAGAAATTACATCCAGTTGAGATAAGAAAAACATACGCAAAAAGAAGAGGAGGCAAAACCATACAGATTATAAGGAGAGACAAAAGCAAAGATGTGGAGATGAGAGAGCACAGCACATAAAGAATTTCAAGTCAGTAAGTTTGCATCAAAGAGCATATGGGGGGCGGGATAAGAGCAAAAGAAAGGTGAGCAGGGACCGTTTCATACTGAGTTACAGAAGGTGGGCTTCGCCCTGGGAGCAACATGGAGCCAACGAACAGGTGGAAACGAAGAAGTGATCTGGGTCAGATTTACTTTGGAGTAAAAATGCCTGGTTCCGGAGTGGAGAATGGATTGCAAGAAGCATGTCAGACCTCGTTTCATGATAAAAAAATACTGACCCCCTCATAGATAATGTGACTTGCTCAGGTTCACTGAGCTGGTGAGTTATGAATCAGTCCACCAGTTCCTTGCCCAGTGCCCTCTGTCTACTCGGTCACGGTGACATTCCCACACCTAAGGGGTGGACAGCACACGTCAAGGTCATAAACACAGCCATGGCCTCACTTTGGTGGAGAAGGGTGTTTGGAAACCAAGATCTAGTGATGGGTTCCATTCACTGCTCTAGGGATGTCATGCTTCTAGGGACTCTCAGTCGACAGAGCTAGGAAAACAACCACACCACCACCCTCCCTTTGTATCAAGCTAGTATTACATGAACAATGATCAAGTGACTCGGTTAAGTCATAAAAATGCCAGGTTCTCTGCCAAAGAAGATAAAAGAAAAAAGGGAGGAGGGTTGGAGAGAGACAGTAAAGTTACTGGTGATGCCAATTAAAATGTGTAAACTGGGTAGAATTGTAATGGGTTTGATGTTTTATACCAGACAGTTTTAGAACAAAGGATAAAGCATGTCATTCTATAAAGAGAGACGAGAACTAGGTTTTAGCAGATGATCATAATAGTAGGTAGAAGCTGCAATTCTGTTCTTTTTAGAGCTCAGCACACAGCTGTCATGGTAATAAGGTTTTTTGAAACCCTTAGTGAATCCAATCTCTTTATTTACAGATTAGGACCTTGAAGCTATAAAGCTGCACACCTATGGGGCTTGGAGCCTGGCTCTGGAGTCAGATATTCCTGCATTTGTGTCCCCTCTCTGCTCCTCAGTTGCTATATGGCTTCAGCAAATGACTTAACCTCTCTCTCTCTATTCTAGTCACCTCACCCAAAACCTCTTAGACCTGTTGTATTTAGAGGAAATAATGTATGTTACATAATTTAGCTCAGTGCTTGGCACATGGAGCAGGCCCTATAAATGATCTTTATAATTATTATTACTAATTATAATAACAAGCATTTATAGAGTACTCACTACATTATTGGAGAAGGCAATGGCACCCCACTCCAGTACTCTTGCCTGGAGAATCCCATGGACAGAGGAGCCTGGTAGGCTGCAGTCCATGAGGTCGCTAAGAGTTGACTTCACTTTCACTTTTCACTTTCATGCATTGGAGAAGGAAATGGCAACCCACTCCAGGGTTCTTGCCTGGAGAATCCCAGGGACGGGGGAGCCTGGAGGGAGGCCGTCTATGGGGTCGCACAGAGTCGAACACGACTGAAGCGACTTAGCAGCACTACATTATTACCATTATTGCTATTATTGTTATCATTATTTACTTAAGGTTACAAAATAAAATAGTAACTGGACTCAAACCAGAATCATCTCTGCTCCAGACCTAAACTCCTACTCAAAACTTCTTTTCACTTTACAGTGATTTTCAAATCATGTTCCATAGAGTCTTAGGGTTAGAGGAAGTGCCTAAAGGAGAAGCTGGACAGGCAGAGCTCTGTTCTCACTTTATTTTATATTTCTTTTGAAGCAGAAGTTCTACTCCTAAAAGTAATTTTGAAAATCATTGCAAACCATTGATTTCTACCATGCTATCATTGAAAATGAAATCAGTATCAAGCAAAGGACAGGATTATATACTTTGATCTTAAAGAAATGAAAACAGCTTATGAGAAGTCAAGAAGTAGATTTGATGGATAACCAACAAAAACTTCTTGTATAGCACATGGAACTCTGCTCAATGTTATGTGCCAACCTGCATGGAAGAGGGGTTTGAGGGAGAATGGATACATGTACATCTAAGGCTGAGTCCCTTCACTGTTTACCTGAAACTATCACTACATTGTTAATTGGCTATACCTCAATACAAAATGTTTTTGGTGTTAAAAAATAATAAAAATTAAATTTAAAAAATTCCATTTAGGTACCACACAAAAGAAGAAGTGGATTTAAAAGACATTAAGCAAATCTTATCTCTCCTTTCTTTTCTATTGACATGATTTTCCCAGGAAACTCAGCTTAGAGGGGCAGCAGGAGACATAACATACAGAAGAGATTCTCTGCAAGGGTTTCCAACCTCCATCAACACCCATGTCCACCATCCCTTCTCCACTTAAGCTTGGCCATCTCTTATGCATCAGTTGCATTTCATCCATTCCTTGGCTGCCTACATGTGCTACAGCCAAAGAGGTCCACTGTGGAATATTTCAGAAATTTGCATCTGAAAAGTTGAAACTCTGGGAGAAGCCAATTGTTAATCTGAAGGTAGAATTTCATGTCCCTTTGAGCCTGTGATAAACTGTCAGTCTCCAATTTATCTCTCACCTGAAGATAATCTTATTATCCAGACCCAGAGACATGAAGTATGAGAAGGAGCTGTGAACATGTTGGTCAAAATACATGAACAGATGATTGCATGACAGGTCATCTGAACATGAGTGGCCTAATGATTTTGAAAAGCTCCTTGCAAAGTGTGTTTACCTACAGAGTGGTGTTCAGAAACTAACTTTTGGTCTGTGGTTTATTTATGCTCCTGTCCTTCTCCTAAATGTGTGATATTTTGGATTCAACTGCTTCTGTATAATCAATTCTCACACTTAAAGTGTAAAACAAGAGACTAACTCGCTTCCATTGTGAAAATTAATCCTTCACCTTAGAAAAAGATTTATGCTTTGAGTCATAAAAAAGCCAACATTCTCCAGTACTTAAAAGCAGCACCGCAAACAAAAAGGAAACCGAATGAAAACATTAGTGAATCAATTTCCCTTTCCGTACAGATCTGAAAGATGAGAGTTCTCATTTCTGCCAAGAGGCTTCTGTCTCTGACAAGTTGAGTCAGCATGCTGCAAATTGTGAGAGATAGGTTTTGGACCACATAGGGCAGCTGAAAGAAACTGAATTGGGTCAAGCTAACTTTTGCCAGGTGTCTTAGAATTTTAGGAGATGAAGGAAAACTCTTTGCACTGTAACTCAAGTTAGCGGTTCTTGTTAATTGACTATAGTGGGTTGGGGGAGACAGGAGGAGAGCAGGGTGACCAGATATCCAAGATAGGATTCATCTGTCCTTGCTTTTTTTGAGTTTTGATGCTAATGTGATTCATGGGTATGGCAGCCATGGCAAGGTGCTGCTCAGATCTCCCTTTAAGAGAGAAGTTTTAAGAGTAGCATTGACATATATACATTGCCATATGTAAAATAGTTAGCTAATGGGAAGTTGCTGTATAACACAGGGAACTCAACCTCACGCCCTACGAGAATCTAGAGGGGTAGGATAGGGTAAGTCATGGGAGGGAGGTTCACGAGGGAGGGGACACGTGTATACCTATGGCTAATTCATGTTGATGTATGGGAGAAACCAATGCAGCATTGTAAAGCAATTATCCTCCAAATAAAAATAAATACTTAAAAAAAAAAAAACGAGAGAGAGATTCTTTAGTAAGAATGGACATATCTGTCAGTCTGCAGCCTCTGAAGCTTTGGGATCCATTGCAAAATTTAAGCTATGGTCTTAAGACCACACCAGAGCTATGATCTTCCAGAGCAGCTCCTAGCCAATGACTGAGCATGAGGGGGTGGTGGGGCAGACCAGAGCCAGGTATTCCTCCCGCCCAATGGAGGAATTTCTCTAGTGGAATCGTTGCTTTGGGGCTCCCTATCAACCTAGCCAAGACGTCCTAAAAACTCCCTGCAGTCTGAAGCTCTGTCTACCTAATTCTTCCTTCCTGCTCTCCCCTCTTGGACATCAAACTTGCAACATGACCTGAGGCCCTCCCCATTGCCTCCTGCTCCCTCTCCCCTTTCTCTTTGACAAGCATACCCCCAACCCCACCACCACCTCCACCCCCACCACCATCCCCGCCCCCACACACCAAAGTCTTGCATTTCCAATGCCATTCTGGTGTCTGCTTCCTGGGGGACCTAAATGTAGGCAATGGAGAAGCAGCAGGACATTTTCTTCTTACCCATCTCTAACCTCTCCCCTACATAGTGCTTTGTCTTTCTAACCAGCCCAAACTTCCCCCCTTAAGCAGCAGCTGTGGCCTTCAGCAGTGTTTGCCCTCGGCAGTCATGTGATCTCTTGCCATTTACTTTCCCACTGGAAACACAAGCCTTAGCAGACTGGAAACAGTAAAGTATCTAATGAACTGAAAGTAATTATGAAAAGCCAAGTAGGTGCTGAGATGTTAGGGCAAAATCTGGAGATTTGAGGGTGAGTGTGCATGTGTGTGTGTGTGCTCATTCTATAACCTTCTTCTCTTAGTTTTAATGAGAAAGAACAAATTAATATAGATGCAGTATCTCACCCCTTCACCTCCCTTGCTTATCCCAGATCATTTGGCAATGAAGGATGGATTCAATTCTATTTTTTGTTTGTTTCTCTCTTTATTTTCATAACTCAGTAAAATAGTCAGAAGGGTGGAAAGCCAGGGGAAATAAATACAAATGAGCTTAATATGCCATAAACTCTCCAATCAGTGTTTAATCAAGCAATGGCTGTAATTTAGAATGCTTATTATCTTATTTTAACTTTTCCAAGTAATCTATCCAACTTTATTTCAATTACTCAAATGGAAAAGGGCTAAGAGATCAAAGTAAAAATCACTTTTTGCTTAATAAAAGTAAACAGCTGGTTATGACTAAATTACCTACCTGGATGTAAGGAGAGAGATTTGAAAGTCTCTGAAAATTCCTTCCAAAAACAGATTCTATGTTCAGGAAATTAATTTTTAAAAATTAACACACACACAAATTCTATTTAGTTGCAACTACTAAGTGTATGGATTCTGTTCACTTTGGCTTAATTCAACATAAAAGATGAGTTGCCCCAGTCAAATCCTATTTGTCTACCCCACAGAGATTTTATTCTCAGAGAGCCAGAAACATGGAAGCCACTTCTTTCTCTCTCTCTTCTGCCATCTTTCCAAAACCTATAAGGACACTCTAAGTGCAGTAATTTTTGGGGTTAGGAGTTATACTACTAGAACTAACAAATATTTAGGGTTTCTCATCACCTTTGACCTTACCACTCCTTACTCTCCACAAACATTAAGGTGGGAAAGCCATATGAAATTGTCTGGACTCAGTATTATGACAAAGGAACACACCCTGCCCTCCCTGCTTCATTCCATCTGTGTACAGCCTAAAACAGCTGACTGGGACAGTCTTTCATCTTTAATCTCATCAACCGACTTTCCCATGAGAAACAGCCAATGAAGTCCAAACCTATGTACCAAGCTCTTTGTAAGACCCAGGCAACTCACCACATCTGACACTTCAAAAAAAAAAATTAGTAAAAGTGGTGGCTGTGAGTCACTAAGGCCAAACAGCATTCCTGAAAGAAATGAACATCACCAGTGGAAACACTGATGCTTGCTTTGAAAACTCTATAGGCCCCTATAGACCTGAATAGTATTAAGGTCTGAATTCTCTCCATCTCCACAATGCCTATTATTTGCTGTTCAATTTTCTATAAATACAACTATCTTCTCTTCTTTTTTTTTTTGGACTGTAACAAACTAGTATCAGAAATACTTCTAATGGTTCACATGGTCCTTCACACTGTCTTTCAGTTATTGTTGGTAGCTTAAAGGGGTGACTATAATTTGCTCTCAATAGTGTCCGATTTGGTGGACCATGACAGCTTGGTTCACACTCACACACACACTCACACACATGAAAGAGGACAGTGCAAGAGCAACCTAAAGAGAGAAGCCACACAACTGAACGTCATGTGGGATCTTGACATATCCTGGAAAAGGAAAAAAAAAAAAAAATTAGGTTTCAACTAAGGAAATTCAAATAAAATTTTAAATTCAGCTAACGATAATAATATATCACTATTGGTTCATTAGGGTGAAAAATGTACCTTCATAATGAAGGATGCTACAATAGGGGAAATTGGGTGTGGAGTACATAGGAGCTCTGCACTATCCTTGTAATTATTCTAAAATAAAAGCTTATTAAGACAACATCAAGAACAAAAAGGCAGTGCCTGACATGCAGGGGACACTGCAGTGACATCAGACTCTTTCTTCCTAAGCCTTATTCCCTGGCCCCATCCTCCACTGTGAAATGCTGCTGATAATTCAGAGTCCCTTTCCAATCATGCAGATGGAGGAAAAAGCCACAAGATGATGAGGATAAAGCTCGTGTGATGTGCACCGGAAGAGCAGCTGACTAATGAAAAGTGTGATTATTAAGCATCTTATTTTTCCCTAACAGGGGCCCAGAGGGAGGCAATAAAGCTCTGCGAAATTTACTCTGAAATTTGAAATAGGTCCACATCACCAGTTGCCAACTGACCTGCCCAAAAATCTGACAGGAAATTCAAACCAGAGTGTTTTCTTGTTTTAAGAGAGGTGTTATTGTGCTGCTTTTCTTTTTCCCCTGCCTTCTTCTTAAGAAGAACTATGGGTTGGTAAGGAAACATTTGAATCAGATGGAAGAAATAAAAAGTCCAGATAAAATGGCACAAAACCAAACAAATTCCTGGAGCTGAAGAAAATCCTGGCTGTGATAGGAATCCAAGCCTTTCCCATATGAGTCTGAATGAAGCAAAGCTCTAAGCCAGTGTATGGGCGCGAAACTTCATAAAATGCAAGTGTTCACGAATGGAAGCTGATTAACTTCCCCAAAACGCCATCAAGCAAAGTGTTTCAGATCAACTGAAGCTCAAGCTGGTGCTGACACAGGGCTTAAAGCAAGAATAATATGGATATTATGAAAATTCTCTCTTTTAATCAATAGGCCAGCCCATCTTTCCATTTCTGACATGATCCTTTCCTGCTCAAAGTATCCCAGTGGCACCCTAACCCTAAGCCCTAACCCTAACCTTAACCCCTAACCCTAACCCTAACTTACATAGCCCAAGTCAAAGAAGCAGCCTGTCCAAACTCAGCACATCTCAAGCTGTTTTTTCAGAAGGGAAATTTTTGTATGAAGAATCTTATTTGAAACCCCAGTATATAATCAGCGAAAATCAGAGCTGTTCTGAACGAGGACACAGAGCCGCCTTGTTTGGGGACCGCGCTACTCTATATATTTGAGTGTATAAAAATTTCATCATTTATAGGAAGATGTTTAAAAATTGTCCCAACATTTCATATTGTCCACTTTAATAATATACTAGCCAGTTCTATTACAGCAAAAACCAGTTTGTTCAGAAATAGTCAGAGGAATTGCAATTTGGGACATTTGAACTACAACAGATCATGGGCAAATCCAGAAGACAAGAGGAATTAGGTTTTATAGGGGAAAAGGGTACTTAGAAGTGGCTGTAATAATCAAAGAATCCATTGGAAGAAGCTGGGAGTTCAAAGTATACAGGTTTCTCATTGGCTGGGTTATTACAGTTTCTGATTGATAGGACTGTTGATGGAGAGAAGTTTCCTTCTTCCTGCTGGAGAGTAAAGTGGGCAACACTGCCCTGTAGGACATGTAGGCATAAATCTCTTCCTGTGTGTAGTAACTGATGACATATGTTGGGGAGTGAGAGCTTCTGTCCCCAGTTTTAGCTGCTGTTTCTTTAATTCCATAGTATCTAGTTGACTGATACAGATACATATTTTTTTCATTATAAATTATAGTCATATAATAATTTTACTCTACATTTGCATAATTGGTGGACTTTCTTGTCCCTGGAAGCTAAAAACATGTTTCAAAACAGACTTAGAGGTAAGAAGAAGCAAAGCCCTAAGATGAATAGATTTGGCAGAAATTGGCCAGATGCTCATCCATCCCAATTCTTCCCTCTGGGAAGAGGGGAATAAAACATAGTCCAGCTGTCCTTTCAGATAAGTTAGGAGGATGTAACTGAGTATGTTCTGACCAGTGGAATATGAGTGAAAATAATATGTGTCTCTTTGGGGCCTTATCTCTAAAATCCCTCTCCTGCTTCCTTCCATCTCCTCCTCTTCTTCCCTTATCTACAACAACAGAAAGGAAGGATTGATAGTTGGTAGAGTTACAAGATAGAAGGAGACCAGATCCCTGAGTTTCTGCTTAAATGAAAATGACCTAGGAATGCTACATGGGCAGCATCGCACTGTGACGTAAGCAAGAAATAAAATTTTTCCTGAGTTAAGATTGAGGGCTTGTTACCACAGTGAGATATAGAAGACATGAACTTCTAAAACTTATTCAATTTCATTAAAAAATTTGTTTTCAATTTTGTTTAAAGTGCTAATTTCAGCCTGAGTCTCCTCAATACAATAGATTCCCTTTAAAATTAATATTAGAAAAGTGTTCTGTTTAATGAGGAACTGGCGTGCATTATGCAAGCAGATAGGAATTATGTCACTTATTGAAGGAGGCAAGAATATACAACAGAGAAAAGACAATCTCTTCAATAAGTGGTGCTAGGAAAACTGGACAGCTACATGTAGAATGAAATTAGACTATTTTCTCACAGTATGCACAAAAATAAACTCAAAATGGATTAAAGACATAAATGTAAGACCAGAAACCATAAAATTCCTAGAGAAAAACATAGGCAGAACACTCTTTGATATAAATCACAGAAGTATTTTTTCCAGATCTGTCTCCTAAGGCTGTGCTGTGCTAAGCCACTTCAGTCATGTCTGACTCTGTACGACCCTATGGACTATAGCCCCCAGGCTTCTCTGTCCATGGGGATTCTCCAGGCAAGACTACTCGGGTGGGTTGCCATGCCCTTCTCCAGGGGGTCTTCCCCACCCAGGGATCAAACCTGTGTCTCTTACGTCTCCTGCATTGGCAGGTGGGCTCTTTACCACTAATGCCACCTGGGAAGCCCCCTAAAGCAGAGGAAACAAAAGTCAAAATAAACAATAGGACTTAATTACACTTAATAGCTTTTGCATAGCAAAGGAAACCATCAACAAATGAAAAGACGATCTACTGAATTGGAGAAAATATTTGCAAATGACATGACCAAAAAGGAGTTAATATCCAAGATATAGAAATGGTCCACACAGTTCAATAAAGAAACAACCCAATTAAAAAATGGGCAGAAGACCCGAAGAGACATTTCTACAAAGAAGAAAAAATGCTCAGCATTGCTAATCATCAGAGAAATGCAAATAAAAAGGACAATGAGATATCACCTCACACATGTCAGAATGTGAGTGATAGTCGCTCAGTCGTGTCTGATTCTTTGCGACCCCACGCCTATATAGCCCGTGGAATTCTCCTGGCCAGAATACTGGAGTGGGTAGCCATTCCCTTCTCCAGATCTTCCCAATCCAGGAATCAGAACCCCATCTCCCGCACTGCAGGTGGATTCTTTACCAGCTGAACCAACAGGGAAGTCCAAGAATACTGGAGTGGGTAGCCTATCTCTTCCCCAGCGGATCTTCCTGACCCAGAAATCGAACCCAGGTCTCCTGCATTGCAGGCAGATTCTTTACCAGCTGAGCCACCAAGGTGTTTATCATCAAAAAGATCACCAATAACAAGTGTTAGGGAGGATGTGGAGAAAAGTAAATCATTGTATACTGTTGGGAATGTAAATCTCTGTACTGTTTTCCATAGCCACTGTGGAAAACTGTAAGGGATTGCTCAGTAAATTAAAAATAAACAACTATATGATTCAGCTATTATACTCCTGGGTATATATTCAAAGAAAATGAAAATACTAATTTGAAAAGATACCCCAATATTCATAGCAGCATTATTTATAATTGCCAAGACATAGAAGCAATCTGAATGTCCAGTAACAGGTGAATAGATAAAGAAGATATCATATATATATTGTTGTTGTTTTTGTTTAGTTGCTAGGTCGTATCTGACTCTTTTGTGACCCATGGACTGTAGCCCACCAGGGCTGTTCATGGAATTCTCCAGGCAACAATACTGGAGTGGGTTGCCATTTCCTTCTCCAGGGGCTCTTCCCTACCCAGGGATTGAACCCAAGTCTCCTGCTTGGCAGGCAGATTCTTTACCTCTGAGCCACCTGGGAAGCCCATACATATATATAATATATAGAGAGAAGTATATAATATGTATAATATAGTAGAATATTATGTTGTTGTTGTTCAGTCGCCCAGTCATGTCTGACTCTTTGTGACCCCATGGACTGCAGCACATCAGGCCTCTCTGCCCCTCACTATCACCGGAAGTTTGCCCAAGTTCATATCTATTGCATCAGTGATGCCATAGAGCCATCTTACCCTCTGACGCCCTCTTCTCCTTCTGCCCTCAGGAAGAATATTATATGTAATACTATATATCATATATTATGTATTTTATCTGTATAATATATATCATATATATAGTGAAACACTGTGCTTTGCTGTGCTTAGTCGCTCAGTTGTGTCTGATTCTTTGCGACCCCATGGACTGTAGACGCCAGGCTCCTCTGTCCATAGGGATTCTCTAGGCAAGGATACTGGAATGGATTGCCATGCTCTCCTCCAGGGGTACTTCCCAACCCAGGGTTCAAACCCAGTTCTCTGCATTGCAGGCAGATTGTTTACCATCTGAGCCACGAGGGAAGCCCATGTAGGGATAAAAAAAGAATGAAATTTTGCCACTGGCAACAACACGGATGGACCTGGAGGGTATTTTGCTTAGTGAGATAAATCAAAGACAAATACTGTATGTTCTCACTTATATGTGGAATCTGAAAAATAAAACAAACTAGATAATATAGCACTAAAGAAACAGACTTACAGTTATAGAGAACAAACTAGTGGGGAAACAATAATGGGGAGGGCAAGATAGGGGTAGAAGATTAAGAGGTACAAACTACTATGTATTATATAAGCTACAAGGATATATTGTACAACACAGGGGATATAGCCAGTATTTTATAATACTTATAAATAGAGTATAACTTATAAAATTCCTGAATTGCTATGTTGTATACCTGAAACGAATATAATATTGTAAATCAACTATACCTTAATTAAAATAAAAAAAGAATTATGTCACCCATCACATCATCCTTTTGCCTTGAGCACCAAAAATCTTGGGTCAGAATTCATGTTTAATCACAATAATTGGTTTGACCCTCTCATTTAACATATTTGTTGCTGATTCCCTTACAGGGGCTTGACTTCCTATGTCTTTCTGAACAGTTTATTGTATTTCATTATTTGAACCTTGATCAATTTTGGAAAGATTTGTCGTAAATGAGTAAATCTTTCCAGAGAAATGACACTACCAAATAAAATGGAACAAATGTCAGGAATTCTCTTTTAAGTACTACATTTCACTTGTGTGATGCGAAGAGTTTCCATCACTGTGACTGTTTAAGTAGATGTCACAGCACAAACATCACAATTATATAGAGATCTGTATAACTCAGTGATTTACAGGGTACCTACTCTGCAGAGGAACTCAGGGGTACTACTACCTACTCTGCAGAGAAATTTTGGCTGTGCTCCTGTCAATGGAAGACCAGTTGGCCATATCATAACCACTTTCTTACTTGCTCAGCTGTATGAAGAGCATGAGTGGTAAACAAAATCCTGTTTTATCAAAACTAGAATTGGATTTTTGAAATAGGTTTTAGTTCAAATAATTTTGTTTTCTGTCTAAAGAATCTCCCATAATTCTTAACTTGATGCCAAGACTAGCAAGTCATCTCTGTGCAGCAATCACTGCTATTGTTTTATATTTTGTAAGATTTTCTACTGGAAGGCTAATATACGCTTTCTCTCTGGTGATCAAATGAATAAAAGCCGTTTTGTAGCATGTTCTACTTCCACTTGTAGAAGAGTGACTTCCAATAAAACCTCAGACTCACAAATATAAGAAAGGTAACAGAGAATGTGTGCAAGCATGGTTCGCCTACCTGGCATGGACCATGTCACGCTATGAAAGGAGTCATAAGTATACACTCCCCAGTAGATATACATCTCCCTTCCTCCTTCCTCCAGTGCCAAGGCAGAGTTTTATTTTTAAATGTCAAGCAGTGGTTATGATGTCCTCCACCTCAAACAGGTGCATCTGAGTTTACCCTGGGAAGGAGTCGAGAATAGTAAGAGTAACTCTCCAGATCGGAGGGGTGGGAGCAATGAGCTGCTGCAGCAGGGGTCACAGGCATTGCTTCCCACGGCCCATTGCAGCAGCAATAATGGATACCTTACCAGGGTGGCGGCCGTTGCTGCACAGAGGCTCTTTCTGGGAATATCTTGTTCCCCAGACTGAGCCCTCTAGCCTCAAAGAGACATTTCTGAGTGGTTCCCATCTGATAGCAGCGCAAGGTGGGAGCACCCTGTAATTGGATTAAGTAAGTGCTTCGAGTTTTTATACAAGAGGAGGGACTCCTCCTGAAAGACACTTGTACAATTGGAAATGGAAAGTCATTTTTATTTGAATATTTAAGAAGATGTGCCTTTCTGTATTTCCCTCAAAATGGTGAAGTACACATCAAGTGCATATGTAAAGGTATACCCTTATTTCAAAGAGGGGGGATTTACAAAGTTTGTCAGTATAATCCTTCATGCTAACCAACTAACTGTGTTTATATGAGATGAATTAGATCAACTTAACATTTATTTATTGGGCTTCCCTGGTGGCTCAGTGGTAAAGAATCTGCCTGCTGATGCAATTTCAATCCCTCAGTCGGGAAGATCCCCTGGAGAAGGAAATGGCAACACACTCCAGTATTCTTGCTTGGGAAATCCCATGGACAGAGGAGCCTGACAGGCTACAGTCCATGGGGTCACAAAAGAGTTGGACACGACTTAGTGACTAAACAACAACATTTATTTATTAATAAGATAAGTGCCAGGTATTAAGCTATTTGCTAGTTATATAAAGATAAATAATATAAGATTCCTATCCATGAAAACATGACGGTCCCTGAACCACTATCTGACCACTGGGAATGTTTACCATTGGATCACCTGGAGAAAATATTTCACCCAAGGTCTGTCACCATCTTATGAGCCACAACTCTGAATGACATTGGCTTTGACACAGATTCAACAACCATTGTAACAGCAATATGGCATCACCAATGGTAAGGAAAAATGGCACCAACATCATGCAAGAGATAGTTCCTGAGAATAGAACTAAGGGTAGGGAGTGAGAGGAGAGGTGCTGTCCATAGCAATTTTTTTGGTAACAGAGCTCACACAGAGTAGTCCAGAGCATCAGGGCTTCGCATGAGAATAGCTGGGGGGTGGGGGGAGGTACTTGCAGAGGTACTTCAAGAGTCTAACGATAGTGCTGCAGTCTGGGAAATCAACACAGATCCCTGAGCAAACCACACTGCATCATCCGCACCTCTGAGTGAAGGACAAAACCCTCGCAAGTACCAGACCAAACTCCTGAGTCTCTCCCCAGTATTTCCAAACCAGGTTTCCTGGATGGTCTCAAGTGAATAGCTAGGAAGAATGAGAAAGACCCTCCCATAAATAACTGAACTTTTATTTCTCAACCAGCTGGTGGGTGGAAGGCTGAGTCAGACAGAACTTGGAAAAACTGAGGAAGAGACGTTTCTTATACTTCTGAGACCATGAGGCAAAGGCAAGTCAATTACATGCATATGTACATTTTCTTTTAGGAAAAGTGCCCAGAACTTTCATCAGATTCTTAAAAAGATCTAAGTGTTAGAAGATGGGGGTGTTTTCAGGTTGGGCTTCCTTGAGAGGAGGATTTGAGATTTTTGAGCAAGTGATTTATTAAGAAAGCGGTTTTTTTGTTTGGTTGGGTTTTTTTTGGTTTCATCATGCAACTTGTGGGATCTTAGCTCCCTAACCAGGGGTTGAACTCAAGCTCTTCGCAGTGAGAATACGGAGTCCTAACCATTGGACCACCAAGGGAGTCCCAAGAAAGTGCTTCTTGAGAAGACTGGCCAGGGCATGGGGGAGGCAGAGAGGAGAGGGGAGAAAACGAAGCCAGTCTTCAGGCAAAGCCCTCATAGAGGCTGACTTCCAAGGGGCATCAGCTGAAGCAGGAGTGCTGGGCTTCCTCTTGCCACAGCCCCTCTTCCAGCATCTCTCTTCCTAGGTCACCTCTCTAATGTCTTTCTCTTTTATAATGTAGAGAAGCAATTCTTTTTGTTTCACAGTGAAGCTGTGCCCAGTGGGTCTCATTTTCATAACCAAACATATCCATATAAGGGGTGTTCTTTGCAGAAGCAGCTCTCCCCCAGAGAGTCTGTAGTCAGCACTCAATGTAAATTTCCCCTTCCTATCTCATACTCACACACACACACACACACACACATATGGAAACTGGGCCCAGAGAGATGACAACTTGCCTGAGGTCATTTAACAAGTCAGTGATAGAATCAAGACAAAACTCAGTCTTAACTCTCTCTTCAGTGTTCATTACTCTGAACACACTGCCTCCCGAGCATTCAAGCATTTTATATCAATGGTAATAAATATAAAGCAATTTCTTGGAGGGGGCAATTCAAGTTAAGTGTCAAATGCATTCCATAAATAGATGGATTTTTTTTCTGAATCTAGGGGGCAGAGGCACATGGCATAAATGTGGAGAAACAGAAATTTGCATGCACCCCCAAATAGAGATGTCTTTCCAAACAGTACAGGGCTGAAAGGGGCTGCTGAGAGAGGCAATTCATTTGAAAACCTTGCAGTATCAATAAAAATGCTTTATTGGTAAATATTTTCTTACTAATTTCACCAAAATCAAGTTAAAAGATGTTTTAGTTAGTCTGAATCACTTTCCTGCCTTCAAACAGAAAGTGTAGTCTTATCTCTATTTTCAGAGATGTTATTAGCTAAGCACCAGAAGCCATAGATTTAGCATTGACTCAAGGGCCCTTTGGGCTTCCCTGGTAGCTCAGCTGGTAAAGAATCTGCCTGCAATGCGGGAGACCTGAGTTTGATCCCTGGGTTGGGAAAATTCTCTGGAGGAGGGCATGGCAAGCCACTCCAGCATTCTTGCCTGGAGAATCTCCATGGACAGAGGGGCCTGGTAGGCTACAGTCCAGGGGGTCACAAAGAGTTGGACACTAAGCACAGCACAGCAAGGGCCCTTTGGGGCTTCTCCATCAGCTCAGACGGTAAAGAATCCACCTGGAATGCAGCAGACTCAGGCTGGATCCCTGGGTCAGGAAGATCCCCTGGAGGAGGGCATGGCAACCCACTCCAGTATTGTTGCCTGGAGAATTCCATGAACAGAGGAGCCTGGCAGGCTAAAGTCCCTTAGAGTTGCACAGAGTCAGACATGACTGAAGTGACTTAGTACTCATGCACACAAGGGCCCTTTAGAATCCAGATCTTACAACTGCCTTCTTCTCCAGAGGTCACAGCTAACATGATCCTTTACAGATAACATGCCCCTTTCATTCATCACACTTTATGTCATCCTCGTAGCAACCTTGTATGACAGGTAAATTACTACCTCATTTTATGGTAGAAAAATCAATATTCAGAGGGGTTAAGTAACTTACCTAAAAGCACCCAAAGACACAGTTAAGACCCAAATCCAAATCTTCAAGTCCAAATCTCATGCATGTGCTTTTCCAGTCTGTCCATAAAAGCTTAGTGGGACAGCTGGGTCACTGGTTTGGATGTTAGAGACAAAAACAAAACCCGGCTAAACTGCAAGTTGCTGAAGGTAGGGTCTTAACAACAGGAGGTCTTGGCTGGACAGGAGCTGGGTCCCAGCTGCTTCCAAGGAGCGGGTAATGGCTACTTTATGCCAGACTCTGTTTCAGGGAGAAAGCAGTGACCAAAACGGAACAAATCCCTGCCCCCTAACATTTACATTCTTGTGGACAGAATTGAAACAAATAATAACATATAAAATATGCCAGTGATGGTAAGTGCTGTGGAGAAAAATAAATCAGAACGTAGAACCTCAGGACTGTAGGTGTGCATGGGGGTAATGGGGTTCTGATTTATATGTTAGGTGATCAGGATTGGCCATCAGATAAGGTCACACTTGAGAAGGAACTTAAAGACAGTAAAGGAGCAAGTTTTATGGAGATTAGGGAAAAACAATTCCAGATAGAGAAAACCACAAATACAAAGGCCCTACGGCATGAGCTTGGTGAACCTGAGGAACAGGAAGGAGGCCAGTATAACTAGGGAGAGTTTAACAGCCATTAACTTTGCATTTATGGAGAAAAAAAAAAGCATTAGAGAGAAAGAAGTTCACATCTCTGAGACATAAAGATTGATACAAGGTAGAATTGGATTAGTGTTATGGAGAGACATAAATCAAGTATTATAGGATTGCCGAGGAAGTAAGGGAGGCTTAGAATCATAGCATCAGAATGTATTGTCTAGTCCAAGATACTGAGGTTTTCTTGAACAATAAAATACACTCCTTTCAAATTGTAGCTCGTGGATTGCCAATAAGAAAACAAATGGAATCAGAATACTCTGGCTGAAGTGAAGGTAGGAAGGTTTAGCCTTTCCAACTTGGCCTGACTCTTTCTCGTCCCCAGCCACTGAGGCACCTTTATGGAACCATAGGGCTGTAAGAGACAACGTTTGCCAAAGATTGATTTAGTCAAACTAGTTTTACAAAAAAGCATCCGAGGCCCGCAGAGGGAATCTTCTTCTTCTGGTGTACAATGGAATGAAGTCCCTTCCCACTCACTGCCCAGTATGCTGTGCTGGCCCTGAGGCTGAGGGTCATGGATCCTGCTTCAGCCTCCAGTCTGCACATCCCACCTCCTTGGTTGACCCTGGATTGACCTAGAACGCCCCTGCTCTCTGTCTTTCCATGGATGTGATGCCACACCAGAGCAGCTGCCTCTCTCGGCTCCTATTTAAAACTGATCGGTGCTCTGGGGAGTTTCTCTATGAGGCTGGCCATCTCCCCAGCACTCATTCCTCCTGGGGGACCCATGTATTCACTCTTCCTAGGGGCAGTCTGAGATAATCAGAACAAAAAGGTCATTACTCAGATTTGCATTTCAGATTAGATGTTTGACAATAGTCTTGAAAATTGGACTTATGGAGAGAATATATCTTTTGACACACACAGAGATAATGACAAAGAAATTGCCCTGCACTTATTCCCTGAAAATGCCAAGCACTTCCTGCCTTCACATCTGATGTATGTACTTCTTCACTAAGATCTTTTTTTTTTTGTAAATTGTATGCCTCCTTCCAGGAAGCTAAATTCTCTTCCATTCTGACTCTTTCTTAGACTTCTCCAAGTAGAATCTGTTTACCTTTTATCTGTGTTCCTGAAGCACCTGCTCCATGCACTTATTCTAGCTCTCATTTTATTGCACTGGAAAAACACGTGTAGATATTTTTCTCTCCCACTGACTCTGAGCTTCTCTTGTGAATAAGAAATACATCTTATTTGTATTTGATGCCTCCACTGCCACTAACACAACACTCTTAGTGCCTGATACGTTTGTTAATTGACATTATAATTGAGTCACGACTGGGGTTATAAGAAATGAGGGTTCTTTTTTACTATGGACTTTTTGAGACTTTGCCAACTAGTGATAAGCTATGAGCAATTATTTTCTCAGCTGGCTTGATAATTTCTTGAAAAGTAAAATGACTACGTGAATATCCTGTTATTGATCATTGGAAGTTACCAATGAATGGCTCCAGTGCTCACTTTTGGTCTTTTTCTATCCCAAGCCTTGTGACACATTTTTCCATTTGTTCATCCACGCTGGATCTGCTCCGAGGCATTCTTGCCGCTATGGCCAGCACGGCCAGCAATGACGCGTTCCCCCTCGTGCCTGGCCACAGGCCCTGGTAACTGTCAGCCTTTCAGATACGACTGACAAGAGTGAAAGCAAAATCTGTGGGAAAAAATATGAAATCGAGGCCCAACTCTCACTCTCTCATTATGTCAAGATGATCTCATATTTTCTGAGCATTGTGTGGTAAATCTCACATGATCTTGAGACAGAGGGGGCTTTTCACAACAGTGGTTTTTCTGAATAGACATATAGACCTGGCTGATGATGCCTCTAGCTGGTCAGCACTGAAAGACAAACTGAAGTTCCACTTCCTAAATTCAGATTGCATATCAGGGTTACAGAGAAGGGCCATTTCCTTTTGACAGTGGTGACATAACCAAAGCCACTTCATTTGCAGGAGTTTATAAAAACCAGATTATCCCAGATTTACTTTCTTAAGCCAAGAACAAAGCTACCTCAGTAACAGAAAAAGTCAGCTCACACCTGTCTCTTGATTTCTGCTTTGTCATCCAAGGTTGTTCAGATCTGGGGCTGAAATACAGCTCTCCCACCCCAACAACAGGTAGCCTGGCCAATCATTTCCAGTCCTAACTTCACAGTTCACAATTCAAAAGGCAACATTTTCTTGCTTCATTTATAAGCACTTACTTAATCACATGGAATTTACCATGTTTATTGTTCAACAACTGATCTTTTTCTCCTAAATCACTCCAGGATTTCCACTTAGCTGATACGGCTTTGAAGTTTCTAACAAAAACAGTAAACAAGAATGCAAGAGAAAAATGTTTGTATTTTGCTGCAATGTAGAGTATCTAAGGTTATCACTAAAAGGCCCATGAGACATGACCATAGAGAAAAAGAGAACCTGAGAAACTGTTTGAGAAGACGAGTCACATGATATGTGTTTATTTGGATTTCTAAAATTTCCCTTTCTCTCGCTTTATTTACATTTCATTAATATGACACTATCCAACCTGAGTAACATTTTGTCCTGTGAGTCTACTGATTGGACTTTTGCAAGCAGCCAGACAAGAACAATTCTAAACAAGCTCTTGGTTGCTATGAGGCTCCATATTTATTGAATTAGAGAACTTTACATAAAAATTTCCCTCTGAATGTAATATTTCAAACACACCAGACTCCATTTCCCCTAGAGAAGCAGGTAACTTGGGAAGCAGATCAGGTTTGTTACCAATAAACTAAAAAGGTGGAGGACAGCTTGCAAGGGCAGGAGTTGAAGTATCGGGTTTTAATTCCTAACCTGGACCAAGTTCAATGGGCATGAGTCTTGCTCCTTTCCAATTTGTGTTAACTAAGTTCTAATTAAGCAGAGTTCATTTTAATGAAGTCAGAAACCGGGTCTGGGCCTCCTCTACCTAGACTTTCAATATTGCAGAGTTCTTTCTTAATTAAGGTGAAGAATTCCCTCTGGTTTCCGCGGCCAAAATTTTCCATTTGTTCCACATCAGATGCCAGTTGGCTTCCACCCCCTGCAACCATGTGCCTCTGGCACAGCTGGACAATATATTAACTTCTTTGGGATTAAAAAGGTGCTATAAAAAAATTAAAAGGTGCTATATCCTTAAGACGGAGCAGGAAATGGCAACCCACTCCAGTATTCTTACCCAGGAAATCCCATGAACAGAGAAGCCTGGAAGGCTACAGTCCATGGGGTCACAAAGAGTCGGACACAACTTAGCAGCTAAACCACCACCATCTCCTTAAGAAATATTCCGAATAACCTGGATTCTTATTTATTCTTACCAGCAATCAATCTTTTCTAAGTAATAAAAAGCAAATGAGCAGGGAACAACCAGATTTCAGCAGCAACGTTTCTGGAGGTTCTTCCCTTCCTTAAGCCTAGGGCCTGAATTCCCCAAAGACAGATATGAGCAGGCTTTACTGAGTTCTGCCTCCTATTCTGGGATCTAGGGGCAATTTGAAGACAGAGGAAAGAGGGGCCCTGGGCTGTCCTTAACGGCTGCCTAGCTGTGCAAGGGCACAGCAGGAACAGCATCTCTTCAGCTGTGCAAGGCACTGGGGCTGAAGCCAGACGACTCAACCCTAGTTCCTGCCCTCTCACTGAGTTAACTATGAGACTTGCAAAGCGCTTCAGTTTTCTCATCTGTCAAGATAGAGAACACAGGACTTTGGGGTGTTCCAGTGGTTAAGACTTTGTTCTCCCCATGCAGGGGACACGGGTTCAATCCCTGGTTGGGGGACTAAGATCCCACATCTCACGGAGCAGTTAAGCCCACCTGCCACAACTACTGAGGCCGTGAGCTCGAGGAGCCTGCGTGCCGCAACAAGAGAAGCCAGCACACTTCAACAGGAAGCCCAAGCACCACGACCAGAGAAAGCCTGAGCACAACGAAGGATCGATACAGCCGAAAAAAGAGGAGAGAGAGATGATTAAACCAGTGCTTTACAAACTATCTATGACAAAGGAGCAAGATTTTTTTCCTTCCTTCACCCCATCTCCTAATCTGTTGGGGATCTTTTATTAAATATGGATAAATCAAAATGATTACCAGTAATATAATATTGTATTGTATACTTGAAAGTTACAGAGAGAAACAATCTTACAAGTTCTCATCACACACATTCAAAAAATTGTGGGAACAAGCCAATGGTTACCAGTGGGGAAAAGAAAGGGGAAGGGGTAAGATAGAGGCATGGGATTAAGAAATACAAACTACTGTATATGAAATAAATAAACAATAGGGATATACTGTACCATACAGGGAAATAGAGCCATTATTCTGTAACTGCCTTCGATGGAGTATAATTTATAAAAATACTGAATCACTATGTTGTACCCTTGAAACTAATGTAATACTGTAAATCAACGATATTTCAACTGAAAAAAATTTTAATTGTAACTATGTGTTGTGATTGATGTTAACTAGACCTACTGTAGTGATTATTCTACTACATATACCGTATCATTATGATGTATGCTTAATAAAAATTGTATTATATATCATTTATATCTCAATTTTAAAAACACACATGAACATTTTTTAAAGAAAAACCTTGATATGGTATATTCAAAATTGCTATTATATTTCATAGGGGCATCATATAATTACTGCTCTAACTTTGTCTTTAACAAAGTCACACCCAATACTAAGCAGGCAATAGACCCTTAATAAACCTTTGAATTAATGAGTGAAAATTAAAAAAAAAGAATTAGCAGATACATGGATGTTGCAGCATCCATTGCTATCAAAGTTTCTAAATGCCGAGTCTCACTTGCTGTGTTTTATCTCCCCACAGAGGGTAACAGTGTATTGATCAGTGGCCGTGCATGGACCACACTCAGCATCTTACATCCCTCCCTGCTCCGGCCTTGCACCTCTTCACTCAGGTTGCCCAAGTACCCAAATACTGAGCTTGGTGGCTAGATTAAAATTATGCTTATGGAGCAACAAAGACCAAAATAACAAAGTTGTTGTTGTTCACTCTCTCAGTCATGTCCAACTCTTTTCAACCCCATGGATTATGGCACGCTAGGCTTCCGTGTCCTTCACTATCTCCCAGAGTTTGCTCAAACTCACGTCCATTGAACAAATGATGTTATCTAACCATTGTATCCTCTGTCACCCCCTTCTCCTCCTGCCCTCAATCTTTCCCAGCATCATCATCTTTCCCAATGAATCTGTTCTTCTCATCAGGTGGCCAAAGTATTGGAGCTTCAGCTTCAACATCAGTCCTTCCAACGAATATTCAGGGTTGATTCCCTTTAAGACTGATTGGTTTGATCTCCTTACAGTCCAAGGGGCTCTCAAGGGTCTTCTCTAGCACCACAGTTCAAAAGTATGAATTTTTTGGCATTTACCTTGTCAATCTGCTTGAACAGCAATCTGAAATCCTGGCTCCACCATTTATTATCAGGTGACACAAAGCAAGTTACTTAACCTCTGTGCCTTACTTTTCTCATCTCTAAAATGAGAATAATAAGATCTTCTTCATGGGAGTGTTTTTGGTAAATGTTTACTCTGATATAATTTCAACTCTACAGAAAAAATTGAAGTAGCTCACAGAAATCCTATTAATCTTTATTCAGATCACTATTTGTACTATTTGTACTAATACTACTATTTATACTATTTTCCCCATTTGCTGTATCATTCTCTTTCTATTTCTTTCCCTTTCTATTATTTTTTTCTAAAGTATTTAAGAGTAACTTGTAGCCATCATGCCCATTGGATTGCTTTGAGGATTAAAGGAATTAATATGTGTGAAATACTCAAAATAATGCTTGGTACACATAGTAAGCTCTCATAAAACATTACTTCTTATGCTTGGTTTCCAAAGACCTTTCCAGATGTTCAACAGGGATCTCATATTCCAGTGATTTTGTGGCAGCTCCTTGTGGAATCTCCTACAGGCTGGGGGTCCATCCCTATGACTCTACCCTTCTCAAAGGTTTATGCCAAACTCACTTATTTTCAAGTATGTTGAATTTGACTGACCTAAAAAAAATCATTTTATGCCATATGTATCTGGCCTTGAACACTGGTATTGAGTGTATCTGCTCTAAATTATTGTGTGTTATTAAATCTGAAGAACTCTGGTAATTCTTTTCTTTTTTCTACAAAACAGCTGTACTACTCTTAATAGAATATTAAACTGATCATCAGTGACTAGAAGACAAGCCCTCACTCTTCATGTTCTTTAGGGAAATGATAAGAACAGTGATTTCTAGGAAATTCAAGTATGACCCTTAAAACAAAACTTCCCTACCCAGCTCAGATGCCTCTTATTTCTGTTACCCAAAATGTCTATGCTTTGATTCAGGAACAAAATTTTGATTAGCATAATATAGTACCTTGTCTACCCCTGGTGTTGGTTTAACTTTAAACTGAACCAGAACTTTCCTTCTCACATTCACCTGTGTGCCTTTGCTTCCTAATTTCTGGCTCATCCAGATCCTGCTGTGCTGAATTGAATTAAGTATGGAAAACATACGGATTCGGCTTCATCTCCTTATACCAGATTCAGCTATAGAAAAGACTGTTCAGTCCACAGCAATTTTTAAAATCATTCCACGTGAGTCATACCCCAGAAAGAAATCAAATCACAGAGGCATCTGGTGTCCAGAAAGACCCACTGTTTTCTATGGCCAGAACCTAGAAGGCTGGATGACTTGCCCAGGTGACTCACTGCTATTCACGAAACACTAAGACAAGGTCCATATGGCATCCAGGCCCTTTTGTTCAGGATTACCATGTGACCAAAACAAATCCTATCATTGCCCTAGCAGGGTTCACAAGCCTTTGACTTTTGTGCCAGACAATGCCTGGAGGAGGAAAAGCAGGCCAAGTGGATACATCTTCTATCCCCAGATGAATTATGTATGTACAACGAGAGCCAACTCAGCTGAGCCTCACATCACTCTCCCTGGGGATTCCCATGAATGTGTGGCCCCTGCATATAGTCACAGCCCACGCTGAATGCTCTGTTCCCTGGAAAGTCTGTCAAGTATCCTACACAATTTAATATGTGGTCAAAAATTTTTGCCTGATGCTCCTTATTCCTTAGGTTAACCCATGGAGAGCCAAGGCCATGTACGTCCTTCAGAGTAACCTCACAGTGGGCTTGGTCCACAGTAGGTGGGAAGGTACTTCTCTAGATGGCCTGATGTAATACAAAATAGGGAAATTGGTCAGCCCAGCTGTCAAATCATTGACTCCATCTCCACAGTAGGAGTCCCCACATCCTCAGCCACAGCATTCTGCCTCCTTTCTAGAGAAAAACCTCTGCTTCTGTCAGAGATGTGGACATCTGAAGGCACAGCTCCCACTTGTTTTATTCCTCCAGAGTCCTGGCCTACCTGGCTCTACTAGCACTGCCCTTTCCCCGAAGAACTCTGGGAGTTACACAACAATGAGGAATACACTGATGCTCACCTGGTTCATTTTAAAGTCTAAGGCATGGTTTCTCCAAAAGTTACACACAGAGTTACCATACACACAGCAATTTCTCTCCTGGTATATATTCAAAAGAATTGAAAACCTATGTCCACACAAAAACTTGTAATGGGTATCCTTAACAGCATTATCCATTAAGAGCCAAAAAAGAGAAATAACCCAGGTTTTCATCAACTGACAAGTAGTGGTATATCCATACAATCAAATATTATTTGGCCATAAAAATAGTGAAATACTCATATATGCTATAACATAAATGAACCTCAAAAATATACTAAGTGAAATTCAAACACAAAAGGACACATATATGATTCTGTTTAAACGTCTGAAATAGGAAGATCCATAGAGATAAAGAGAAGCTGGGGAGGAGGAAATAAGGAGTGAGAATAAGGAATAATAACCTCGAGTACAAGGTTTCCTTTTGGGATGATGGAAATATTCGAGAACTAGCAGATAGAAATAGATAGAACTAGATAGAACAGTTCTATTCTAAAACTACCATCATGATAACGATGGTCGCACATATCTGAATATACTAAAAACCACCAAACTGTATATTTTTAATGGGTTAAGTTTATGATATGTGATTTTTAAAATGGATTAAGAGATAAAACAGGACATATAAATTAAAAAAGAAAAAGTGCAAGTCAAAGTGAATTCCAGGTCCCAGTTTGGCCTGTTGATTTTATAATTGCCACAACCAAAATTCCTTTCCTTTCTCTTGCTGAAATTGGTCGCTGTCAACACAGGCATTTCTAAAACAAGTTGTGTGCCCCAAAGTTCCACTCAATGTCCAGCCAGATCAGGACTGTCACCCAGGCTGTCGGGCCTCCTCTCAAATGGGCTTTGATCTGGCCCCACATCTTAAGACAGTGAGAGCCTTGGGGCTCTGGTTTCTCTATTTCCTCACTGCCCGTGATTGCTTCTGTCAAAAATAATCATCTGTCTTTCATTGCAGTACAGATGATAGCCAAATGTTACCCTCGTCCATCAAACTGTCAAGCTAATTGTTTATAAAACATCCGGAACTGGTTGTCACAGAACATCAGCAAACTCAGTCCAAGTGAAACAGACCCCTGAAGTTGGATACAGCCCTGCATGAGGGACGAGTCCCACTGACAAGCCCTTCACAAACACCTTTCTTAAGCCAACAATGGTCAGAAACTAGGAGTGCTACTGCTGTCCGAGATGCCGAAACTGCTCTCAAAGAACTTGGTTTTCCTGTTACTAGAATGTTTTTCTTTTTGATAATTTGAAAACTGCTCCTAGTCCCAAGAGACTCCAGGACTTGGGCTCTAAATTCCTGCCGTGGTCCAGTGTTAAGATGGACAATGCAGGACCTCTGCCTCTGCTGCTGCTGTGCCACACCAGCAGATAATTCCTTATACCTGAGTGGTGCCTGAAATTTGCTGAGCACTTTCACATGGATTTCTTTCTAGCCTCAAACTCACTGTGATGGAGGCAGAGCTGACAGAGTTATTTCTAGGAGCACAAAGACTTACTCAATGTCACTGGAGTTGTGGATGGCAGACCACTGGCTGCTCCATTCTCAGCTCAGTCCTGCTTCTGCAGAACCAGGAGGACACAGGGTTTAACTTGGGTCAGGAGACAAGTCTCCCCAGCAGCCTTCCCTTCTACCACTTCCCCATTCCCTGGCTCAGCCTCCTGAAGCCTTCCTCAGCCAGTTTTTCTATCACTTTCCCATCTAAAACACTATTTGTCATTTCAAGTCTTCTCTTTCACCTTGTCACCTGAGCTATCATTCATTTAAACAAGACTGGTTAAGTCTCTACTAACTGATGCTTTTGAACTGTGGTGTTGGAGAAGACTCTTGAGAGTCCCTTGGACCGCAAGGAGATCCAACCAGTCCAGGAGATCAGTCCTGGGTGTTCATTGGAAGGACTGATGCTAAAGCTGAAACTCCAATACTTTGGCCACCTCACGCGAACAGTTGACTCATTGGAAAAGACTCTGATGCTGGGAGGGATTGGGGACAGGAGGAGAAGGGGACGACAGAGGATGAGATGGCTGGATGGCGTCACTGACTTGATGGACGTGAGTCCAAGTGAACTCTGGGAGTTGGTGATGGACAGGGAGGCCTGGCGTGCTGCAATTCATGGGGTCGCAAACAGTCCAACACGACTGAGCGACTGAACTGAACTGAAGTATCAAACACTCTGCTAGGCAGGTACAGAAAAATACATCTCCTGTGCTTAAGAGACTCAGAGCCTTGTGACCTTCAGTCCTCACCATTTCTGACTCTGGACTGCAGGCCCTGTGCATCTCCAGGTTTTGTAGACCTTTGAGGTCTGTCTTCTGCCATCCATCTAACCCACAAAGTGATCTCCGTCTGACCCATCTTCTCAGGGCTCTAAAACCATGAGTCTCGCCTGGTAGACCAAGGAAATTTAATCAAGCAGGAATAGCATATAGCACACACAAATATACATAACATATATAGCCTGCATGTGCGTCCATTACAGTGAGGAAGGAACACTGGACTCTGTCACTTACAGAGTCACTACTCTCGAATAAGGACATGGGGCTTCCCTGATAGCTCAAGCGGTAAAGAATCTGCCTGCAATCAGGGGATGTAGGAGATGCGAGTTCAGTCCCTTGGTTACAAAGATCTACTGGAAGAGGAAATGGCAACCCACTCCAGTAATCTTGCCTGGAAAATCCCATGGACAGAGAAGCCTGGTAGGATACGAGTCCATGGGGTCACATAGAGTTGGATACGACTGAGCGCGTGATGGATGGATAGAATAAGGACATAGAAGCTGGGACTGAGCAGGATGCTGACAATAACCACTGCTCTGATTATAAAATCAATATCCATTTGTCAGTGTCTTTCCAAAACCAGTATTTTTAAATGAAAGTTTCCAACTTGAGAGAGACATGCCTGCTTCCGTAACACAACCACCATGGTCATGTCATGGAATAAGATGCAAGAGCTGAGTGTTCTTATGTTGCCTTCTATGCACAGAGCACCATCCATGTTTTGTTTTCCAATGCCTACAACAGAAATATGTGCGTGCGTGCTAAGCTGCTTCAGTCGTGTCCGACTCCTTGCAACCTTGTGGGTTGTAGCCTGCCAGACTCCCCTGTGCATAGGATTCTTCAGGCAAGAATACCAGAGTGGGTGGCCATGCCCTCCTCCAGAGGATCTTCCCAACCTAGGGATCGAACCCACATCTCTTGTAACTCCTGCATTGCAGGCAGATTCTTTAGTACTGAGCCATCAGGGAAGCCTGTAACAGAATTAGGATCTGTTGAAACACAATTTTCAAAAAGAGAGATTCAAGACTCTCAGGAAAGATATAAAAATGACACATGTCAAATATTCTGTTTAACTCATTAATTCATGAAGTAAAAATGAGACATTAGAACTGATTCAAAAAAATTTTTAGAAACTCAGTATCCTTGAAAACTAGCTGATGTCTTATAAGGTGAAAAACTTTTTGGGTTATCTCTTCCACTAGACAGGAATATTTTTTGCATCTCTTTTGAAAAAGATCCACCAGTTAACTTATGTCTCGATGGAGGTTTAAAATAGGCACCCAACAGAAATTTGAATCCAACCCTTCACTAAAAAACACTCAAGACTCTCTTTGGGCCATTTTTGAAGTTACTAGTAGCTTTCTGACAGGTCACTGATGCTGGAACTAGGGACTGACTCAGGGAGGTTATGGGAACAAAGTCTTTATATTATCTAGTGTTTAAAAAAATAACTGGGAAAAGGCAAAACTACAGAGACAATAAAAAGATAAATAATTGCCAGGGGTGAGGGTTGAAGGATGAATAGGCAAAACATAGAGAATTTTGGGGCATTGGAAATACTCTGTGATACTACAATGATGGGTGTATGTCATTATATGTTTGTACAAACCCAAAAAATGTACAACATGAAGAGTTAACTCTAATATAAACTATGAACAGTGTACCAGTGTAAGATCATCAATCGTAATAAATGCACCACTCTGGTGGGGGAGGCTTCAAATGGGGAAGGCTGTGCATATGCGGGGGGAGCAGGGGGCATGTGGGAAATCTCTGTCTCTTCCTCTCAGTTTTGCTATGAACCTAAAATGGCTCCTAAAAACTATCTTTTAAAGACACTCTGAAATGTTTATCAATAAACAAGTATTCATGATTATCCTTAAAGATAAGAGGGATGACACCAGTCTCCCTGCTCCACACAGCCTTCAAACATTCTTAGGCCAGATTTCTTCACCCTAAATATAACCCAGTGTTGTTTAATGGAACGAGGAAAGAGAAAATAAACCTGATGAGCAAGTGGGCCAGACAAGTTCAAGTTAAGAACCCATGCCCTGCAAGCCTGCAGAACTAAAGTGCCCAGAGAGGCCTTCAACCATTCAGATGCCATGACTTTTTATTTTTAGTAGACAAATGCAATTTTGAGTATAGTTCTGAGACTGAACGACTTTAAAATCCAACAGAAACATTTATCATCAAATAAAGAAGGCACTTGGACTGCAAGGAGATCAAACCAGTCAATCCTAATGGAAATCAACCCTGAATGTTCATTGAAAGGACTGATGCTGAAGATAAAACTCCAATACTTTGGCCAACTGGTGTAAAGAGCCAACTCATCTAAAAGACCCTGAAGCTGGAAAAAATTGAAGGCAAAAGGAGAAGAGGGTGGCAGAGGATAAGATGGTTAGATGGCATCACCGACTCAACAGACATGAATTTGAGCAAACTCTGGGAGATAGTGAAGGACAGGGGAGCCTGGCGTGTTGCAGTCCATGGGGCAGCAAAGAGTAGGGCAGGACTTAGCAACTGAACAACACCAAGAAAGAAGGCATTAAAGAGATACGGGCCATCCAAATCATTTCTATTTCCCCTACCTCCACCCTCTGATCACCAGAGCAATTCAAAGGTTAAGAAAGCAAGGAAAACAACAACAAAATCAAGCTTCTGACATTAAATCATTTCCATCAGGTAAAATTAATGAAAGAAGACTTCAGGTTTCTTACAGAATCAGTGCACTTCGTATAAGACTTGACTACTTTAAGCTATAATGAAACTATATAATTATTTTTAGAATTAGTTGCTGTTTAGTCCTAGATTAGAAACACAATGTCCAATTACAATATTCCTCATCTAATGTTTCTGTTGGACTATATTTTTTATGCTTTGGGACTGAAATTTCAGGAGCTCATTATGTATACAGTGGACAAAAATACCCAGAATGTTAGTGGCTTAACGCAATGAAAGTTGTATTATCCTTTCATGCCACACGATTGTTTTGGGTGGGTGGGGGTTCCGCAACCCTTGCCTGTCACTTAGGTGATGGAGTAGACACTTGGAGGGACCTTGCTAGATGCTATGGCAGAAGAAAGTGGGACATATACCCATCAAGCTTCCACCCAAGAGTGATACATGCCACTTTCCTTCACATTTCACTGGGGAAAGCAAGCCATGTGGCCATGATTAATCCCAAGGAAGCAGGAAGTACAATTCTGAAGAAGTGAGAATATCCATGACTAAGCCTGCATGCATGTTCAGTGTCTTTGGTCATGTCTGACTCTTTGCAACACAACCCTATGGATTGTAGACGCCAGAATCTTCTATCCATAGGATTCTCCAGGCAAGAATACTGGAGTAAGTTGCCATGCACTCCTCCAGGGGATCTTCCCAACCCAGGGATTAAACTCACGTCTCCTCTGTCTCCTCCATTGCAGGTGGATTTTTTTTACCACTGAGCCACCTGAAAGCTCATGACTGAACCTAGTGACTACCAAAGCTCATTTTAGAAAGTAAGGTTTCCTGATTTTAAACACATTTTATTCTTTTAGCTCTATTAACTTAGCTATTAAGCAGTGACGTCATTATGAAGTTAGAATAAGTATATATTTTGACTTATCAATGTAAACCTTAGTTCATCTGACACTTTAACCAAATACAGGTTTTTCCTGTGCCCCTCATGTCAGGCAGAATTCCACAGAAATGAATAAGACAAAATCCTGCTCACGGCTCCCACGTTGGGTAATTTGGTCTTGTGCCAGAAGACACAGCTTTCATTTTGAAAAGTTCCCAGGTTTGGGATTGGCTATAGTTCCTTTTTCCATAAGGTCTGAACCTGTCGACCTCCACAACACAGAGGATTCATTTGTCACCCAGCCATTTATATGAGGACTGAATTAACACTGGTATTTTGAGGAAACTTCATTTTAGCAAATTTGGGTTAGCAGGTGATTTTGTGGGTTCAACTTTATTTCCTTATTGATTTTCTACACCCAGCTTAGGGTTGCTGAATCTAGATTTCACAGTACAAAATTCCCCTGACAAAGTTGGGAGCATGCAGAGCAAAGGGAGCCATTGCCAAGGATTCTTGGAAGGTCAGAGGCCAGATTCAAGGCCTTGGTATCATGTGTGTAGCAAAGAGTCAGCTCACCAGGAGGCTGGCAAGGAGAGAAGGGCTCTGAGTCCACTCTAGTGACCAAACCTGCAAACAAGCTTCTCTAATCACAAGATGCTGAAAAAGGGTCACATGGATGCTTACTGTTAAATGATACAAAGGCAAAAGTAAGTTTTTGCAAAAGCAAAAACTAAGCCCCTCCAAAGCAAATGTAATTAAAATTAAATTAGATTTAATTAAGCAGAATTAATTATATAATTCTAAAATGTGGATAGGTGTATCAATAGAAAGAAAAAACTTCAACTATAAACCAGATGAAGTTCAAATAATTTCACTGGAGTTTCTGGATCTTTCAGGCATATAGCTGGCTTCTTCCTGTGTCAATCAGGGTCCCATCAGGAAATAAACAGCACATTTCATTCGAATTTTGAAAGAGATTTTTAATGGCGGGATTCTTCACTGAGTTGTGGGCAGGATTAAGGAATCCACCATGCATGTTGGGGAATCCTATGACCACAAGAGCAGGAAGGGGCAGGGGAAGAACTAATGTTACTTGAGCTTGGTGAAAGCTGCAGCCACGAAAGGGGGAAGCCCCAAGGGAGCTGTGACCTTGAAAGAACATGGCCACAGTCTGAACTGTGCCAAGGCAAAGGGCAGGTGACAAGAAGAAATATCTCTTCCTCCCACCTTCAATCTCTTGACACTTCTCCATATTGCAAACCAGAGGGCAAGGACCCCTGGCTGATGGAGTCCATTGAGGCCTCTCTTGGGGCAAAGAACAGGGCAGAGATGGGAGAGAATGGATGTGGCTGGCTCACCACTTCACCTAATTAAAAGATCCTGTCTGTAACTGTGTACAAATGTTTTCTCTTTTGTCTCTATTTGGCTAGACTGCATATGTTCTGTTTACCTTCTTCTGAGCACACACACACTCTCTCAAGACAGTTCAGTTTTCTTTACTTTCATTGTTGAATCCAAAATGGCTAGATGATAGAAGCCAATTTATGAATTAAAACATACATAAGCAAATGATTCTCTCCGTTATCTGGGGATAATACAAGTTTATTACATGTTTAGTAACTCATCACATGTCCAGCCAAGAAAGAAGAGACTTTAATAATTTTAATTGTTAAAATAGGCTTTATTTTGTGGAACATTTTAGATTCATAGCAAAATCAAGAGGAAAGTTCCAAGATTTCCCATATACCTGCATCCCTTATGACACAGCCTCCTCCACTATCAAAACCCTGTACCTAAGTGATACATTTGCTACAATTAATGAACCTGCATTGACACATCATTATAATGCACAGCCCATAGTTTACATTAGGGTTCACTCTTGGTGTTGAACATTCTGTGGGTTTGAGCAAATGTATAATAACATCTACTGTTAATGCGTCATACAGATTATTTTCACTGCCTTAAAAATCCTCTGTGATCTGTCTGTTCATCCATATTTTAATTTTTGAATATTATAAAAGCAAACATCTCAAGAGATTATAGAATAATTGCTGTGGCTCAGACGGTAAAGAATTTGTCTACGATGCCGGAGACCCGGGTTCGATCCCTGGGTTGGGAAGATCCCTTGGAGAAGGAAATGGCAATCCACTCCAGTACTATTGCCTGGAAAATCCCATGGACAGAGGAGCCTGGTAGGCTACAGTCCATGGGGTCGCAAAGAGTCTGACACGACAGAGCGACTTCACGTTCAAGAGATTATATCCTGAACTTTTAAAAATCTGGTATGTAAACAATCGATAATAATACAGCAAATTATCACCTAAAATTAATGGGAAAGTAATAACATAGGAGTATAGACATCATAACTAAGTTTTCAAAAACTTAAAACATATTTGTAACCAGCATGTCAAACAAACACAGTGATCAGAACACAGCTTTATTTTTTAAATGTACTGAATGTGGGTTACCTTCCCTGACATGTCTGGCCACATTAAGTCACAAAACACAAAGCTCAATTCACAAGTTGAAATTGTCCAGCCCCAAATATTAATCAATGTCTGATCTCGACTTAGAGAAAAGTCTTCTTCCGTCCCCATCTGGAACCTGTTTTAAGCAGAGTGTTGGCAGAGGCGGGAGGGTGTGGCTGTGCTTCACTTCCTGTGCTAGCTTGGTAGCCAGGCCCCAGCCTGCAGGGACTGGTGTGAGGGATGGAGGAAGGAAAAGAGGTCCAAGGGAAGCATCTTCCTTACTGATGCCTTGTCCTCTCCGGACCTGGTGTCACAGTCCATCATTTCTCTCCTAAAGGGCTGATTAGAGGCTCCTCTGTGGGGCTTTCTTATGAGGGTGATGCTTTCTGTCCCTCTAGTTGCTGCTCTCCACTCCATCCCTTATTATCTGTGGTCCACTCAACACACATGCTAATTGATGGATCATCCTCATTCCCTAGGTTATCCTTTGGGGCAGGAATCTGTATTGCTGGGTAATCAGTGACCCTACAACTAACTGACTTAAAACAACATACATTTATTATCTCACTGCTTCTATAGGTCAGGAATCCCGTCCTCGCCTAGCCAAATCCTCTGCCTCAGAGACATGAAAGTCACTCAGTCGTGTCTGACTATTTGCAACCCCATGGACTATACAGTCCAGGAATTCTCCAGGGCAGACTGCTGGAGTGAGTAGCGATTCCCTTCTCCAGGGGATGTTCCTAACCCAGGGATAGAACCCAGGTCTCCCACATTGCAGGCGGATTATTTACCAGCTGAGCCACCAAGAGCTTGATGGCTCAAGAGCTCTTGTCCAGAGTCATCCCAAGGCTCTGCTGGGAAGAACTGCTTCCTGGATCATTCACACAGTTGTCACCAGGACTCTCATGAGCTATTGAATGGAGGGCCTTGGCTCCTCCCTGGTTTTGACTGGAGTTTGCCCTCAGTTCTTTGTCATGTGGGCCTGTCCCACATGGCAGCTTGCTTCATCAAAGCCTGAAACCTAATATCACTCAGCCATTAAAAAAGAACAAAATAATGCCATTTGCAGCAACATGGATGAAGCTAGAGATTGTCATACTGAGTGAAGTAAGTCAGATAGAGAAAGACAAATATCATATGACATCACTTATGTGCAATCTAAAAAAAATGGTACAAATAAACTTATTTGCAAAGCAGAAATAGGGTCACAGATGTAGAAAACCTATGGATACAAGAGGGGAAAGCAGAGGGGAGGGATAAATTGGGAGATTGGGATTGACATATAAACACTACTATATATAAAAAAATATCAGTAAGGACCTATTGTATAGCACAGGGAACTCTACTCAATACTCTGTAATGGCCTATATGAGAAAAGAATCTAAAAAAGAGAGGATATATGTATAACTGATTCACTTTGTTGTAAACTTGAAATAACATGACATTGTAAAACAACTGTACTCCAATAGGAATTTTTTTTTAAAAAACATGCAAACTCAGAAGGCAATGGACAGAGTCCCAAAAGACAGAAGTCACAGTCTTCCACAACCCAGGCATGAAAGGGACATCCCATCACTTTTGTCAGATTCCATGTATTAGAAAGAAGCCGCCTGGTCCAGCCCACATTCAGCAGGAGGAGATTGCAGAAGGGCGTTGATTTTAGAGGTTACCCTGGAGGCTCTGCAGTGAAGAACCCACCTACAATGCAGGAGGTTCAGGTTCCACCCCTGGGTCAGGAAGACCCCTTGGAGGAGGAAATGGCAACCCACTCCAATAAACTTGCCTGGAAAATCCCAAGGACAGAGAAGTCTGGCATGGTAGAGTCCGTGGGGTCGTAGAGTCCATGGGGTCACAGAGTGGGACACAACAAAACAACTGAGCACATTTTCTGATTTCAGAAGGCAGAGATCCCTGAATGTCATTTTGGAAAGCTCTCACCGACATAACACAGTTTGAGCTCCTCTCTCTCTGCCTGACCCACTTATGCAAGCGCTCATGCATGCCCCACCCTGACAAATGCTGGCACGGAGTGACCACCTCTATCCAGCTGCCACTGGCCCCCTTAGCTTTCCCAGCTCTGAGCCAGGGATTAGTCCACGACCCCTCCAACTGCAGTTTCCCTTAAGGAACATCCAGCAACCTCTCCAAGTGACCCTTTGAAACTCCCCTTTCCTGCTACCTGAGATTAGAAGGTAGACCCTCCAGCTCCCCCCTTTCCCTGGGAGGATGAGAAGTGAGAATTCTCCAAAAGCAACCATTCTTCCCCAGGAAAATCTCCTGATAATACCCCCCAAGCCCTATCTCCTCTCTTTCAATCCTTTTGTATTTTTAAGGTGAATTAGGGAGCTCAAGTGTTTTAGGAGTTATGGAACTGCTTCCTGGGCATTACTTTTGTAAAGTCTGCATACGACAGTCTCTCTCATACTCACTTTGGTGTCTAATGTCTTTCATATGGTTGTCTGAACTGGAATTGAGGAAGGAAGAGACCCACTGTAACATTCTCTACACATTTGTGATCTCTGACAACCCGGAAAGCTCACAGTAATTCTATAGTACTTACCATTATGGTTATCCATTTTTGCTATTTTGGGGGAAAACACATATATAATACCGTAAATCAGTTTTCACAATATAATCATAGCTGTAAACTGACTGCAAAAAGCCCACTAAATGCACCAATAGGACTTCCCTGGAGGTCACTCCACACTTCCACTGGGGTGGGGGGGTTCAATCCCTGGTCCTGGTCAGGGAAGTAAGATTTCATATGCCATGCAGTGCATTCAAAAAGCACACTAATATATCCTTTATGCTTAATGTAGTAATATGATTATCATGCCTTAATCTGAAGTGAGGACTCCACCTTTTTTCTGACCTTCTCATTAAACAGAATTTACAACAAAATATCCTTGTAGGAAAACAAAAAGATAGCTTGGAGTGTCATACACTCCCCATATAGTGGGGTCTTATCTGAGCTCATTTACAATAATGCCTGTCACTCACCCCTCAAAAGTGCCAGTTGTCTTTCTAACGACCCTGGTTTGTTTCCCTGAACATGATTTCCACTAACTTAAAATGCTCTATTATCAGCAGACTTGGAGGTTTAGTTTTAAAGTTTCAAATGCCAGATTCCCATTTTCTATAACTTCAGGAAGACATTCCTCACAGGATGTTACTCTGGTTCATAAAGTGGCAGTCCGTTTTATTTATTATTCCCAAGAACTTTACCATCAGTGTCACGAGGTTTGGCCAAGGAGGTTAGGATTCCCTTTTCTTGCTAAGAATAAGAAAACAGACTAAAAGAGATGAAATGTTCACTTTGAGAGTGTGAGTCAATGAGTTCCTGCTATGAAATAGACTAAGAGACACATAGAGAGAGGAGAGTGTCTAGCCCAGAATTTACAATGTGCTAATAGAGAATTTGGACAAAATATTAATAAAAAACTGAGCTTCTGACTGAGGGGTCAAAACAACTACCATGAAAATTCCAAGAGACGTTCTTCTTGAAGGTCCATTGAAATGAAGAACATTTATTATCCCTTCAGAACAAGAGTGTAGCAGTGAGGAGAGCTTACTCAACTGGGCAAGCACATCACAGAAGTTACTCAAAATAAGAGGCACTTGAAAGCGTGAAGAAGGATTCACTGAACTTTGTTCCCCTCTGAAGTCGTCACCACACCTGGTAACTTAGGTGTCCTCTCCTTCAGGACCTCAGCACAACTTGTACCTAACTCCTGTACAACACTCATCATAGTGAGTCGAAAGACTTTTTATGAGTCTTCCAATCTCTAATTTTCCTTTTTCTTTTTTGGCCAAAAGTGCCACAAAGCATGTGGGATCTTAGTTCCCTGACCAGGGATCAAACCTGCTCCTCCTGCATTTGAAGGGCAGAGTCTTAACCACTGGACCACCAGGGAAGTCCCCCAATCTCTACTTTATATAGCTTGAGGCCAGGTATGTTGTCTTTCCACCTATGTATCTACTACTTAATGCATAATGAATGTTCAACATTTTTGTTGACTAAATAATTAGAAAATGAGGAAGAGGATAGTCCAAACAGGAATGATCAAAGAAAAAAATAGGTGAGAGGAAAGAGAAGCTTTAAGGAGGTCCCTTCAGAGAGAGAAAATTCATGGGTCCTTGGTGTCCATCCATCCACAGCTGGCAGCCTGCCTTAGCAATGCCAAAGCTTAACTTCCTCCTGGCTCTTGAAATCTAGACTTCTTGAATGTTTATCTTCCTTTTGCATATATTCAGTCACCTAGTTCATAATCTGAATTATTTCTCCTCACTTCCTCTCTGTCTGATCAACACTCAAATATATTTTCCTCCCTAAGAAACCTGATGTTTGAATCTTTTTTACCACCTACACCCTGACATTTAGAACTCTGGAGCAGATTTCTTTTCCTACCAAGTCTTCTGTGATTTATAAGAGCTCCCTCTGCCCCTTCAAGGCTGTCCTAGGACAAATGATCACCTAAAGACGGCAGAAACAGTTGATCTTGGATGGGAAAGTCTGTCCTGGATACATTAGAGCAAATGCTTCCACCAAAATCAACAGCAAAAACAAAAACCCCTAGTTTGTGAAGAACGTAGTTGAATATTCTACTCTTCTATTGATCACAAAGACTCAGAGGTCCATGAAGAGGAAAGAAGAGGGGGAGCAGGAGGAAGAGAAGAGAAACAGAAGAAGAGGGGGGAAAGGTGGAGGAGTCCTGAAAGAAGAAGTAGAGAAGGAAGGAAGAACGGGCAGAACTGCTTTGTTACCATAGGTAGCATGACTTTCTTCTCGAGCAATGGCTCACAGTCTGATTACTCAATTCATTGGCTGCTTCTCTGTCAACAGCCTACTTGATCCTCCTTCCTGAATCTCTCTCTCCATTTCTCGGTGACATCTCCAGTCCTGACTTGCCTCCTGATTCTCAGTCTTCTTTGTGGAGTCCACAACCTTCTGCTTGTTCCTCATGGCTCTCTTCTGCATTAACCCTTGGCTTAAACCTGTGGGATGAGGCTGATGATTTCAAAGCCCATGCTGCAGCCCAGATCTCTGCTCTGTGATTCGTGTATCCATCAGCCTTTTAGACATCTTAACTTGTATGCCCACGGGCATTTGGAACTCAGCATATCTAGAACATCATTTGCACTACCCTCGATACTGTTCTTCTTGTGTAATTTATAATTGAGATCAGCCACCTTGGATCAAATCAGAATCTGGGCTCTCCCCTCCTCAGACACATACTCACACTTACCTAATCAACTCCTATTAGGAATTGACTGCTTAAATTTCTCTTGAATTCTTTCAACTGTTGACTTCATTCTCTCCCCTGAGTTCCTGTACCACCTCATACTTGATACTGACACACCCAGGACAATTCATTTCCATTAGGCAGCTGTGATCTTTCTAAATAAAATACAAATCTGTTGTGTTCATGTCTTACTCAAAGCATGTCAATTTTTCCCCAGTATACATTGTAAATATAATGTCTAATTTCTCTAATGCAATCTAAAAGGACCCTATCATCTGGTCCTTACTTATCAGCAGCCCATTATGCTTTCCGTTGCCCAAAGATACCATGCTTTTTCATGTTCCAGACCTTGTCACACTTCTCCTGTGTTTGGAAAAGAGAACTTCTGAAAAACTGTGCTGAATGAACAAATGCTCGAATATGAAAGACATCTATAGTTGTTGGTGACTTTGATTTAAAAAAAAAAAACAACTTTGTAGTTTAATTTTTTGCTAAATCCTAGGGATATATAAATTAATATTGTAGAAACAAAGATAAACAGTGTCTTCATAAATATGGCTTCTGTCATTTCAACAGCAAGAGACTACCTTAATTCTTTTAGCATAATTTAATTTTGTCTTTTTAAAAAACTGCATTTATTAGACAGAAGGGTTTTATGGTCCCTTAAATGTATGCTTGCTGTTCCCTCAGCAAATTGTATTTTCTAAGTGCCTGTTCTTCCTGGAACTATCTTCCCGTTAGAAGCCAGTTATTATTTTTCCAGGAATAGCAGCATGAATCTCAATTATTTGTTTGTAGTAGAGTGATCCTAGAGATTTTGAATTTATTTATGTTTCCCCAGATGCCTGTTCCATAACAATGCACCATTCTGATTTTGACCAAACCTCGGGACTTTTGCCTATAGTCCAATAAATGGGTGTGTACACATTGTTTAAGTCAATAGAATATGCTAGTGGTGTCTAACCCTGGCCTCCTTATAAACAGCAAAGAGCCCGCAGAAGCTCACAGCTATTTTATCACAGGAGCTCGTCTTCTCTGCTCAAAATGCAGTTACTTTTCTCTGATACCTATACAACCATGAAGACTGTAGCTTTTTTCTTATTTTTAGGTTATATGGTTATATCAGGACACTTCAAACAGAACCAACTTTGGCTGATTTAAGCAGAACAATTGTTTGCAGGATACTGGGCAGTTTAGGAATTGTCAGGAAGGCTAAAGGACCAAGTAAACTTATACAATCTTCTTGTAAGTGCAATATCCCTCTTGATTTACAATTTTTCAATGGAGTCATAGAGATTCCTCATTGGCCCTTCCTACCATAGTGGCTCTCACCATAGGTCAGGGAGCCAATGGGGGGATTCTGCTAGATGCTGACTACATCTATTTGAATTATACCCTAAGGAACTGGGTAGTACCCTGCCCCCCTTTTCTGAGCCTACTAGTGGGTAGACCTGGCTAAAAATTCCATTTATTACATGACTGAAGAAACTCCAACCCTTGACTAAAAGGGCACAGGGGTATTTTAGGTCCCTAGGAATCATCAGTTGCCTCAGAACTTGGGGAGCCTGATATACCCACTGAAAGCAAGGATTTCAAATGCAGTGTCTTTCATCAGTGTCATCAGCCTCCAGCGAGCAACCATCAAAGGGACTAAGAAGGAACAGCCAGAAAATCAGGGGTAATTCTAGGACTCTGGTGTCTTTTCACTGTCTTTTGCCCCCAAATAGGTCAAAATATTGAAAGCAATTGATCATCCATTGCTTTTCAAAGGTGCTGGGGCTGCTTTCAACCCTTTGGTAAAGGGGGTACCTTGCAGCCCACTTTCGGGGCTCTAGCTGGTGGGTGGTGGCAGAACAGGATGTCATGATAAATCCTCTGCCACATTTCTATCTCCCCAGTGTTTGGATTCCTTCCCCTACATTAAATAGTACACTTACTGTCATCTCAAAGACAGTTAGTTTGGGTCATCCAGCATCCCTGAGCAGGTAGAAAGCCACGTTTATTCTCAGAAGCACTTCTGCATACAGACAGCTCTCGTGCCTCTTGGTTCTCATGGTCCCTCGTGTTCACTGTTACAAGCAAAAGACATGGACTCTCATTGACTAAAAAAGATTGAGAAGCTGTTAGAGTAGGTCACAAAATTTCCAAAGTAGCTAGAGAGGCTGGCTGAGGGGTCACACAACTTCAGAGGATCCAGGCCATCAAATCAGGCCACAAAGCTGAGGCTGTCACCACTGTTCCACCTTAGGTGTTTGACGAGGACAGCCCCATCAGTGCTCCTGCCCCAGCCATGGTCACTCTGAGGACTCCAACGGGACCACTGACCCTTCTTTGAGACACTGGTCTCCAATCTAAAGTATAGAGCAGTATGTCCCATTCTTGTGTCCCAGCTTCAAAGGAGACTGGGGAAACAAGTAGAGGCCACGTTTAACTGCTATAGTGGAAAAGCAGCTTGATGAGATAGTTGAGACAGGAAATTCTCCAAATGCAGGAGTCAGATTCCAGATGCTGGGCAGGCAAATAGTGACAAATGCCTACTGCAAAGTGTTTCCAGATTAAAGCTTCCTGAAAATATTTTGAGATGGGCTTGCCACCAACACTTGTAATTTAGTCTCACAAGTTTCTAACTGACTCACTGATAAGATACAAGTTGATGCTATGGTGATATCATAATTCATCAGATCCAACATACCACTGAGTCATCAACTGTGAATGCCATTATTTTATGTACCACTAAAGAAGTGCTGCTGCCAAGTAACCTATGACTTGTTAAAGCACAGTTTTCAAAAGTTTAAAGAACCACCAGTTCAATTCAGTTCGGTCGCTCAGTCATGTCCAACTCTTATGCAAATTTAAAATAAACACATGTCAAATTGTTTATTTAACTCATTAGTTATTGAGGAAGCCAGTAACATGATAAAACCACTCCAAAGAGAATTTAAAAAGTTAGGTATATAAGAGGCAGTTTAATAGGTTGCTGGGTTGGATTCTTTATTATTATTATTAATGTCAGACAAGGCTATAGCCATAATCATTGGGTTTATCTGTTCTGCTGCACAAAAATTATTGGCATTTCTACTGGACATAAATCTACAAACTAACCTTTGCCCCTACAGAGTTGTAAAATAGCCAAGTACATAGAAAATCAAACCCAACACTTTCAAAGAACATCTAGTAATTTCTTCTGTCTATTTCCAAGTTTGGGGTAATACTTTTGACAGTTTAAATGATTTCATATTACAGCTCTTCTTGACTTATTTAGAATAGTGTTTTATCATATAGCAGTCCGATACATACAAAAAGGAATATGTTACTTAAGCAAATTAGAGAACACTATGCATTCGCACTTGAGGTCAAATTATTATCATTTATTTTTCAAATGAAAGTCATCAGAGCTTGTATTTTTCCACTCACAATTGTTTCCCATGCCATCAAGGGCACCGGCAGTGCAGTATTTCTTCTGAGCATTCCACTCCTTTCTCTGAAATTTTTTCCAAGAAGTAACACACCAATTCTTCATTTTTTACTTTCTTTTCTAGAAAATTTAATTGTGGTAAGAACACAGCATTAGATCTATCTTTTTGTGTGCTTTTCTTAGTCTTTCAGTTGTGTCTAACTCTGAGTTGTGACCTCATGGACTGTAACCTTCCAGGCTCCTCTGTCCATGGGATTTCCCAGGCAAGAATACTGGAGTGGGTTGCCCTTTCCTTCTCCAGCCCCCATATCCTGTGTCTCCTGTATTAGAAAGCAGATTCTTTACCACTGAGCCACCTGCGAAGCCCTGATCTATCTTCTTTACAGATTTTTAAGTATGCAGTACAGTATTGCAATCCATACCACTCTGCAATCTTTGATGCTGAAGCTGCTGCTGCTGCTGCTGCTGCTTGCTGCTAAGTCACTTCAGCTGTGTCCAACTCTGTGCGACCCCACAATGGCACCTCTCAGAGAGCCCCACCAGGCTCCTCTGTCCCTGGGATTCTCCAGGAAAGAATACTGGAGTGGGTTGCCATTTCCTTCTCCAATGCATACATGCACGCAAAGGCGCTTCAGCCGTGTCCAACTTTGTGTGACCCCATGGACAGCAGCCCACCAGGCTCCTCTGTCCCTGGGATTCTCTAGGCAAGAATACTGGTGTGGGTTGCCATTTCCTTCTCCACATGCTGAAGCAGTCTTGTCTTTTCCAGGTGTCAATATAAGACTATACAGTAAAACCAATACTCATATTCCTTCCATAACTATTCATATGTGAAAATGATATTGACCAACAAAAGATTAATATCCAAAATATATTAATAACTCATACCACTCAATATCAAGAAAAAAACAAACAACCCAATTAAAAAATGAACATAAGACCTGAGCAGACATTTTTCCAAAAAGGAAATGCAGATGGTCAACAGGAACATGAAAAGATGTTCATTATCACTAATCATCAGGGAAATGCAAATCAAAGATATGAGATATCACCTCATACCTGTCAGAATGTCCATCATCAAAAAGAACACAAATAAAGGTTCACGAGGACATGGAGAAAAGGGAACCTTGTACACTGTTACTAGTAATGGTTCAGCTGCTGTGGAAAACAGCATGGAGTTTTCTCAGAAAACTACAAATAGAACAACCATGTGCCCAAGCAATTCTGCTCCTGGTTATATATTTTAAAAGAAAGAAAGAAAAACACTAATTCAAAAAGGTACATGAAAAAAAAAGGTACATGAGCCCCAAAATTCATAGCAGCATCATTTAGAATTGCCAAGATATGGAAGTAACCTAAGTGTCCATCAACAAATGAATGGATGAAGAAGATGTGGCATGTATATACAATGAAACGCTACTCAGCCATAAGAAAAGAATGAAATTTTACCATTTGCAGCAACTTGAATGGACTAGGAGGGTACTATGTTAAGTTAAATCAGACAGAGAAAGACAAATACTGTATGTTATCACTTCTTTGTAGAATATAAAAACTAAAGCAAACTAGTGAATAAAACAAAAAAGAAGCAGACTCACAGATATAGAGGAAAAATTAGTGGTTACAGTGGGGAGAGGGGAGGGCAAAGGGTAATATAAGGATAGGAGTTTGAGAAATACAAACTATTTGTATAAAATAATCTATAAAGATATATTGTACAAGGACTATAGCCAGTATTTTATAATAACTATACATGGAGTATAACCTTTAAAAGTTTTGAATCACTTTATTGTACAGCTATAACATATAGTATTTTATATCAACTATGTTTTAATTTTTTAAAGTTTTTAAGTTAAAAAATAAGCTAATAGATTTATAGGTCAAATTGGACCCTAAAATAAATATTATACGAGAGTTGGACCATAAAAAAGGCTGAGCGCCAAAGAATTGATGCTTTTGAGCTGTGGTGTCGGAGAAGACTCTTGAGAGTCCCTTGGACTGCAAAGAGATCAAACAAGTCAATCCTAAAGGAAATAAATCCTGAATATTCATTGGAAAGACTGATGCTGAAGCTGAAGCTCCAATACTTTGGCCACCTGATGCGAAGAGCCAACTCATTAGAAAAGACCCTGATGCTGGGAAAGATTGAAGGCAGGAGGAGAAGGGGATGACAGAGGATGAGATGGTTGGATGGCATCACCAACTCAATGGATGTGAGTTTGAGCAAGCTCCAGAGATGGTAAAGGACAGAGAGGTTTGACATGCTGCAGTCCACAGGGTCGCAAAGAATCGGACACAACTGAGCAACTGCACAACAAGAACAACAATGAAAAGGATGATCATTATTTTAAATGATTTTCTGATAAAGAAAAATTTCTATATCCCCAAACAAAGCCAAGAGACAAAAGGCTGAAATACTTGATGATTCGGAAATTTAGAAAGCAATGTGGCCATAATAACTTTGAAAATCCGATCCAACAGTTTCACTTCAAGCTATATGCCCTAGAGAAAAATTTGCACATGTACACAAAAAATATAGATAAATATGCTTACTGTACCTTTGCTTATAAAAATAACAATTGCAAACAACCTAAATATCTATTGATAGAGAATGATTAAACAAAATACAGTATATTATTACAATAGATTACCACATAGAAGTTAACATGATTAAATATTTTTCTATATTAACAGTGATCTCAAAAGCATAGTAAAAAGAAAAAGTATTTGAGTAAAAAGTAGTTTTCACAAACATATAGCATATAATATGTGTACATAAATTATACATAGTGCTTGCCGATTCATTGATGTGTTGTTTTAAAAAAACATGAAAGATACACACCCATTTCATGACAGTAATTGCCTATGGAAGAGGCATATGACATGCTTGGAAGTGAACAAAGAGATTTCAACTTCATAATGTTTTATTTCTTTTCTTTTAAACATTGGGAGAAAATGTGAAAATATGCTACACTTGGCAATTTTGAGTAGCAGGTATTACATTAAACAGGAGCTTGGTATATTTGCATTTCTACGTTCTTTCAAAACTTATCAGAAAATTTTAAGTGGAGAGAGTAACACTGGGGAGTGTGTGAGAAGAAGGAATTTCAGTTTTGACTCTGATATTTCTGTAATAGGATGTTGAATGGATATTACTGCTACTTTAGAATCCATAATTTAGGCCACAAACAGAGCACTGAGAGGTGCTAACTGTCTTATTTTCTAAAGAGAACTTTCAGCTCAGAAGAGTAAGAGGACTCCTGTAGGATACACAAGAGAGGCAAAATCCACCCTCCCTCGATCTGCTCCTCAGCTCCACCCAGCAGATGACTAGAGAAACTTATGGAAGTGACAGAAGGCCTGGTAGAAATGCTATGGCTGTCCTCTCCCTTTTCCTTCAACCGTCTTCACCCAGGCACGTGGATGGTGGCTTCAAAAAGAGTCACCTTACAAACTGGGAGAATCTGTCCAAAGCAGCAACTAGCATCCGAGTCCAACCTTATCACTGACCTTGCAGACCGACACTGGACCAGTCTCAAGTCAGTGGTTCCCAAAAGCTCAGTCATACTTTCACGAAGCCTTCCGTACAGCAAAGTAGCACTTGTCCCAACTGTACTGTGTGGATGTCTGCAAATCACTAGAGTAAGTGACAGCCTTTTGTGAACAGACCACAGGAAGTCTGTGATGAAGAGGGTTAGTTAGCTGGCACCTCACTACTAGGTTATAATGAAACCAAGGCCAGTAAAAAGGGATTGGGCAAATATCCATGAGCATCTTTTTGCTATTGTTCAGTCACTCAGTCATGACTGATTCTTTGCGACCCCATGGACTGCAGCATGCCAGGCTTCCCTGTCCTTAACCAAGCTCCTGGAGCTTGCTCAAACTCATGTCCATTGAGTCAGTGATGTCATCCAACCATCTTGTCCTCTGTCGTCTCCTTCTCCTCCTGCCTTCAATCTTTCCCAGCATCAGGGTCTTTTCTAATGTCAGCTCCTTGCATCAGGTGGCCAAAGTATTGGAGCTTTTCAGCTTCAGCATTGGTCCTTCCAATGAATATTCAGGATTGATTTCCTTTAGGATTGACTGGTTAGATCTCCCTGCATTCCAAGGGACTGTCAAGAGTCTTCTCCAACACCACAGTTCAAAAACATCATTCTTCAGCACTCAGCTTTCTTCACAGTCCAACTCTCACATCCATACATGACCACTGGAAAAACCATAGCCTTGACTAGATGGACCTTTGTTGGCAAAATAATGTCTCTGCCTTTGAATATGCTATCT